>NC_140996.1:176651062-177141062 GCF_052327205.1 Somniosus microcephalus | reverse complement strand
CCTAGCCACTGACTCCATCCCTCTCCCTAACATCTGTCTAAGGTTGAACCACACTATTTGCAACCTTGGTGTCATAGTTGACCCTGAAATGAGCTTCCGGCCACATATCCGCAGCATAACAAAGACCGCCTATTTCCACCTCCGTAACATTGCCAGTCTCCGCCCTTGCCTCAGCTCATCCACTGCTGAAACCCTCATCCATGCCTTTGTTACCTCTAGACTTGAATATTCCAACGCACTCCTGGCTGGCCTCCCACATTCTACCTTACGTAAATTTGAGGTGATCCAAAACTTGGCTGCCCGTGTCCTAACTTGCACCAAGTCCCATTCACCCATCACCCCTGTGCTCGCTGACCTACATTGACCCCCGGTTAAGTAACGCCTCGATTTCAAAATTCTCATCCTTGTTTTCAAATCCCTCCATGGCCTCGTCCCTCCCTATCTCTGTGATCTCCTTCACCCCCACAACCCCCCGAGATATCTGCGCTCCTCTAATTCTTCCCCCTTGAGCATCCCTGATTATAATCGCTCAACCTTTGGTGGTCGTGCCTTCTGTTGCCTAGGCCCTAAGCTCTGAAATTCCCTGCCCAAACTTCTCCGCCTCTCTACTTCTCTTTCCTCCTTTAAGACACTCCTTAAAATCTACCTCTTTGACCAAGCTTTTGATAACTTGCCCTAATTTCTCCTTACGTGGCTCAGTGTTAAATTTTTGGTCTTATAATACACCTGTGAAGCGCCTTGGGACGTTTTACTACGTTAAAGGTGCTATATAAATACGTTGTTGTTGTTGTATGGGTTGGGAAGTAGGAGACAGAGAGTAGTGATAAAGGGAGCATTGTCTGATTGAACATATGAAAATGATGGGCAGGGAATGGTCATCTGGTCCACCTTTCCTGCCCCACGAGCCATTTAGGCGTGAAATCCCCCCCATATGGGTCGGATGTGACAAGTGCTGTTCCCCAGGAATCTGTGCAGGAACCTCAGCTTTTCACCATATATATCAATGACTTGGATGAAGGAATAGGAAGTTGTATATTCAATTTACAGATGCACTAAATTAGGAGGCACAGTAAGTTGTGCAGATGGGGGCAGGAAGCTGCAAAGGGACATAGACAGATTAAGTGAGTGGGAAAATCTATGGCAGATGACATTCAATGTGGGGAAGTGTGAGATCATCCACCTTGGATCTGAGAAAGACAAATCTGCATATTTTCTTAATGTTGAGAGAATAGGAGCTGAGAACGAGCAAAGGGATTGAAATGTCCATGTACACAAATCACTAAAAGCTAGTTCACAGGTACAAAATATATTCAAAAAGGCTAATGGCATGTTGGCCTTTATCTCAAGGGTGTTAAAATAAAAAGTAAGGAAGTGATGCTTTAGTTGTATAGAGCCTTGGTCAGACCCCATTTGGAGTACTACATTCAGACTTGGGCACAAACCTCTGGCAGGATGTATTGGCCTTGGAGGAATGCAGCACAGGTAAACCTGAATGTCACTAGGGCTAAAAAGGTTAAATTATGATGACAGTTGCATAAACTTGGTTTGTATTCCCTTGAGTGTAGAAGGTTATGGGGTCATCTAATTGAGATGTTTAAAATGATAAAGGGATTTGATAGGGTAAATACAGAGAAATTATTTCCCCTGCTGAAGGAATGCAAAGCAAGGGGGCAGAATCTTAAAATTAGAGCTAGGAGTGAAATCTGGAAATCTGGAACCCTCTCCCCAAAAGGCTGTGGATGCTGAGTCAATTTAAATTTTCAAGACTGAGATTGACAGATTTTTGTTAGGTAAGTGTATCAAGGGATATGTAGCAAAGGCGGGTAAATGGAGTTGAGGTACAGCCATGATCTAATTGAATGGTGGAAAAGGTTGGGGTGGCTGAATGGCCTCCTCCTGTTCCTATGTTCCTTTCTCACAAATAGAGGCTCATGATGGTGAAGAATACAGATTTTAAAAATGTGTTTTTATGGTGGAGCATCCGCAATTCTGCTCATTTGCCTATTTTAGTTGCGTTGCTGTGAGAAGTCTCAAATTGTGCATGAGTGTTTTCCTACATCGGGCTGAAAGTTCAAGAGTACAGTCACCAATGGCTGGCTTAGATGGGCAGTATTAATGAAGGGCTCAGAACAGATTGCCTATTCACCCCTTTTATCATGGTCAGAAGGAGGCCACCTGGCCAATCATATCTGTGATAGCTCTTTGCTGAAGGGAAATACAGGAATACATATCCTCACAAAAAAAGGTATGACATGGTCCCAAGTTTGATTACTGGTATGTGTTGGGTCAGATGGCATCAACCGTGGCTGCAGTTGGCATGCTACAATTGCCTACAGCACGTCTGGATTAGGGAGAAAAAAAGTAACACTTGATGGCTACTCAGGGACCCCTGCCCATATGTGGTTGTCTGGTGAGAACAATATCAGGGTTGGGTGATAATGCCATCCATGTCAAATAGCTTGCTGACACTCGCTGTCCAGGTGTACACATGATGAATGGCTTCTTGGGTAGTGTATAAGTGGGTTGGCAGTGCTCATGGGACCATACCCCAGTAAGAATCATGAGAGAGAGGACAAAAGAACAATAAAAAAAGTTAATGAGATGTTGAAAATAGTGTTCATGGTATTCAAGCCACCCGTACATATTTACACAGGATTATAAGGATACAGGGCAAGGCGGATGTTGTGTATTGTTCAGGGTGGAATGAACTTTCGTTGCACTTAATTTATTCATTATCGTAAAATAAACTGATTAGGTTGAAATAGCAACTGGGTCAATTAACTTTTTGGGCTTCTGTTTTCAAGTCAGTGCAAAACTCTTCTAAGTGAAAGATTGCTTTTATATATTTTTCATGTTTGTAATTGTAATTTCACAGTGCACCCACAGATCACAACAACTGATGTAATTCTATTCTATTAAAAGGTAGCAAATGTGACTTAACCAGACAAGTGACTAACCCTAGTTGTTTAAGACTGTAGAGCTTCCCCCTCCCGACATATTTGGTGATGTGGTCTGGTTGATGTAAACATTAACACAGAATTTTTGAATGGGTGCAATTAATTTCTCAGAAATCAACATGGCTGAAAACGTAGCTTGCCTAGCCACCCAGCTTTAGACAATGTAATCGAAACAAACTGCTGTCAGTGCTTTAAACTGCTATTCATCACTTGGACTTGCACCATCTGGCATCTCATCAAGTGCCAAAAGATAACAAAAGTAGTCAATAATCACAGCTTTATACACTGCACATCTACTGTGTAGCACAAACTCCCATATTTGTGCTGTGAAAATAACTCGTCAGGTCTGTGTTTAGGATTAAAATGTGAAAATGTTTTAATAGAAATTTTAATCAGTTTAAAAAAAAAATTCAATAGTGTTTTTTCACAATTCAACTAACAGCAATATGTGAGATTTCCTACAGTTTACAACTGCCAGAAAAAGCAGCAAACTAAATAATCAAAGTGTATAACAATCTTTTTTAAAAATTGGGCCAAATTCACTTTGGTTAATGTGTTTCGTTCTTTATTCTGTCTGTTAGTGCTTGGACCAATCTGTGTGCTTGCTTGCTTGCTATCAAGGGCGAGGGAGGGGGTAATTTTGACTTTGCGGGATAGTGTGAAATGGGTGTTAGCGAATCAGCAGCCCATTTTACAATTCTCCTGATTTTTATTTCCATTGCCTTCAATAGAAATAATAATTGGGAGAGATATAAAATTGTCTGCTAATTTGCTATCCTCCATTTTACACTATCACACAAAGTCAAAATTACCCTCAAAGTGTCTTTTACACAGCATATTTTCATGATCACTTTTTTGGAATGTAAGCTAACCACACTTCCCTTGGCTGCATAAGCAAATCTAAATTGGATATATATAGTTGTCATTTTCACATGTAATGCTGGATGTGATTAATAAAATCTATGTTTTGGATGTTTATTTTATGCCAAAATGTGTGTTCCTGTAAAAATGCTGATATAGCATTCTGCGGTAAAATTTTAGAGTACATTCATTTTGAACAAAAACATTCCACGTCATGAAGAAAAGGATCTGACATGAAATTGTTACTCCACAGTATAGTACTGCTCTCCATTTCAATCTACTGTACAATGCAGTGAGTAATATTTTAAAAGAAAAGCATCACCATGCAAAGTCTTACAAGACACTTTGGTCTGTTCAAATAGGAAAGCAGGAAAAGATTCATGCAATCCATCTGACTGGTCCCAAAAACTAATATCCCTCAATCATCCCATTTCCTCAAATATCTATCCAATTCTCCCTCAAATGATTCTACACTACCTGTCTCCACTGCCTCCCTGGGCATTCCACTGGCTGCAGTCATACCTAGCACAAAGGAAGATGATTGTGGTGGTTGAAAGTCAATCCTCTTAGCCCCAGTTCCTCTGTTAACCCCTCGCTTCTGTGAGGAGGATCTACCCCTCCTGTGGGGGATCTAGGTTCGCTACTTTAGGAGACTCAACACGCCGGTCAGTCTATTTTCACTTTCTCAGTAATACACAAAGTCAGAAACTGTAAAATAAGTAAAGTTTTATTCCGTACCCGGTACTGGACTTCACTCCGAGAAACTCCTTGGCCTAGAAATTCACTTTGGGCCCGCCAGCTGGCGTGCGCCCAAAAGTTAGCGCTGAGCGCGGAGCCAGTTGCGCCCGTCAGATATTCAGTTTTTGCGCCCCAAGTCGGAACCGGGCGCTATTCCAGGGTGTGCCCGCCCCCGCTTGGGGCGCTGAAACTGAATTTCAGCGCTCTAGGCGCCGCTGCGCCACCCGCTGCGGAGCGGCAGGCTGCGGTACTGCAGGCCTCCTCCTTCTCTTAAGGGGGAGGTGCCTGCAACGGGGAGATCGCCGCTGGATAGTGCCGGCAAATGAGCCCGGCACCACGGAGAAGTGCCGGGTTCGCGGAAAGCAGCCGGCAATGCCGCGGGGGGGGGGGGGGGTGGAGGAGGCCGGGGAAGGAGGTGCGGGCAGGCGGCCGCCGAAAAAGCGGCCGGCCGCACCTCCACCTTAAAGCACCCCACTAAGGCTACAGGACGGCCCCGTTTTCTGATCGCTGTTTGCGGCCGCTGCGGAAGAGGCGGCCGCAACTAAATATGGCGGTCGGGCCGGTAGCGGGGCACTGCGCACACCGATGACGTCATCGGTGGCGGCGCAGCGCGACTGGCTAACGCCGCCATTACCGCAGCGCTGAATATCGGCGAAAGCTCAGCAAGTGGCGCAAAAGCCCTCTTTGGGCGAAAACTGGGCGCAAAGCCTACTGAATTTCTAGCCCCTGGTGTTTACACACAAGGAAGTCTCCTCTAGAGTGCGCCGCTAGGCTCACGGGGCTACAATATTTATACAAAAAACATAAATTGCAAGTCATCATGAGAATACAGGAAACTAGGCGATCACACGCTACACAAGTCATTTGTTTCTTTTTACAGAGTTCTGTTTAAAATTCACTTTAGCTTTCAACAAAATTCGGCCCTGAGACTGTCTCTACTCTGTTCTATAAACATTCTGTTCGTCCTCTCTTATCTATGTGTATTACATTCCCACAGTCCTGTATCAGCTTTTTACATTTAAACCATTCACTGTATGTCAAGTAGTCCATCATGCTTTGCGAATCATTGGTAAGGCAGTATGGGATTAATCCAGCTTAACATTCCCTCCTTTTATCATTACATGATAACCTCGACCTTTTCTCTACATACTGCACAGGGTGTCAATTATTTTGAAGATTATTCTGCCCCGCCTGGGGTCTCCTCTATTTCTTCTATCTTTCCTGATGTTACCCCGCCTGGGGTTTCTTCTACGTTGAAACTTCCTCATACGTGATGAATCACATTTGGACACTCATACCGGTATCTCCATATTATGCCATCCAATACAAGCCTTTCTCGGGCTTTCAGGTATCTTATCGAAAGATTAATCGTCTGGAGATCTTTGTTCATCTTCCTCTGCATGGTCCCGATGTCTTGGGTAGTGGCCAGGCTACCAAAATTCACTAAACAAGTAATTCTCAGACTAGGTAGCTTATGTAGTGTTTTAACACTAGAGACAGAAGTGCTGCAATTAGCTTACAAGATAACTTTCGTGACTCTGCTTAGAGCCCAAATGGTCAAGTTATCAAATCATAAAGTCCCTCTGTCACTGGGGAAATATTAACTTAAAATTAAGAAACTTAAATTATCTAATGTCCAATATCTTTAAACTTCATACTAAAGCTGTTGCTTGGTGAACTTAAACAGCTGTCAGTGGAAAGGGTTAACTCCTTTGCAGGATTCTAAGAAGTGCAAAACATTATCAAATGCACGCAATTCACGTCAATCAAAAAGAACTTTCGCCATCGACAGACAGTTGTGTTTTCACACTTTAACTAATCATGAACACGGAGGTAATATGGACAAAGACGAGGTTGAGCAAAATTCACAAGCTAAGTATTATTCAATGCGGTCCACACAAATTCACACCAACCAGAATTTCACTGTGGCCACAATGAAAGTTTGGTTTTAATAGGTTAATTAACCTCATAACTCCAATTTAATCCAGATCTTGTAAACATTCAAATTAATTTTCTTCCAAGCACATTGGCAACTGTAGCTTTAAGGCAGAAGCCCATCCCCTGCAAAACCATGAACAGACAAACAAAACAAAACAGCACACTCTTGCAGAAACAAATTACGTCATATTTCCTTATATTGTCCTTTCTTCAGATGTCTTTCCAAAATACTGTAAAAACATGGAGTATAACTGGCGAAAATTTAGTTTTTCACATTTAAACAAATCAAATCAAACTGCTTTGGAAGATTTCACCATAGCAACCACAAAAAGGGAGATAATCAGAACTCAAAAGTCAGGGATATGTCCTGGGGAAAAGTCAGGGTCGTATAACAGTCAGGGTGAGCAGGATTACTGGTTAAATTGAAAAACTCAGCTGTTGAAAAGGTCGATCTGTAAGGAACCTAATATTGGGAAGGAAAGAAAGTTAACTCGCATTATTCTTAACCATAGGGTCATTCTCATTTCGTAATTTATCGCACTTTGTACGTTAGTTGACACACACATTCCATGCGACTTCAATCACACTTTCAAGCAGCAGTCACAATCTCGAGAGAGAGAGAGAGCGCGCGCGCGCAGCCTGCGACCTTGAAGAGGGAAGCACAGGCTTTTAAAGAGACATTGTCCCTCTGTCGCTGTTGAGGTTATGCCCATTATGACAAGAGCAGTGATGATAACTTGCAGTGCGAAGCGTGAATCCATTTTGCCTTTCCTTCGACCTTTACTGCTGTATGCGTGGTTAACAGTACTTGATAGGGTCCCTTCCACCTGGGTTCTAATCCTTTCCGATAGAAGTTTTTTACGAGGACATAATCACCCGGTTTGAGCCGATGACAGGCATCCTCTGGTGTTGGTTTATTTGCAACTGCTACCTGTTGATGGGACAACTTTAAAGCAGAGGTTAGTGACATACAATAAGACATCATCTGATTGTCCATTACATGAATATCTATTTGTCTGTCGTCTTGGATAGGAGCCGAGAACGGGGTTCTTAAAGGTCTTCCGAAGATAATTTCTGCTGGTGATAATCCTGTCTTTCGAGCGGGATTGGTTCTCATGGCATATAATGCAACTGGTAATACTTCTGGCCATTTTAATTTGGTTTCTACACAGAGTTTGGCCAATTTTAGCTTTAGGGCTCCATTAGCCCTTTTCACCAGTCCTGCTGATTGTGGATGGAGCGGGCAATGTAAATGTTGTCTAATATTGAAAACATTGCAAAGTTCAGCATTAATTTCTGCAACAAAGTGTGGTCCGTTGTCAGAACTCAATTGTATTGGCACTCTGAACCTTGGCACAATATCTTTCAGCATTATTTTACACACAGTCTTTGCAGTATTGTTCCTTGTTGGGAAGGCTTCTATCCATTTACTAAATACATCAATGATAACTAATACATATTTATATCCATAAGCTGATTCTAATTGTACAAAATCTAACTGCAGTATTTGAAAGGGATCGTCTGGGATAGGAGTTGTTGCTAATATAGTTGGTGTGGCTTTTCCCGGGTTATGTTGCTGGCATATCAGACAGTGATCAATTGTCCGCTGTGCCACTTTTCCCCAATTCGGGTTGTACCAAGAATTTTCCAATTGTTTTACCATAGGGTACTTTCCTCCGTGGAATAGTGTATGACACGTATGCACTATCCAGGGGAGTATCGAATTTGGAGCAACTATCCTTCCTTTCGGGTCTGCATATAGTTGTGTCAAAGGATCCTTTTTACAATTTTCTCTTATCCATTCTTGTTTTTCATTTTTAGGAGCGTCCTCCTGGTGCTTTTGTACATCTTCCAACGATGGCGCATAGGAAGGATACTTCCCTCCCTCCTTTTGTTCCAACTGGGGCAATTGTTTTTGGTCCCCATACATAGCGGCATATTTTGCTGCTTCATCTGCCAATCTATTCCCCTCAGCAACCTGTGTATGTAATCGTGTATGTGCCTGACATTTTACTATGGCTAATTCCCTGGGTAGTAATACTGCCTGCGTCAATCTTTCTACCTGTACTTGGTTCGATATGGGAGTTCCAGATGTGGTCAGGAAACCCCTCCTTTTCCATATTATTCCGAAATCATGCGCTACTCCGAAGGCATATCTCGAGTCTGTATAAATATTTACTTTCATCCCTTCTGATAATTCGCATGCTCTTGCTAGTGCGTGCAATTCTGCTTTCTGTGCTGACCAATGATTTGGAAGTTTACCTGATTCTACCACATTTGGTGATTCTATAATTGCGTATCCTATCTGTCCTTCACCTGTATCTGATCTAGAGGCTGATCCGTCCACAAAGTACTCATGGTCTGGGGTATCCAAAGGCACGTCCTTTAAATCAGGTCTGATTATTGTTTGAGTCTCAATTTTTGTTACACAGTCATGTATTGGTTCTCCTACGTGTTCTGTGGGCATTTGTAAGAATTCAGCTGGGTTTATGTGTTTTGCAAAGTTGAAAGTCAATAAGGGATTCTGTATTAACTTGATCTCATATCTACTTATCCTTGCCGTCGTCATGTGCTGTGTGGATAACTTGTTCAGTAATGATTGTAAAGCGTGACTGCTATAAATTTCCACTTTTGAGTGTAATGTAATATTTTCTGCTGAGGTCACTGCATGATAGGCTGAGGCTATGTCCTGTAGACATCTAGGGAGGGCTCTCTCTACTGGGTCTAGGTTAGTGGAGAAATATGCCACCGGTCTCTGCCTGTCTCCATGTTCCTGTGTTAGGACTGAATGTGAACATCCATCGATAGTAGTCACATACAACCTAAATGGTCTATCATACATTGGTCTTCCTAAGGGTGGGGCCTCTCTTAAGGCTTGTTTTAAAGAATTGAACGCATCTTTTTGTGCTTCTGATAGAACGAACGGTTCTCTAACCTGTGATCCTGTTAGTATAGTTAGGGGCCTCGTATGTTTAGTGATTTCTGGTATCCATTGCCTGCAGAAATTTATTAATCCTAAAAATGCTCGTATTCCTCTTTTAGTGGTAGGTTCCGGATATTGGGATATTGTTTGGGTCCTTTCTGAAAGCAGGACTTTTTCATCTGGTGTCAGAATGTGCCCTAAATACGTGACACGCTTTTTACAAAACTGAATTTTTGCTTTTGATACTACATACCCTTCCCTTGACAAATGGTTCAAAATGAATTTTGTTTCCATTTGACAATCAATCTCTGTGGGTGATGCAATAAGCAAGTCGTCCACGTATTGTACAAGAGTTGAACCTCCCGGTAGTTTTAAAGGGGCCAAACATTTGTGTAATTCCCTTGAAAAGACGGTCGGGGAATCAACAAAACCTTGTGGTAAACGTGTCCAAGTATACTGCCGGCCCTCAAAAGAGAAGGCGAACAAGTACTGTGAATCCACATGGATTGGAATCGCGAAAAAAGCATTTTTTAGATCAATAACCGTATATCTTTCAACCTTCGGGGGAATAGACGCCATAATAGTGGATGGGTCCGGGACTAATGGAAACATTGGAACAACTATTTCATTTACGGCCCTTAAATCATGTACTAATCTCCAATCATTATTGTGCTTAGGAACTAAAAATATAGGTGTGTTACACGGCGAGGAGGTGGGTACTAAAATTCCTTGCTGTATATAATCCTCCAGCATTGGTCTAATGCCGTTTCTAGCCTGCAGTTTCATCGGATACTGTGGAATGGCTGGCAATCTAGTCCCTGGTTTTAAATGGACTCTGTATGATTCAGCGTTTTTAACGAATCCTACTTGGTTAGGATGTACTGCCCATACAGCAGGATCTATTCCCTCTGTCAGGTTTCCATCAACCCCCTCTTCCATTTTTTTCGGTACCGTGGATCGATCCGGGTATTGAGAGAGGATCGATGCAAGGAGTAGGGGCCAATCGCATAACCAAGCGAAAGTGTGTTCATCTAACTGGTGAAATCCTGGTTCAGCATCGATTGGTAGTATTGACAGGACTCTTTGAACCATCGGCCCGAGATCTTTAGCTGAAAAACCTGGGTTGACATGCAGGGTGATATGGGGGGCTCTATTACAATCTTGTAGGTAAAGACTCGTATCTCCTAATACTAGCTGAACCCAGGCGACAGTTCCTTCCCTTCCCACAAAGCATCCCCAGACTTCAAGAGTATGTTGTGTTCCAATAAAGGGTTTAACATTTTTTTTCCAGAACCTGATCCTTCCCGGTTTTGTCATATGCCAGCGTACAGTGTAAAGGTGATCTTGGGTTCATTTGTCCCGTAAAAACTTGTGACTGATTAGTTTTACATGACAGTGATCCGAAGGACAGGACGAGTTTTTCCTTCTCATCCTCTCCTAGATCTAAAGCCCACCATTGTGGAAAATACCTTTCTGTTTGAGAAAGCATAAGATTCCTTTCCTCCTGATCAATTGATAATCCCTTCTTGTTACATTTGATCACTACTCCCAATTTACACAATAGGTCCCTGCCGAGGACGTTAAATTCTACATCCTTCGTTTTTAAGAATTGGTGGGGGGTGACGATGCCTGCTACTTCCACTTTTACTTCTTTTGAGATTTCATTAGTAACCATGGTTCCTGAGAAACCCCAAAGATTTTTTACTTTTCCTGTACCAGGGATATCCAAATCCTTCCCTGAGATGGATGAGTATGTGGCTCCAGTATCCACTAAAAAGGCCAAATTTTGTCCCTCGATCCGTAAAAATACATATGGTTCCAGTTTGGCATTCGCCGTAAGTTGGGGAAGTTGTTTATCTATTAGTGACACAGCGTCGGTATCACTCGAAGTTCCTAAGGGTTCGGGTAGTCAAAACTGGTTATTAGCGGGATACCACGCACCTCCCCCATAATGTGGGTTCGCCGGTGGTGGTGGGGGTGGCAAGGGTTCCTGTGTGTACTGGCCGCCGTTCCAACATTCCTGTTGATATTGCCAGGCCTGAACATCATGGTTATAACCTCCTCTTCCCCTGTATCCGCCACGCCCTCTGAAACCTCCCCTCCCCCTGCCTCTCTGGCCTGAACTAAAACGTGGTCTTGCCCCTTGAACTGACCATCTGTTTTGTGATCCGGACGGGCAATCCTTTCGCCAATGATGAGGACTACCACAAGTAAAACATCTAGTGTTGGCTGGGGGAACCCATGCCACATTGATGGGTAGTGGAGGGTGACTGTATACAGGAGGTGGTTGCCGAGGTGACTGAACCGACAGTGACTGTGCTCGTGAAAATAGTTGGGGCTGCCGCTGTTGCCGAGACCGAGCTGAAGCCAATATTCCCCCCAATCTAACCAACGTTTGAGTGATAATTTCATCATCTTCTGATGCTTCATCGTATGGCAATTGTCCAAAAGCTTGTTTCGTAGTTAACACATCCTGTTCAACTTTATCTACAGCTGCCTGCACGTCCTTGGCCGGTTTCTCAGCCATCGGGTACATTCCTTCCTTTCGATCTTTTAAACCCTTTTCTAATTTATGTTTTTCACGATCTTCTTTCAGTTTTAAATTGTCGGCTTTACATTCTGCTTTAAGCCTGTCTGGGGATTTTTGCACACCAAACTCATCTTGCAATAATATTCCTTTTGCTTGGGCTTTACTTTGCCGTGAGGCAAACTGGGACTTTTGAACTCGATCATTGGATTCTTTGGACCATTTTGCCAATACATCCCACTCTTTTTGATTTAATTTTGACTTTTTGCTCCTGAGCTCGACTTGTTGTCTCTGTATTATTTCCGGATCAAAGGTCCCTGTTTGTGGCCAGCCTGTCTTCCCTTTGGCCCATTTCTTACAATAATTAGTCACCGTCTTCCCTTCGTTTTTATTTTGTTCAATTATTATATCCAACGGAGTTTTTGGACCCCCGATCTCCGTCAATTTACTATTTCCCACCCCCATTCTCCAAAATGTTTTTACGTACTTGATTTTTTCCAATTTGTATGTACTTGATTCAACCGGTTCAACGCGCCTTTAACCTGTTTATGGGACTACGAACCCAAAGGCCTTTAACCTTTTTATGGGACTACGAACCCAAAGGCCTTTAACCTGTTTATGGGACTACGAACCCAAAGGCCTTTAACCTGTTTATGGGACTACGAACCCAAAGGCCTTTAACCTGTTTATGGGACTACGAACCCAAAGGCCTTTAACCTGTTTATGGGACTACGAACCCAAAGGCCTTTAACCTGTTTATGGGACTACGAACCCAAAGGCCTTTAACCTGTTTATGGGACTACGAACCCAAAGGCCTTTAACCTACCATATGCTTTATCTGACTTTGCGGCTTAAGGTAATCTGACTTTGAGAAAGTGTTATCTAATCCCGAATTTTTACCTAAAGGATACTGTCAGCACAAGGCCAGGATCACAGTGAAAGCGCCAAATCACTTCGTAACAGACAGAGCAAAAAGGTAAAACTCTTACCTGTGGCCACTTAGTTGCTCAGTCGTCCGAAAGCGACCCGTCAGCCTAGACCGCTGTGATTTGGACCGAAGTGCTTTGGAATCCCATCCTCGTCGCCAGAATTGTTAACCCCGCGCTTCTGTGAGGAGGATCTACCCCTCCCGTGGGGGATCTAGGTTCGCTACTTTAGGAGACTCAACACGCCGGTCAGTCTATTGTCACTTTCTCAGTAATACACAAAGTCAGAAACTGTAAAATAAGTAAAGTTTTATTCCGTACCCGGTACTGGACTTCACTCCGAGAAACTCCTTGTGTTTACACACAAGGAAGTCTCCTCTAGGCTCACGGGGCTACAATATTTATACAAAAAACATAAATTGCAAGTCATCATGAGAATACAGGAAACTAGGCGATCACACGCTACACAAGTCATTTGTTTCTTTTTACAGAGTTCTGTTTAAAATTCACTTTAGCTTTCAACAAAATTCGGCCCTGAGACTGTCTCTACTCTGTTCTATAAACATTCTGTTTCGTCCTCTCTTATCTATGTGTATTACATTCCCACAGTCCTGTATCAGCTTTTTACATTTAAACCATTCACTGTATGTCAAGTAGTCCATCATGCTTTGCGAATCATTGGTAAGGCAGTATGGGATTAATCCAGCCTAACACCTCAGGGCAGTGTCCGAGGCCCAACCATCTTCAGCTGTTCATCAATGACCTTCCCTCCAACATACGGTCAGAAATGGTGATGTTCGCTGACGACTGCACAGTGTTCATCGCCATTCACAACTCCTCAGATAATGAAGCAGTCCATGCTCGCATGCAACAAGACCTGGACGACATTCAGGCTTGGGCTGATAAGTGGCAGGTAACATTCGCGTCACAGAAGTGCCAGGTAATGACTATCTCCAACAAGCGAGAGTCCAACCACCTCCCCTTGACATTCATCGCCGAATCCCCCGCCATTAACATCCTGGGGGTCACCATTGACCAGAAACTTAACTGAACCAGCCACATAAATACTGTGGCAACAAGAGCAGGTCAGAGGCTGGGTATTCTGCAGTGAGTGTCTCACCTCCTGACTCCCCAAAGCCTTTCCACCATCTACAAGGCACAAGTAAGGAGTGTGATGGAATACTCTCCACTTGCCTGGATGAGTGCAGCTCCAACAACACTCAAGAAGCTCGACACCATCCAGGACAAAGCAGCCCGTTTGATTGGCACCCCATCCACCGCCTTAAACATTCACTCTTTCCACCACCAGCGTACCGTGGCTGCAGTGTGTACCATCTACAAGGCTTCTTCGGCAGCACCTCCCAAACCCGCAACCTCTTCCACCTAGAAGGACAAGGGCAGCATGAGAACACCACCACCTCCAAGTTCCCCTCCAAGTCACACACCATCCTGACTTAGAAGTATATTGCCGATCCTTCATTGTCGCTGGGTCAAAATCCTGGAACTCCCTCCCTAACAGCACTGTGGGAGTACCTTTCCCACACAGACTGCAGCAGTTCAAGAATGCGGCTCACCACCATCTTCTCAAGGGCAATTAGGAATGGGCAATAAATGCTGGCCTGGCCAGCGATGCCCACATCCCATAAATGAATAAAAAAAACATATTCACTACCACCTGCAAAAAGTAGTTAAATTTAAACTGAGCACCTTCGCTCTACCAAGCCCACATCCCCTGGTTCTAAACTTTATGGCAGTCTTGAACATATTATTAGAATTACATTTATCTAATCCTTTAAGTACCTTGAATAGTTCAATAATATCTCCCTGAGCCTTCTCTTCTGTAGAGTAAACAATCCCAGGTTCTCTCCTCATATCACAGATAACATAAGCTAGGAATCAGATTGTATAGTGATAGACTTCTAGAAGACATAGACAGGCTGGTGAAATGGTTGGACAGGTGACAGATGAAATTTAACGCAAAAAAGCGCGAAGTGATACATTTTGGTAGGAAGGACGAGGAGAGGCAATATAAACTAAAGGGCACAATCCTAAAGGGGGTGCATGAACAGAGGGACCTGGGGGTATATATGCAAAAATCATTGAAGGTGGCAGGGCAGGTTGACAAAGCGGTTAAAAAAGCATACGGGATACTGGGCTTCATAAATAGAGGCATAGAGTACAAAAGCAAGGAAGTTATGATGAACCTTTATAAAACACTGGTCCGCCCTCAACTGGAGTATTGTGTCCAATTCTGGGCACTGCACTTTAGGAAGGATGTGAAGGCCTTAGAGAGGGTGCAGAAAAGATTTACAAGAATGGTTCCAGGGATGAGAGACTTCAGTTGCATGGATAGACCAGAGAAGCTGGGTTTGTTCTCCTTAGAGCAGAGAAGGTTGAGAGGAGATTTGATAGAGGTGTTCAGAATCATGAGGGGTCTGGACAGAGTAGATAAAGAGAAACTGTTCCCATTGGCGGAAGGGTCGAGAACCAGAGGACACAGATTCAAGGTGATTGGCAGAAGAGCCAAAGGCAACATGAGGAAAAACTTTTTTACGCAGCGAGTGGTTAGGATCTGGAATGCACTGCCTGAAAGGGTGGTGGAGGCAGACTGAAGCATGGCTTTCAAAAGAGAATTGGATAAGTACCTGAGGGGAAAGAATTTGCAGGGCTACGGGAAAAGAGTGGGGGAGTGGGACTAGCTGAAGTGTTCTTGCAGAGAGCCGGCACGTGCTTGATAGGCCGAATGGCCTTCTTCTGTGCTGTAACCATTCTATTATTTTTTAATTCTATGGTTGCCCTTTTTTGCACTGGCTCCAATGTCTGGCTATCCTTGCTGTAGTACAGTGACCAGACCTGCACACAGTGCTGTAGATGCAGCCATACCAGTGCCTTGTCTAGACTCATTATCACCACCTAGGATTTCATTTCCTCTAGCTATACAACTCAAGATCCAGTTTGCTTTTCTTACTGCGCTATCCAGTCAAAACCCCAAGTCTCTTTCCTGTGTATGTCCTGTATTTTATATTCCCAATGTTTATTTCTACTCCCTTACTCATTACCTTGCCCTTATCCACATAAAATGTCTTTTTCCATTCATCAGCTCACTTTCCCAACCTATCCTATGAGGAGAGATTGAGTAGATTGGGCCTATACTCTCTGAAATTTAGAAGAATGAGAAGTGATCTCATTGAAACATACAAGATTCTGAGGGGGATTGACAGGGTAGATGCTGAGAGGTTGTTTCCCCTGGCTGGAGAGTCAAGAACTAGGGGGCATAGTCTCAGGATAAGGGGTCGGCCATTTAGGACTGAGATGAGGAGGAATTTCTTCACTCAGAGGGTTGCGATTCTTTGGAATTCTCTACCCCAGAGGGCTGTGGATGCTGAGTCGTTGAATATATTCAAGGCTGAGATAGATAGATTTTTGGACTCTAGAGGAATCAAGGGATATGGGGATCGGGCAGGAAAGTGGAGTTGAGGTCAAAGCTCAGCCATGATCTTATTGAATGGTGGAGCAGGCTTGAAGGGCCATATGGCCTACTCCTGCTGCTAATTTTTATGTTCTTATCCAGAGCTCTTCATATTTGGTTTCCATATTATTTGAACCCCAGCCCCCCTCCAATTTGGTACTTTTGCAAACATTTTGCCCCAGTTCCAACTCATATATAAACAGTGTAAGCAGAATGGTCCCAGCACACCCCGTGGCACCTCAATATTGGCCATTTGCCAAGTGTCTATTCACAACCACACTTTGCTTATTCTGATTTAACCAGTTTTCAATTGACCCCAAAAGCTTACCTCCTATTCCATGGCTTCCCACCTGCAAACTAATTGCTTCTGTGCACAGCACTAAAAGTCTTGTTGAAATTTAAATATGCCCCGTCCACAGAATTTCAGTGGTCAAAAAGGTCCATCACTTCCTTACAGAAATCCAGTAAATTTATTGGGCATGGCCTCCCTCCCATAAATCCATGCTGACTCAACTGGAGTACTGTGGACAATTCTGGGCACCACATTTCAGGAAAGATGTAAAGGCCTTAGAAAGGGTACAGAGGAGGTTTACCAGGATGTTACCAGGGATGAGGGACTTCAGTTATGAGGAGAGTTTGGAAAAGTTAAGACTGTTCTCTTTGGAACAGAGAAGGTTAAGAGCTGACCTAATAGAGGATTTCAAGATGATGAGAGATTTTGATAGAGTAGATAGAGAAAAACTATTCCCTCTGGCGAGTGGGTCAATAACCAAAGGTCATAGGTTTAAAATCATTGGCAAAAAATCTAGAGGGGAGGTGAAAATAAATTTTTCAGTCAGAGAGTTGTCAGGACCTGGAACACTCTATCTAAAAAGGTGGTGGAAGCTGATGCCATAAATAATTTTAAGAGGAAGTTGGACAGGAACTTGAGGATGAGGGACTTACAGGGTTAAGGACAAAAAGTGGTGATGTGGGATTAAGCACGTCTGCTCTTTCAAAGAGCCTGCACAGGCACCACGGGCCGAATGCCCTCCTTTGTGCTGTAAGTTTCTATGGTTCTATGTCTTGTCTTGCCATGTCATATCTATCTACAAGTTTTATTAGAGCTGGTTCTGCGATCGAGGAGCAGCACTTGCAGAGAGCGAAGGACAGGAAATTACATGCTCCCATCCCATGATTATCTGTCCATTAGAATTTTAGCATCCAATTGTTTCTTAAATACTTCTACGATTTTTGCCTCCATTACTCTCCACAATTCTACTCCCCTCTTACTAAAAAGAATTTCACTAATTTTTTGACACCCTTAAATTTAAACTGTGTCCCCCTGTCCTCGAATTTTACATCCAAAAGAAGAACTTTCCTGGATCCAAATTGTCCAACTCCATGAAAATCTTCAAAATTCCATCCACTCCCTTTCATTCTCCTCTTCTCTGGAAAATGAAGTCCCATGATAAACAATCTTTCCTCCAAGTTGAGGAATCAGCTTTGTAGCCCTCTCTGGACTCTCTCCAAGAAATCAAAGCGGGAGAAATTGCGATGTGTCTTGCATGTTTTTAGGGCCCAAAACCAGCGCCATGAAGTCGAATTCAGCAGCGTGATATTTCACTCTGGGAGAGCACCAAATGCATGCGCAACACCATATTGGTCGCAAGCTGACCGCTTGTTCCATGCTTGACTGCATGTTCTTGCTGTCAAGTGTGAGGACAGCACAGGTTGTGCTGGATTCCTCCATGCTCTCCGACATTTGCTCAAGCTCACTGGCAGGCAGCCCAGTGCACTTAAAAGGTCTCTATGGATTGTCATCAGTCTTCTTATGTATGGTGAGCCCTCAATATCTTCACCTGAGCCCTGAACAGCAGAGCTAGGATGTGAGCTCTGCCTCTGGCGAGCTGCTTTCTGGGCAAAACTATTCCCCCGCCCTTACGCCTGCATACTCCACATGCCGATTCCTCTAGCCTAACCTCTGAACTATGTGTGGTGCCAGTCACTGAGCTGGTGTCTGAAAGTGTAAAGTCCAGTGATGGCTCTTGTTCTGCAGTGCTGTCCCCTTCTTCTTCCACTGCTTCCTGAGGGCAGAGTGGAGTTCCTGCAGCTGAAATGGAAGGAAGAGACGAGTTAGCATGTAGTGGCATGGGTAAGCAGAGACAGATGGTTAGCTTCTGAAAGCAGTAGCAATTAGTCATGCATCATGTGTAAGGATGAAATTTAAGTGAGAAGGGAAGTAGGGAAAGATGTTTAAAACCCTGTAGGACTTCTCCTCCAGCCTTGCCAGATGCCATGTTCTTGGCGCAAATCCTGCCCACAATGTTCATCACCCTCTCTTCAAGTGGGGCAGCACATGGATGAATCATGGCTCTCCTCCTGTGGCTGCCTGATCCCTGTTATTGTGTGGTTCTGCAAGAAAGAATGAAGTGTGTCAGTGTTACAGTAGCTAGATGTTTTGAAGACACGCATGTGAGCTTTGAATCGTGTTGCTGGTGTGTGAAAGCAGAGGTGTGGGGAGGTGAAGGAAGTATAGTGAGGAGAGTAGCAGGTGCCGAGTACTGCAGCAAGAGCGAAAGGAGGTGGAGTGAAATGTGTTGCAGTGATTCACGCAATGAGGAGTGAAAATCTGGAGCTCCCTCCCCCAAAAAGCTGTTGAGGCTAGGTCAATTGAAAATTTCAAAACTGAGATTGATAGATTTTTGCTAAGCAAGGGTATTAAGGGTTATACAACCAAGGTGGGTAAATGGAGTTAAGGTTCAGATCAGCCATGATCTAATTGAATGGTGGAATAGACTTGAGGGGCTGAATGGCCTACTCCTGTTCCTATGCTCTTTTGATTGTAGGAGAGTGTTGGTAATCGGGGGAGGGAAGGGTTGTGAGTGCTGGGGCAACAGGTAGTGCAAAGCTAAGCAGAGAGTAATGACAGATATGAGTTAGGCGGTTACCTTAGCTATCCTTGTAAGGTCATTAAATATTTTCGTCATTGAGAAAAACCGGTGATGGGGGGTAGGGGGCCCTTGCAGCTTTTATTGTACCTGCCAATGCGCAGAATCTTCAATGACAGCTGCCTTCAACCGAAGTGTACCTCCCCTTTAAGAGGAGCAGACTGCCTTTAAATAGCGTCAGCAATGCGCAAAATTGACATCCCAATTAGGCTAGCTGCCAACGAACAGCGCAAGTAGTGTAGGCAGCCTTCTTATTTTTTTAAATTAATGTGAGGGACCAATTTGGGGCCTTCTTTGTGGCCACGTGATCAGTCATGCACTCCGAGCATGGCGCCAATTCTGCCCACAAAAACGCACTTACAGCCATTTCTACCTTATGTCTTTTACATAATATGAAGGGCAAAATTGAACACATAAGGATCATTAAAGTAATTTTCTTTTTAATAAATTTCCATTAATTTCTGAATTTTGTTGGATTGGTAAAAATTGATTCCCTTCAAATAATTGAATTCTACCTGTTCTTCGCACTGAAAATTGGGTTCCGAGAAGCACATGCATTGGATTTATGATGTCATTACACACACTGCGTTCTGTACATGCCGTGCTTCATTGCAAATATGATGCACATGCATGTTGCAGCCTGATTTTAAATGGCAAATTAAATGGAGAATTGGCCTAAGCTATGTTCAGGCTTCAGATTTATCCATGTGCGTTATTTTATGGCGCATTGGTGCATGATATTTTATGGGTAACAATGAGTGTGATTTTATGGGTATTAGTGAGTGTTATTTTATGGCTATCAGTGTGTGTTACTTTGGAGTAACACTGTATGGTATTTTATTGGGCATTATATAGTGTGCATGTTATTTTATGGGTGTGTATATGTTATTTATGGATGAAAATTGAATGAGGTGGATCTTGGGCATCAAAGGGGTATCTGAAATGCCCACCCAATTTTCTTCTGCCCATTTTTTAGGTGAGAAACGGGTGGCCAGCAGTTGAAAATCACCCCCATAGGTTCTTGTAAAGTCTGTGGGTTGTGCAGTTAATAAATACACAGACTTCAGAAGTAACAAACAAACGGGTCTTTACTATTCGAAGGTCCGGGCGAATCTGCCCCAGAAATCCTGCCACAACACTTATATACTGGTGTGGTCACTATCGGTATTACAGTATACAGAAGCCAAACAAATAGTGCCACACTTAAAGTAGTTCCCTTAAAGGTGAACGGTTACATTCAATAGTTCCCTTAAAGGTAGACGGGTACATACACTACAATCCTCCCTTTTTAGCTTATTACTTACAGAGTCCCCGTTAAACATACATATCTTCAACTTCCTATAAAACAAATTACAGCTATAATCTCGGTGGAGTCAATGTCATATAAAACAATTTACAAATATAATCTCGGTGGAAACAGTTCACAGGTTCCGTCTCTGTGGAAACAGTTCATAGATTCAGTCTCTGATCTTGACTCGTTCCGAACAACATTTCTTTGGGGTAGCCGGTTCACCTGGCTAGCGTGACTCCTCCATAGCCTTTTTCTTGACGTAGCAGCTTGAACTTTCGTCCTGTTGAACCAGCAGTGCGGACTTTGACAACCAACTGGCTGTCTTGACATTTTCCAGTTTTTCAACTAATTTAGCTCCTTTCGTAATGTCCCGCCTGGAATGGTAGAAGTGCTAATATTTTAGACAGTTATTATCTTCTGCTTCTTCTTTTTCTTTTCTGCCTTTTTGAAACTCTCGGAGCTCCTTTCTCGGCTGCCAGCTGTAGCGCCACCAACTCTCTATGTTCCTTAGACCTTAAGTGCTTCATCCGGATTTCAGCACTTTGAGAGTTTTCATCACAAGCTGGGCAGACCACATCCTCATAATATTCAGTGTCACTCAACAGGTCATGGTAATATTCAGGTTCGTCCTGAGTTAGGCCAGCGAGAGAGACTTCTTCTTCCTCCTCACCCGTCTGGACGTTAGCTGACGGTGGTTCCTTCCCTAAACATCTTTCTTGAAAAGCCTTCTTCATGCATTCATATTCATCCCGCTCTTCCTGGGTTATCTGCCATTCCTTCACGACGGACCTCATTTGTGAGTTCAATATCTTCCTTTCCACCGTTAATTGCGTTATCAGGCTATTTAACCCTTCTACTGAAGTAACGGTTTCCACCTTCTTCTGTTCACCTTGACGTGATTCAACGTACTTTTGGCATCCTTGTAAAATTTGTGTTGCCACCTCAGCTATCTCCGTGACTTTTGTGAGCTCCGAACTCGTTCCCCCTGAAGATTGAAGCTCGTGTTCAGATTGTTCCCCTTGTAGAGTCTTGTCCTTCAGCATATGAAGGAGTTGGCCGACCGTTAACTCTTCCCTGGGAACACGGTGGATCAGAGTCTTCTCCATTTCATCCACCTCTTTCTCCAATACTTCCACCTTACGTTCCTCTTGAACTTTGGCTTTCAGCGCTCGGAAAAGTTGCGCCCTGATGCTCTCTAGTTCATGTTCAGGGACCATTCTTACAGTGTCCTGTTCTTCCACTGCAAGGATTCCCAGTTGAATCTGTTCTTCAAGTTGTTGAACCTCAGACATTGCCGCCTCATATTTGTCTTGGGTGTCCTTCAATGTTTTTATAAGTTCTTGGACATCCTGGCTTAGAAATTCACTGGCCTTAGCGCCGCTTTTGAGGCGCTAGAGGGCCTAGCGCCGAAGTTATGGCCAGTTTAGAAATTGACAGGGGCCCTAAATCGGCGTTAGGCCGGTAGCGCTGCGCCGGCACCGATGACGTCATCGGTGTGCGCAGCATCCCGGTTGCCATGGTAACCCGCCCGAACTCGGAAATTGAGTTGCGGCCGCCTCGCCCGTGGCAGCCGCAAGCAATGTTCTGGCAGAGGTGCCTTACAGAACTTTGCGCCGGCGCATTAAAGGCCCCGCGGCGGCCGGCCGCTTTCCCGCCGGCCGCCTGGCCGCAGCTCCCTCCCCGGACTTCCCCCCCCCCCCCCCCCCCGGAACAGAAGCAAGCCCGGCACTTGTCGAGGTGCCGGGCTCATTTTTAAAAAGATTATCGCGGGCCGCGGCCGGGTGCAGGCAGCTCCTCCTTAGCGGAAGGAGGAGGCCTGCACTTCCCGAGCCTGCCGCACCGCAGCGGGCGCTGCAGCGCCGGAATAGCGCCACAATGCGGCGCGTGGCGCCAGTTTTGAGGCGCTGAGACCCCTCAGTAGCGCCGGCAGCCGTTTGGGCGCGGCGCTACTGAATTTTTGGTGCGCGCAGGGGGACTTAGCGCCAGCACTAACTTCCGGCGCTAAAGCCCTCGCTGCGCCAAAACCGAATTTCTAGGCCCCTGTCTTTCATGCTCTGCCATGATTTTCACCTCTAATTGCTCATCTATGGATGGAGCTTCTATCGATGAGTCTGTCTTGGCCTTGAGCTCATCAAGAATTTCCTGCAGCCTTTGGACTTCTTGCTCATGTTCAACCTTTAGTTGTTCATATGCTTCTACTGAAACTAGCTTTTCGGAGGCTGCCGAGTTAACCCCCTTCTGAATTGTAGCCTGGGCCTGTTCATACTGTTCTTTCAACTTCTCACACTCTGCTTGTAAGGAGTCGTAAAGAAGAACTGGAATAAAATCCTGGCTCCCTGAAGATTCCTCTTCCTTTGGTTCATTCTGTAAATATTCTAGTTCCTGAACAGCATCAGGGGAATGTGATTGGTATTTGACCATGATGGCTCTATGGTCGCTCTCTGCTTGAGCTAGCTGTCTCTGTAGTCTTTCCAGGTTCCCCCATTCGGTGTCCCAGAACTTTTCCATATTTTTCATCTCCTGTACGAGACGATCACTCAACTGTTCTAATTGTTGTCGTACTTTGACATAAGTTTGCGTCCGAGCTCGGTGTTCTTCCATCATGGATGAATCCTTTGCTTGAACAGGCTCAGAATTCTCTGTCAACCTGGAGTTCTGCTCTGCAGTTTTATTCTTCTTGGTACCATAAGTCCTTCTGCCTGTCTTCGTTTTCGACTTGGTCTTATCATCATCCATTTCAGAATCTGAGCTAATAGCTTGCACCGAGTCCTCCCTCATTATGGCTTTTAGGTAATGCCATTCCATGTCTATTTTCTTAATCCACTCCCGTCCTAGAAGTGGTGGTCCTCCCTCAGGTAATACGTACAAGCTCATTCTTGGGTGTTCTTTACCCCTATCTCTCACCTTGACTCTTATTTTCCCCACGGGGTATACGTTATGCCCCGTGTATGTCTGTAATACGAACTTGGTATTTCTTAAAGGTATGTGAGAGAATAGCCGGTGGTAGTCCCTTCGGTTGATGACTGATAGAGCTGATCCAGTGTCCAGCTCCATTCTTATTTGGACTCCAGCTATTTTTAATATGACCCAGATGGCCTGTAGATCCGTTTCTTTACCCACATTGTGGATTCTCAGACTACCCAGCTCCTGGTTGTTTGGGTCTGAGTCTGAATTCTGTTCGTCTGAACTCTTCTCAGCCACCTTGTGTACCTTGTTGTACTTTTCTGGTGGTGGCTTCCTTGGATTATTGAACTTTTTCCCGGACCGGCATACCTTCGCGATGTGACCCAGTTTGCCACATTTCCTACACTCTTGGTTCTTAAACCAGCATTGATTCTGGCCATGCGTTGTCTTCCCACAACGGTAGCATTTTGTTGTGCTTGAAGTAATTTGGTCCACCCCGAGTGCCGCCGCCTTTAGTTGCATTTCCGCCATTCCTTTCGCTGCGGCTTCGTGCGATGCAGCTATAAGGACAGCCCTGTCCAGTGTGAGGTCATTCTCTTCCAGTAGTCGCTTCTGCGTCCCTTCTTTGGACAATCCGCATACGAACTTGTCCCGCAGCGCTTCTGTCAGATTCCCTCCGAACTGGCAGTATTTCGCTAGCCTACGCAGTTCGACCAAGTATTCCGCATTGCTTTCGTCTTTCTTCTGCGTTCTTGCGTAGAATTTGAACCGTTCAGCCAGCATCAGCGGTGTGGGGTTCAAGTGGTCCTTCAGCACAGCCACAATCTCTTCGAAGGTCTGATCCGCTGGTTTATTTGGTGCTATTAGATGCTTCAAGAGCCCGTATGTCTTTGCCCCCATCGAGTTTAGCAATGTTATCGCCTTGTCGTCTTCCTCTATTTTGTTGGCTTCGCAATAGATCTCTATGCGTTCCACGTACGTGGCCCAGTCTTCTATTTCAGAATTAAAGTCGTTAATATTCCCTCACTTAGGCATCTTTCTTCCCTTGGGAGCAGCACCAGTATTTCTTATTTATTTATTTGTTTCTAAGATGGCGGTTTTCCCACGAAATCGGCGGTTTCCCGCTCTTTCCTTCTCTCCCCGCCCACTTCAATGGCGGTATGTCAATCAAGATGGCGGTTTTCCCGCGAAAATGGCGGTTTGCCGCTCTTCCTTTCTCGCCCCGCCCACTTCAATGGCGGTTTCCCGCTTCTGGCGTCTTCTCCGCCTAATGGCGGCTTCCCGCGTTTCTTCCCGGTGGAAGGGGTACGCTTCCCCCTCAGCGGACAGGTTCAGCCGCTGGCTGGCTACCACACAGCTCCCCTTACTCAGCTATGTCTTTTCCTCCCGCCCGCACGGCTCTACCGGCGCTGGGTACACCCCGTTAGCGGAGGACAGTTCAGCCGCTGGACTGGCTCTTGCGCAGTCTCTCTCTCCGTACCCGGCTCTGTCTCTCTCTCACCCGCACGTTCGATGCTACTGGCCCTGGGTACCCCGTTGGTGGAGAACAGCTCACCGCTGGACTGGCTCTCGCGCAGTCTCTCACCCCATTTTCGGCTGTGTCTCTCACCCACTCCCGCACGTTCGGTTTTGCCGGCTCTGAGTACCCCGTTGGTGGAGAACAGCTCAGCCGCTGGACCGGCTCCTCGCAGTCTCTCTCTCCGCACCCGGCTTTCACCCGCACGGTTCCCGTTCGCCTCCCCAGCCCTCTCGCAGACCGGTGTTTCCCTCCCCGGCTGCGGCTGGGTTTCTCTTCCCGCGCCTACTCGCAGGCTCAGCGCTTCGTGGCTGCGGTCGCTGCCCCGATTGTCCCGCCGATCGCGGTCCGGCTGTCACCCGACGCCGTTGGACCCGACTTTTGGCCGGCACAGCTCCCCCTTGACCGAGGTCGAGTGCTCTGCCCTTATCCTCCGGATGCTTCTACACCTTCCCCTACTCACAGTCTCTTCGGCCGCCTTGTTTCTTGCTGGTCGGCTCACTCCGCACCGTGGCAGAAGGGTAGTCAGTGCCTGTTGCTGATACAGCTTTTGTTGTTAGTCTTCCTGCTTTCTGTTGTTGCAGCCTCGTGTTTTCTTTTGGTAGCACGACGAGGGCGGTTGTCTCTCTTCGACGCTCTTCGTTGCTTATGGTAATCTTGCCGCAGGGTACGATCGGACTTGTCGCCACTGTAAAGTCTGTGGGTTGTGCAGTTAATAAATACACAGACTTCAGAAGTAACAAACAAACAGGTCTTTACTATTCGAAGGTCCGGGCGAATCTGCCCCAGAAATCCTGCTACAACACTTATATACTGGTGTGGTCACTATCGGTATTACAGTATACAGAAGCCAAACAAATAGTGCCACACCTAAAGTAGTTCCCTTAAAGGTGAACGGTTACATTCAATAGTTCCCTTAAAGGTAGACGGGTACATACACTACAGTTCTTCTGTGCCTGAACTTGCATCCTTAAGAAGATGCCTTCTGAGACATCATCAGGGGAGCAGTGTTGTCTGTAGATTCTGATGGAAGAATCTTCTGCTTTGGTGCACCATTATCCTGCGTGTCTCTGTGATTTTCTGTTCTTCCTGCTCCTGCTCTGCCTCCAGTATAACAACCAATATGGGAATGGCCATATTGCACCCCATGGTTACCGCTGCATGATAGAATGATGAGAAGAGGTTTCCCCGCCTGAAACTGCTGAAAGGCAAATAGCAAAATCTTTCCATAGATGCACAACTGAAAAAACATTCTAATCTCTGCAGCCAAAGCTAATGTTTTAGACAAAATGTGTGGACATGCAAAGCCTGTGAACTCAACCACTTCTTGGTTTGACAAGTCATGTTAGCTTACCCCTCTTTTCTACAAGCTTAACTTCAGTCAGGTCCAATTCTGATGTAAATGGTGGAATTTCTGGGACAGCAGCTTTGGCCCTCATTACCCTGCCATTAACAGACATGCATCACTTTGGGGGTGGGCACATCTTCTGCCAGCAGTAGATTCTATCAGAGTTTAGTGAGTATTTTGGAACAGATGTAACTCTGATGCCTCTGACTTACCACCTCCCGCCCCCTCCACTCCCCCCCACCCCACCAAACAAATTCTGGCCCCTAAGCCAGAACTACACCAATTTTGCATCAAGAAATATATTGAAATTTCGGGACCAGTTTCTTCCAACAGGTCTTCTAAAAATAGCTCAAATATTCACAGGAAGAATTGATCGATGTGGATTTTATGGAACTCTAGTTTTAAATCAGCACAGTAAGGACTGCAACAAACTGGTTGTGACTTTGGAATTATCAATAATATAACTGACCAATATTTCTGTTATTTCCACTTCTTTGCTGACTCCTGATTTATTTCCATATTTATAAAGTATATAATATAGTAATTAATGTCTTTGGATGTTTTTATTTTCAGGTATTGATAGGTGACAAATTGATGAAATCCCAGCCCTGGATAAGTATTTCTGTAACATTTACAGCTCATCTTTATATACGTATATATATATACACACTTTAAATTCTGGAAAAACTCTTTGTTTATAGCACTTTTACAGGACTCACTCCTTTCCCAGCCAGTTGCCATGGTAATGAATGCCAATGACAATTGTTACTGCCAGCTGTACAAGTGCAATGTGGAACGGATCTATGGGTAGCTTGCTAATGAGACTGTTATTGTACCTACTATTTTCCTGCTGTCTGCAGGGGATAATTATCAATGCAGAGTGTTAACCAGGAAAATTGACCTTTATTACTTCCTTCCTTTTGATATCAGAATATTCTATATTGAATAATAATGCTTTTTGAAGAGTTTCAGTTCTATGTTGGCAATTGGGACTTTGCACCAGTGTGGTAACAGCCTGGAACAATCTCGGCATGTTACCATGGCAATGTCATGCCAACACAAAGTAGCACCAGTAAACAAAGGGGGAAGGTAAACAGATTTTCAGTTAGAAATGACACGACAACATCCAGAATAACAGCAATGTGCATCCAGCTGAAGGGACCATGTGGCTTTCGATGTTGATAATAAAAATGTATTATTTATTGTGACCTCTTTTTAATGAATGCTGATTTAAGGCTTTCCTCTTCTTTTTTCCAATAAAATATTGAATAGTTGAGCGAGTTGTGGGGTGCTTCTTTCCTCTGCTCAGCCTGCAAAATGCATGCTAAAGGAAATGATGACTGACCCAGATCAACATTGTGATCTGGTTTCTATATGCAACAACTTAACCTTCTTACTTTTGAGCAAGGAAAGATAAATCTTGGGTTGACATGAGGGAGGAGGGGTAGGGGAATTTTTCTGTAGCAGTTGCAGTGACCTAATTTTCGACCAGGCAGTAATCCACGTATATTACTTCTGCTTGGTTTCTGATTTTCTTTCTGTCCAAGTGTATGGATGGCACTGGGGATTTGGATGACATGGTTGTTTCTTTTACATAGGCCATGCAAAAAGTTGTTTTGATTGACTTGCTGCTGTCTGTCATTTGAAATTTAACTTTTTTGTGAAAAATGCTGACATACCTAATGTTCTGAGTAGTTGATTAAGCTGTTCATGGCTACTAGGGACCACTATTTAATTTAGCATTGAATTAAAATGGGAAACAATGCAAAATAGATAATTAGAAATGCATCTAAAAGACAAGACTTGATAGTGGCCTAAGTGTTGGTGTGATCCAGAGTCAAGTGGTATTGCACTGTTTCTTGTTCACAGATCCTCATGCAGAATTATCAGAAGCAGTGATTCTTTGGGTGAGTGAGGGAAAGAAAATATAAATCTTTCCCAGTAATATTTGTAACCCTCGCAGTAGATCTTCCAACTCAGAGGTACTGTAACAGAGGCCTGGAATTAGGTTACCTTCCAGGCTCTCTTGGCTGGGGATTGAAATGTGAAATACAGGGCCTTAAAAGAAAGGCCAAAAATAGCAACAGAAGTAACAGAACAAGGAGAAATAAAAATAAAAGTTTTGTGCATCACACATTAAATCTGTAGCAGGCACATTCAACCTGTCCGTAGTAGAAAAAAAAAATGTCACAATTTTCTCTTTGGCCTAAATAATCACATTAAAGATATGGATTAACTGAAATATAGTTCAACACTGATCCCACACAAACCCACGGAAAAGCAGTTTCAACATATAATTGCATTTATTTGTTAAATGTGGTGTTACCTAGCATTTTTATTTCCGGCCCAACAGATTATATGACTATATAAATAACATTTATAACAATTCTTATATATAAATTATAGCTCAGATAAAAAAAATTAAATATACACATAAAATCAGAGTGTGTATATTACAAATGCCTTTAAGAAGGATCTCACAGACAAGCCTGCCCCTGTCCCTGAAGTTTGGAGCTTGAGTTCTGCTGCATTCCCCAGGTTCCATTCTGAGGAAGGATGTTCTTGCCATGGAGGGAGTGCAGCGAAGATTCACCAGACTGATACCTGGGATGGCAGGAATGACGTATGAAGAGAGATTGTGTCGATTGGGCTTGTATTCGCTAGAGTTTAAAAGAATGAGAGGGGATCTCATTGAAACTTATAAAATTCTAACAGGGCTAGACAGACTAGATGCAGGGAGGATGTTCCCGATGGCGGGGGAGTCCAGAACCAGGGGTCACAGTCTAAAGATAAGGGGTAAGCCATTTAGGACAGAGATGAGGAGGAATTTCTTCACCCAGAGAGTGGTGAACCTGTGGAATTCTCTACCACAGAAGGCAGTTGAGGCCAATTTATTAAATATATTCAAGAAGGAGTTAGATATATTTCTTAAGGCTAAAGGGATCAAGGGATATGGGGAGAAGGCAGGGACAGGGTACTGAGTTTGGATGATCAGCCATGATCTCATTGAATGGCGGAGCAGGCTCGAGGGGCCGAATGGCCTACTCCTGCTCCTATCTTCTATGTTTCTATATTATACTAGCTGGGGGGGCCCGGCGTTGCCAGTGCAGTTTAGAGGGCCGCGCGGTTGACGGCCGGCCGCTGCCGCTCCCCCGCTCTGTGTCTCAGGCCACGCGGTTGACGGCCGCCCGCTGCCGCTCCCCCGCTCTGTGTGCCGAGCGGTTGTGAGGCCTGGCCCGAGTGACCCCAACTCACCTCCCACTCTGGCGGGCCGACGCAGCTGCCCCGCTCGCTGTTGAGGAAAAGCAGGGGAAAAAATGGCGGCAAAGTTTCGGGAGGCTGCAGGATTAGGTCCCGCCCGTGACGCACCGATTGGTCAACCATCGGGTCACTGAACTGTAGGATTGGGCAACCATCACATCACTCAACGCTAATGAGCGGTAGGATTGGTCAACCGCTAATGAGCGGATTTTTGAACATTTTTTGTATACTGTCTGAACAATTTTTGTCTGACCAAAAAGTAAATATACCTATGACACTCCCCTGATCATCAGCTTTCTTTTGATATAACATATGTGTAGGTACGCTCTATAACTTTTGAGTGTATAGCGGACAGACAGACAGACAGACAAACCAACTGCTTTATATATATAGATAGATACTATGGCCTTTTCTGAGTGAAAAGGCTCACCCAAATTGCATACTCACAGAATGCCCCAGCAACACTATGAATGTCACATAAATGAACTACAACTCCCAGAATGCACCGGTTTCAATATGCCTGTCACTCTGATACAATGAAACTGTACAGGTAGGTTGGTGACTTGCAAACAGTAAGTTGCAGCATGTCACGTAAATAGTCTTGCTGTCAATCATAAAAATAAGTTCTGGTGCTTTAGAGACACATTGCGATTTCCCGATTGTTTGAACAAAAATTTCTCTCCTTCATACATTCTTCTGACTGGAAACTAGCGAATGGTTTAAAAAAAGTTTATTTCATAACAGCTGCCATCAAAGTTTGCTTCAGACCTGGCAGTGTAAAACAAGTAAACACCTATTTCCCTTGGTTTTAATTTAAAATTCTGTGCCATGCTCCCTGGTCCCTCTGGCCCCTGGCCCACCCTCCTAGCATCATCCTGCATTCCCAGGCCCAAGTCCTCCATTCCCCAGGTTGGAATGGAACAAAAGGAAAACACCCAGACCCAGACCCAGACTACCCAGGAGCAATGCCATGAGTGATCAACCGGTATTATTTATTTTTAAGAAAGACTTGCATTTATATAGCGCCTTTCATGACCACCGGATGTCTCAAAGCGCTTTACAGCCAATGAAGTACTTTTTGAAGTGTAGTCACTGTTGTAATGTAGGAAATTTTTAGAATTTTACAATTATATTTTAGAATTATATTTCACAGTAATACAAAGTATAATTCACTCAATTGTTATCAATTCAAGTCCTTTTGGTCACTTCTTGTTCTTAGAAATTCTAATGTTTTAATATCTATTTCTGTTGATTTCTACAAGTATTATTGTTTAATTTAAGATTGGGTAAAGGAATGCAGCGCACATGGTGTATATGGATTTTCAGAAGGCATTCAATAAGATGTCTCACAGGAGGCTTAGAGCCATAGGGGGAAAAATTTGGTTGCTTTGCGCCTCCCATTAGCGCCACGATCTCCTGCGCCCACTGATCGTGACGTCAGTCGAGTGTGCAACGCCCTGGTAGCGCCCTGGCCCCCTGCCTTACCACCTGCCGCTAGCAACGACAGGTTGAAGGGAATGTTTTGCAGTCGGGAAGGGAGTGGGGTAGCGCTATTTAAAGGCGGCCGCTTCCTGCCTTTTTTTGTCGGCGACATTTTTGCACCACGCATTCTGAGAGAGGGAGAGATACTTCTGGAGAGATTCAAGGCTGTGTGAAGGAGTTTTGGGTACTGAGCAGCACTTTGCAGGTTCATATTGATTTGACCTTCCTTGCATCGATTTAGAAGAGACTTGGGGGCTGCACTCTGAGCTCTTTCCCTGGGCCTCTCCATTGTTCTTTCCAGCAGAATTGATGTACAGGTCTCTCCAGGCCGAGATTCAAGGCTGCAATGAGCAGGGTGTGGATGGAGAGCAAGATCGACCCTCCTCTTTAAGAACTGACCAGCGCCAGTGTGTCTGTGTTCCATTGCTGACTGACATCACATGAGCTGCGCCAGCGCTCTGAGGTAGCGCCTCGCTCCTTGGCGTTAGCGCCTTAAGAGAGGTGTGTAGCACCTGATTTAGTGCTCCAATCACCTCCAGGGGCGATAGAAGCCAAGTTTGCAGTCGGAGGTGATAATTAGCGGCAGGCGCTAAACTTTGCACCCGGCTGATAATTGCGCCCCAAACGGGGCGATACCGAATTTCTCCCCCCATAGAGTCATAACGGCACAGAAGGAGGCCATTCGGCCCATCGAGTCCGTGCTGGCTCTCTGTAGAGCAATCCAGTTTGTCCCATTCCCCCGCTCTATCCCCATAGCCCTGCAAGTTTATTTACCTCAAGTGTCTATCCCTTGAAAACATTGAGTGTCTCCGCTTCCACCACTTCCATCAGCAGCGAGTTCCAGGTCCTCATCACTCTCTGCGTAAAAAAGTTTTTCCTCACGTCCCCCCTGTATCTCTTGCCCAAAACCTTGAGTCTGTGTCCCCTAGTCCTTGTACCATCAACAAGTGGGAACAGCCTTTCCCTGTCTAGCCTATCCAAACCTGTCATAATCTTGTACACCTCGACCAAATCACCCCTCAACCTCCTTTGCTCTAATGAAAACAAATCCAGCTTCTCCAACCTGTCCTTGTAGCTAAGATCCCCCATCCTCAGAACCATTCTGGTAAATCTCCTCTGCACCCTCTCAAGGGCCTTCACATCCTTATTTATGTGTGTTAAAGGAGGAATGTAGTAGCATGGATAGAAAGTTGGTTAACGGACAGGAAACAAAGTCTGAGGGTATTGCTTGAAGTGGTATATCCCAGGGTCAGTGATGGGTCTACTCTTGTTCACAGTAGATAGAGATGACTTGATGACCACAGAAAATGGCTCCCATTGTTGCCCCAAATGGAAAATATGCTTGGTTGAGACTTGGTATGAATATCATGTTAAGTAAAAGACCATGCTGTTGTTGTTTTTATTTCAAAAATAAATATATATAAAAATCTAATGTGTAGATTAATATTTTTCACTGCAGATGGCGCCAACATATCACATTTTTCTGTTTTATTTTCAACATATTCAAAGAACAGTGTGAAAAGAGGTTACAGTTGAGAATACAAAAGCAAAATACTGCGGATGCTGGAAATCTGAAATAAAAACAGAAATAAAAACAGAAAATGCTGGAAACACTCAGCAGGTCAGGCAGCATCTGTGGAGAGAGAAACAGAGTTAATGTTTCAGGTCATCGACCTGCTGAGTATTTCCAGCATTTTCTACAGTTGGGGATGCTACTTTTCAAATCGATAGGAAATGAAAACTTTCGGTTCAAAAAGTCTTTATCTTGCACTTTTCAACTTCACGAAAACAGTAAAGTTTACAAAAAGATATAAACATTTGGTAGGATGTGAACCAAATTCACAAATTATCACATTTCTTTCAAAGCATCTGTTCATAAGGTTAGATTGTGATTTTTCTCATTTAAAAAGGATAAACTAAAGGCTACAATAAAATCACAAACCGGTGCACTGTCCCTTCTTGTATAATTAATAATACTTAAAAATTCTATTTAGTTCTGCCCTCAGAAATATCTGGTTTGGAGATATGAGGGCTAATTTGAACTTGTTCCGCTGTGAACAAGGCGATAGTGGTCTTAAAATCAATGCACTCATTGCTCCACTCCCGCTTCAATCCTGCCTGATGCCATTCTGCCCAGGGCCAAAAGGGTGACCCAGGTGAGAATCTCAATTAATTATGCAATTATGATCAGATAATCTGTTTTATCGGTATTGGTTGAGGGATAAATGTTGGACAGGATTGTGGGAGAGCTCCCCTGTAGTACAAATAGAGGAGAAGCATCCGGGAAGGCGCCGAATACCTCGAGTCTCTTCGCCGGGAGCAAGCGGAAGCCAAGCACAAACAACGGAAGGAGCGCACGTCAACCCAAGCACCCCACCCAATTCACAATTCAAATCGCTTTATTGGCATGATAAGTTACATCTTATGTTGCCAAAGCATCAAAATACATTTATGGTTGAGCACATAAACGCAGTTCTATTCATACAGTGTATAAACAGGTATATCCCTGAGTGTATAAATATACATTCGCATTGTTTATATATATTCTTTTCTTAGTTTACTGGTTGTCCCTCTGTTCATGGCAAGCTGTAACATAATGTGCCGCCAGTGTTACACAGCTTCTCTCCTCTCCCAGTAGGAATGGGAGTTTTTGGTTGTCATTCAGATTTCTGAATTCAGGGCATACCCGCCCCTTCAACCACCGTCTGCCCCACCTGTGACAGAGACTGTAGGTCCCGCATTGGACTCATCAGTCACCTGCGAACTCATTTTTAATGTGGAAGTAAGTCATCCTCGGTTCCGAGGGACTGCCTAAGAAGAAGAAGAGTACAAATAGATGTCAGTAAAGTAAATGTGCAACAATTTGGTTTTCATCTGCATTGCTTGAACTGCATTTTCTTAACCCTATTGTTCTGGAATGGTTAAATTTAGCATTTTGTCTGAGCAATAAACCAGTTGGGCTGAATCCAGGCTGGTTACCATAGTAAATTGGGATGTTAATTAAGAAAACAAAGGGGGAATTGTTGCGTATAATCTCAACCATTTCACACCATTGTGATGAAATGGTTCCTGTATGACACCCAAGTGACCAGGAATTTTCTTAATTCATTCACTCAGCAGGGAGAGGGGGAGGGAGCTTAACTAAGTCAGGCATTTGGGTGTCTCATGTTCCAGCATCAAAGAAAAGATATTTCCCGATCAGGGTAGCAACTCTGAATAATGGCTTGGTGGCTTGAAACCAGACCATATAGACTAAAGATAGGTGACAGAGAGGTTTCAATTCAATTCAATTCAAATCGCTTTATTGGCATGACAAGTTACATCTTATGTTGCCAAAGCATCGAAAAACATTCATGTTTGTTCACAAAAATACAGATCTATCCATACAGTGTATAAACAGATATATCCCTGAGTGTATAAATATACTTTCATATAATTTATATATACTCTTTTCTTATATTTAGTGGTTGTCCCTCTGTTTATGGCAAGCTGTAACATAGTGTGCCGCTAGTGTTATACAATTTCTCTCTTCCCCTAGTAGGTATGGGAGTTTTTGGTCGTCATTCAAATTTCTGAAATCCGGGCATATTTTTGTGAATTTTGGGTAGAAATTCTCCCTTATGCCCTGATATTTTCTACAAGCTGTGAGGAAGTGCATCTCTGTCTCCACCACTCCCTGACTGCAGTGAGAGCATATCCTGTCCTCTCTTGGTAGCCGGGTCTGTCTGTGTCTACCTTTTTCGATCGCCAGGTTATGTTCACTAAGTCTGTACATTGTCAAAGTTTTTCTCAGTTTGCTATCCTTTACCATGGTCAGGTAATCAGCCATGTTGTATTGTCTGTTTAGGGCCAAGTAGCAATTGAGTTTGCTTTGGGTTTTTGTTGTTTCTGCCCAATATGACAGATATTTTTCCTTTTGCTTAGCGACGATTGTGTTGGGTCGAATGATGGAGTGGGTGAGTGAATCTTAGTAGCCAGTGACAGAAAAATAGGCCCCAATATTTATTCAGAGCCTGGAAGAGAGTGAGGGAAGGATTTTTGGACGGGAAACCTGAAAGTCAAGATTTCCCGCACGTCCTGCCAAATTTGACAGCAGAACATCGTTTAAATTTTTTCAACAGGTTTCCCACCTGGCTGCCTGTCCGGCAGGAAAGTAGCCGGGGAGTGGATGTCAGGTAAGTTGGACATTGCGAAGGGGAGGGATCGGACATCACACAGGGGGGGGTGGCTGATTGCAGGTGGGTCGGACATAGTGGAGGGGTAGGGGGTCGGCCGATCGCAGGGTTCAGATTGCGTGGAGGTATGCTTGTTGGGCCTGGAGAAACACTCCTGCTCCTCCTGTCCCACAAGAAGTGCCTGGGAATCCCGGCCTCTATGTGTTAAAAAAATTAAAATTCAGTTAAACTGGAAGCACGCAGCCTCCTTAAAAGATTTAAGTGACCGACCCGCCTCCTGAGAGTGGGTTGGTCATCCCCCCCCCACCCCCCAACCTGCCTCTGTTAAAACCGGAAGTGGGCGGGTTGGATCCCTCCACAATCAGCCCCAACACCAACATCACCAGGCACACCAACATCACCAACAACAAAACCAGCCTTCTCCGCAATCACCTGATGCTGCACAGGACACAGGGCATCAGCACCCGACAACATTGATGCCCGGGAGGCCAGCGATGGCATCACCATGGCCAGATTTACTTCACATGACGCTGTACATGATGCGCCAGTTGACACCACCCCACACCAGCACCATAAAGCGTCCTTACAATGTCCAAGCCCTCATCAGACTCATCACAATTGGGGGGGAGGGGGTGGAATTTATGTCTCAACATTCATTGGAACTCACTAAGACACTTCCAAAGGTGAGCACAGTTCTGTCCAATAAGGTAAAGTGTAACAAATAAAGATTTCAATGTTTGACACTACATTAACAGAAACTTTACATGAACACTGCATAAAACACCCAAGTGTGTTGTGTGTTGTTAGTTAGTATGATTGCACTAGGATGAGGGTGAGTGTGAGGGGTGGCTACTGAGATGGGGAAGTGATAATGTAGATAGAGAGGGATGGGTGGAGGTGCAAGGTAAGTTGGTGTAAGGATGTGCAGGAGTAGGGTAGGGAAGGCAGAGTGAAGTGGATGTGATGAGTGGTACAGCAGGATGAGGTTGAGTGTGGCTTGGCAGTAACATTTCATGATCTACTGAGATCATTGAAAGGCTTGCGCCACTGCAGCCTGGCCCTCCTGACAACATCCCTGCTTGTGCCCTCCTGTGCAATGTTGATCTCCTGGGGAGGTCTCTTCCGCCCATGGGAATGGAAGAGTACCGCCCTGCGTGTTGTGACTCCCTCCATAAGAATATGGGGGGAGTCATGGGAGAGCCTGGGTGCAGCCGTGCACCTTTGTGCAGTGCTTGTCAGTGTTTGCAGCACCTCAAAATTAATTTGGACATGGCCCCTTTAAGGAAACTGGCTGATGACTCATCATCAAATGACGTCATAAGACTCGCTTCCCATTAATTGGCCGGGAACCTCGCAGGGCGGGCTTAGCAAGCTCAATCAGGGGAAAATCACTTGGAGAGAGTGGGCTGCAGTAGGCAGCGGGCTGGGTCCGCGACACCGACCCCAGCCGCCTTGGACTTGCCTCGGTCGGCGAAATCGTGACCTTTGTCTTCACGGAAGAAGATATAAAAAAATTCCAGAAATAGTGGGGAACCAAGGGTCTAGTGAGAATGAGGAACTTTAAAAAAATAGTGTTAGTAAAGAAATAGTACTGGAGAAATTAATGGGACTAAAAGCCAACAAATCCCCATGACCTGATGGCCTACATCCTAGAGTTTTAAAAGAGGTGGCTTGAGATAGTGGATGCATTAGTTTTAATTTTCCAGAATTCCCTAGGTTCTAGAACGGACCCCGTGGATTGGAAGGTAGCAAATGTAGATGAGGGGACGACCGAGTGTAATGTATCCAAGTTTGCTGATGATACAAAGCTAGGTGGAAAAGTAAGTTGTGAGGAGGATGCAAAGAGGCAGCAAAGGGATTAAGACAGTGAGTGGAACTGTTCTGACGAAAGGTCATTGATCTGAAATGTTAACTCTGTTTCTCTCTCCACAGATGCTGTCTGACCTGCTGAGTATTTACAGCACTTTGTTTTTATTTCAGATTTCCAGCATCTGCAGTATTTTGCTTTTGTGTTAGGGATAATGGGTATCTACTCAAATAGACAGGATGTGACTAATGGTGTGCTCCAGGGATCTGTACTGGGGCCTCAACTTTTCACTATATTTGTAAATGACTTGGATGAAGGAATAGGGAGCTGTATATCTATGTTTTTTGATGACAATAAGTTAGATGGCACAATGAATAGTGCATACGGGAAAGTTGCAAAGGGACATTGATAAATTAAGTGAGTGGGCAAAACTGTGGCAGATGGAGTTCAATGTGGGAAAGTGTGAGGTCATTCCCCTTGGACCTAAGAAAGATAGATCAGAGTATTTTCTAAATGGATGAGCAGAGAGATTTAGGGGTCTAAGTACAGAAATCACTAAAAGCTAGTGGACAGGTACAAAAAATAATTTAAAAGGCTAATGGAATGTTGGCCTTTATCTCAAGAGGGCTGGAATACAAAGGGCTGGAGGTTATGTTACAGCTGTACAGAGCTCTGGTTAGACCCCAGCTGAAGCACTGTGTTTAGTTCTGGGTACCGCACCTCAGGAACGATATATTGGCCTTGGAGGGGTGCCGTGCAGTCACCAGAATGATACTGGAACTAAAAGGGTTAAATTATGAAGGCAGACTAGGCTTGTATTCCCTTGAATATATTAGATTAAGGGGTGATCTAATTCAGGTGTTTAAGATGATCAAAGGAGTTGATGGGGTAGATAGAGAGAAACGATTTCCTTTGGCGGGGGAGTCCAGCACAAGAGGGCAGAGCCTTAAAATTAGAGCTAGTCCATTCAGGGGTTATGTCAGACAGCACTTCTTCACACAAAGGATAGGGTAAACCTGGCACTCTCCCTCCTAAAAAACTGTCGAGGCTTGGTCAATTGAAAATGTCAAAACTGAGATTGATAGGCTTTTGTTAGGCAAGGGTATTAAGGGTTACGGAACCAAGGCAGGTAGATGAAGTTAAAATACAGATCATCCATGATCCAATTAAATGGTGTTACAGGCTTGAGGGGCTGAATGGCCTACTTCTGTTCCTATGTTCCCATGTTTATATTACTATACAGTAATAGAAGTAATATAATGGGCACAGTAGCGTAGCAGTTATATTACTGGACTAGTAATCTAGAGGCCTGGACTAATAATCCAGCCAATGCGAGTTCAAATTCCACCGTGGCAGTTTGAAAATTTGAATTAATTTTTTTTTTAATCTGGAAGAAAAAGCTGATACCAGTAAAAGTGGCCTTGAAGTTGTTAGATTGCAGTAAAAACCCAACTGGTTCACTAATATCCTTTTGGGAAGGAAATCTTCTGTCCTTACTCTGTCTGACCTATATGTGACTCCAGACCACACCAATGTGGTTGGCACTTCTGAAGTGGCTGAGCAGGTCACTCAGTTCTAGGGATGAGCAATAAATGCCGGTCTTGCCAGCGACACCCACATCCCAAGAATGAATATAAACAGGCAAGTCATCAAATACAGGAAGCTGTAGAAATCTGATAGCCTCCAATACCCCCTGGTACTTCCTGGGAGCTCTGGGTATCAAGAGACTCCTAATTGAAAACCTATCTTGATGCAAAGGCGGGAAAATGGAGTTGAGGTGTAGTTCAGCCATGATCTAATTGAATGGCAGAGAAGGCCCGAGAGCTGAATGGCCTACTCCTGTTCCTAATGTTCCTATGACCTATAGGTGTTTGGCAAACCTATTACCTTATTGACAAATAAATGATGTTACTAACTAAAATAGTAGATGGAAGTGGAAGGTACTTAAATGCAGTATAATGCATAATAGAACATGAAATACGTGTACTTGATGAAAGTGTGTCCATTCGCAAACAAGTTTCACTTGAAACTATTGGGGATCAGGAAGTATTTATGTAGAACCTGTTTTGATCATCATCCTGTGGATTGTAATGTTATAGTTGGAGGCAAAGTATTGCTTCAGTAGTTATAATGTCTTTGTTCACCAAAACAGCAATGAAACTAATTTATTAGTGGGCGGGTCTATTCAAATAAGCAAGAATGTTATCATCAAAATGTCTGTGTGCTAAGCATAGCCTACTTAAGTCAAATTAAAAGTTGGGCTCCATGCCATTTACGTACTTTCTCTCATAGGTTTTTCATTTAATTGCATAAACATTAATTCAATACTAGACATCCAAGTACAGGGCATTATTAACCTTTAGAATAATATGGGACCAGATATATTTAAATTATCTTGTGTTTTTGTTAACACTGTGTGGGGGTTACACATATATTAAAGGGCCTTTAACAACATTAAAACAACAGAGCATTTTCACAGCTTGATACAACTATTTGTAAATTAATTGGCAACTGCTAAGTCACCTTTTATGTGCGTAAATTTAAACAATGAAAAGGAGCAAAATGCACCAGAACATAGAAACATACAAGATAGGAGCAGGAGTAGGTCATTCGGCCCCTCAAGCCTGCTCCGCCATTCAGTGAGATTATGGCTGATCATCCAAACTCAGTACCCTGTCCCTGCTTTCTCCCCATATCCCTTGATCCCTTTAGCCTTAAGAAATATATCTAACTCCTTCTTGAATATATTTAATGAATTGGCCTTAACTGCCTTCTGTGGTAGAGAATTCCACAGGTTCACCACTTTCTGGGTGAAGAAATTCCTCCGCATCTCTGTCCTAAATGGCTTACCTCTTATCCTTAGACTGTGACCCCTGGTTCTGGATTCCCCGCCATCGGGAACATACTTCCTGCATCTAGTCTGTCTAGTCCTGTTAGAATTTTATAAGTTTCAATGAGATCCCCTCTCATTCTTCTAAACTCCAGCAAGTATAAGCTCAATCGACCCAATCTCTCCTCATACGTCATTCCTGCCATCCCAGGTATCAGTCTGGTGAATCTTCGCTGCACTCCCTCCATGGCAAGAACATCCTTCCTCAAATAGGGCGACCAAAACTGCACACAATACTCAAGGTGTGGTCTCACCAAGGCCCTGTACAACTGCAGCAAGACAAAGCAAGATCTAGACAAGGGAACTAGATGTAATATCTCCAAATTTGCAGACGACACAAAGCTGGGTGGGCGTGTATGCTGTGAGGAGGATGCAGAGAAACTACAGGATGATTTGGACAGGTTGGGTGATTGGGCAGAAGCATGGCAGATGCAATATAACGTGGATAAATGTGAGGTTATCCACTTTGGTAGCAAAAACAGGAAGGCAGATTATTATCTGAATGGCAATAGATTGGGAGAAGGGGAAGTGCAACGAGACCTGGGTGTCCTTGTGCACCAGTCGCTGAAGGTAAGCATGCAGGTGCAGCAGGTGGTTAAAAAGGCAAATGGTATGTTGGCCTTCGTAGCGAGAAGGTTTGAGTACAGGAACAAGGATGTCTTGCTGCAGTTGTACAGGGCCTTGGTGAGACCACATCTTGAGTATTGTATGCAGTTTTGGTCGCCTTATCTGAGGAAGGATGTTCTTGCCATGGAAGGAGTTCAGCGAAGATTCACCAGGCTGATACCTGGGATGGCAGGAATGACGTATGAGGAGAGATTGGGACGATTGGGCTTGTACTCGCTGAAGTTTAGAAGAATGAGAGGGGATCTCATTGAAACTTATAAAATTCTGACAGGACTGGACAGACTAGATGCAGGAAGGATGTTCCCGATGGTCGGGGAGTCCAGAACCAGGGGTCACAGTCTAAGGATAAGGGGTAGGCCATTTAGGACAGAAATGAGGAGGAATTTCTTCACCCAGAGAGTGGTGAACCTGTGGAATTCTCTACCACAGAAGGCAGTAGAGGCCAATTCATTAAATATATTCAAGAAGGAGTTGGATATATTTCTTAAGGCTAAAGGGATCAAGGGGTATGGGGAGAAAGCAGGGACCGGGTACTGAATTTGGATGATCAGCCATGATCGCATTGAATGGCGGAGCAGGCTCGAGGGACCGAATGGCCTACTCCTGCTCCTATCTTCTATGTTTCTATGACATCCTTGTTCCTGTACTCAAACCCTCTCGCTACGAAGGCCAACATACCATTTGCCTTCTTAACCGCCTGCTGCGCCTGCATACTTACCTTCAGCGACTGGTGCACAAGGACACCCAGGTCTCGTTGCACTTCCCCTTCTCCCAATTTATTGCCGTTCAGATAATAATCTGCCTTCCTATTTTTGCCACCAAAGTGGGTAACCTCGCATTTATCCACATTATACTGCATCTGCCATGCATCTGCCCAATCACCCAACCTGTCCAAATCATACTGGAGTTTCTCGGCATCCTCCTCACAGCACACACGCCCACCCAGCTTTGTGTCGTCTGCAAACTTGGAGATATTACATCTAGTTCCCTCGTCTAGATCATTAATATATATTGTGAACATTTCAGGGTTTGGGGAGGGGAATTGTTCTGTATCAAGCACAATTTTTAAACAAAACAAATAGTAATTACTGGCTACTGAAAAATAGTCTGGATGATGAAGTGGCAAAAATCAACTATTTATTTAAAGGAACACCACTTTGATGAAAAAGTGTTTGGCAAACCTTTTATTTTATTAACAAATAAATGATGGGCCATAATTTGCGACCCCTACGGGTGCGTATGAAGTGCACACGCACCCATAAGGGCCGCACAAGTTCCGGGTTTAGGCATGCGAGGCAAACGGAACCTCTATAAGTATGAATGGGGATCCCCTTCTTTGATTGGTTGGGCCAGCCCACATGATCTCAGGGGCATTTGCGAACCGCATGCGCCCCTGGGATACGCGGTCCTCTATGCAGGCCTACGCGTAGAGGCCCAAGAGCGCAAGTGTCCGAACCTCCAGGACCATCAGGTAAGTTGGTAGATTTTTTGCTGGTTGGAGGCATCGGTCCACTGGAAGCCTCCGACCACAAATTCAGCCCCGAATGTGACTAACTAAAATGGATCAAAATGGATTACTGCATCACATCCATGTAACAAGGGAATTAACTCCTTCCACAAAGCAGAAAAGAGTTTGCAAAACATTTCTCTCGAAGATGGGAATGGTAGCATAATGGCTATGTTACTGGACTAGTAATCCAGTAGGCCTGGACTAATGATCCAGTTGGATGTGAGTTCAAATTCCACCGTGGCAGCTGGGAATTTAAATTCAGTTAATTAAGTAAATCTGGAATAAAAAGTTAGGGCTGGATTTTCTGTCCGGAGGCAGGTTTGCGTCGTGCTTGGTGGGTTCCGGACCCGCTGCCAGTTCCATCTGCACTGAGATAACGATTTTGAGTAGATTGGGCTTAGTAAGCCTGCAGTGTGCGTTACCTGGCCCAATCGTATTTGAAGCAGTTGTATATTTAAGGGGGCCATGTCCCCTTTGGCTTTCATTTACATTTTGATGCTCCCGAGTGCTGGTGTTTGCCAAGATGACTGCACCTAGAACAAAGGCTGCTCCCCGTTTTGATGATGACTCCATGTTCTTGTGGAGGGAGTAAGAGAGCGCAAGTAGGTTCTCTTCCCTTCAGATGGAAGGAGGAAGCCTCCTCAGCACACCAAGGCAGCCTGGCTGCAAATAGCTGAGGAGGTGAGTGCGAGATCTATCTGTACACGTACCTGGGTCCAGTGTAGGGAGAGGTTCAATGATCTTCTGTGTTCAGCAAAAGTGAGTATAACAGCACACTTATCTTCATTCTGCTATACCTGTCTTCACATGCCCATCAATCAGCATTGCCAGCCCTACTCCTGCACATCCTCACTCACCCCAACATCCCTTGCACTGTCACCCATCCCTCTCTCCGTATGTACAGAATCACATCCCCATCTTTCTATGCACCCCTCACACTCACTCTCAGTGTTATGCCATGACAACATCGAACAACTCACAAGGATGCACCCCACTCCATCATAGTCTCCCTCCAAACATCTATCCTATCCATTCTTTACACTCATTCCATCACTCTCACTAAAACTGCACTTCTGTCCCTCATTGCAGGAAAAGAGATCCCACAATAAGAGGGAGGGGGAGAGAACAGGAGGAGGACCACCATCCATGGCGCAGCTCACCCACACTGAGGAGGCAGCTCTGGACATTGTTGGAGGTGCTGAGGAGCTTGAAGTGCGGGATGGAGAGACAGGCTCAGCCGAGCAACCTGGTGACAGAATTATTTTCCAAACATCTGATTCGGCATTCAGGAGTGACTCATATGGGATCTGATGTTCCCAGAGATTGAGTGCTAATTACTTGCAACAACAACAACAAACTACATATCACATGTCTAAATCATGTCTTTACTCTCCCACAGGACCATCAAGAGCCCCCCCTCCCTACCATCCAGGAGGAAGAGCAGGAGGGCTCCTCAGAGGAACCTCCAGCCTCTGAGGGAGTAGCGTCAGCAGAAATGAATGCACCCTGCACCAGCACAGAGACGCACACCTCGGTGGGTCCAATGCGAGATAGAGTAGTGTTTTCACCTGGTGTATCACAACTCACAAGTGAGCAAGAGCAAATGGTGGAGACAGGGACAGCAGTGGAGTGTCCTCATCAGAGGCCGCAGGACTCTCCTAGCTTTGCTGAGCTGCATGCAGACACTGAGCCTCGGGGGCCATCCAGAAAAAGAGCGATGCTGGAGCTTCAGGAACAAGTGCAGGAGGCCCTGACAGGGTTAGCAACCACGGTCACTGTGAGTATGCAGAGAATGGAGGAGTCCATCTCAAATATGAGCAGCGCCATGGTGCAGGCTCTGGCAAATTTAGTTCCCGCCATAGAAAGGCTGGCAACCTCCATGGAGGACATAAATCACCAGGAGAACATGGTAACACTTCTAAATAGATGGTCAGCTATGGAGATTAGATGGGCATCTATTGAGGAGAGAAACCAGACGTTCATGGACTTCTTTGTTATGAGGAATGTCAGCACAGACACGGGTCCGCATGGCCCCACTGATGTGCAGCAAACTGCTCTGCAGCAACTTGCTGGCAGAGAAGTGCGGGTGGCCCATGAGAGGGATGATGGTGGAAGGGGAAATGGAAGTGGAGGCTCCTCTCCAAGCGCTCAGACTGCCATCCCATTGCTAACCCCTCGGTCAGAGCCCCAGATGGCTCCCCCAAAAGAGATGGCCGAGTCTGCTCCTGCACAACCGCAGGAAGAGCAGACTTTGGCGGGGTCCTCACAGGCTCCACGACCCAGAGGACGACCGTCAAAGGCATTGAAGCAGACGCAACGGGGAAGTGAGCAGGCTGCCTCTGCATCTGCTGAAGCCACAGGGGAAGCACCATGAAGAAGCACGCGTAAGAGAAAGCTAACACACAAACAGTCACAAGGGTAGTCACTTGGGTGCTTTCATATAAATCCATGTAACATTTGTGTTCTTTTATTTTATTGTATTAAAGTGATGTCATGTGAATGTTTCAAAGCGTTGCCCTATGTGTGCTCACAATTGGAGGTGGCACAGCGAGGGGTGAGGGCGCCTTTCATCTGAAGCAATGGTGGTGAAAGAGCTAGGAATGCACAGTTCATTGTAGGGCTGCTCTATGGTGTGGAAGTGGGGTCATGTGAACCACATGTAAGTGAATTCTAAAGTTAGTTTAACCTGGCATGGATTAGGGAACGGTAGCATAGTGGTAATGTCACTGGGCTAGTAATCCAGAGGCCTGGGCTAATGATCCAGCGAAGTGAGTTCAAATCCCACCAGCTGAAGAATTTAAATTCAGTTAATTAAATAAATCTGGAATAAAAAGCTATCAGTAATGGTGACCATGAAACTATCGGATTGTCATAAAAACCCATCTGGTTCACTAATGTCCTTTAGGGAAGGAAATCTGCCGTCTTACCCGGTCTGCCCTATATGTGACTCCAGACTCACAACAATATGGTTAGACTCTTAACTGCCCTCTGAAATAGCCCAGTAAGTCACTCAGTTGTAACTAACCGCTACGAAACAAAATAATAAGAATGAAACCGACGGACCACCTGGCATTGACCTTAGCACCAGCTATGGACATGGCAACAGCACACCCAGCCCAGTCAAACCTGCAAAGTCCTCCTCACCAAATCTGGGGACTTGTGCCAAAATTGGGAGAGCTGTCTGACAGACTAGTCAAGCAATAGCCTGACATAGTCATACTCACAGAATCATACCTTTCAGCCAATGTCCCAAACTCCTCCACCACCATCGGCAGGACAGACCCACCAGGGGTGGTGGCACAGTGGTACACAGTCGGGAAGGAGTCCTCAACATTAACTCCAGACCCCATGTAGTCTCATGGATTCAGCTCAAGCATGGGCAAGGCAACTTCCTGCTGATTACCACCTACCGCCCTCCCTCAGCTGATGAATCAGTACTCCTCCATGTTGAACACCAGTTGGAAGAAGCACTGAGAGTAGCAAGGGCACAGAATGTACTCTGGGTGGGGGACTTCAATGTCCATCACCAAGAGTGGCTCGGTAGCACCACTACTGGCCGAGTCCTGAAGGACATAGCTGCCAGTGGGCCTGCAACAGGTGGTGAGTGAACCAACACGAGAGAAAAACCTACTTGTCCTCACCAATCTACCTGTCACAGATGCATCTGTCCAAGGCAGCAGTGACCACCGCAGTCATTGTGGAGACGAAGTCCCGTCTTCACACTGAGAACATCGTGTTGTGTGGCACTACCACCGTGCTAAATGGGATAGATCTAGCAGCTCAAAATTGGGCATCCATGAGGCGCTGTGGGGCAGCAGCAGAATTGTATTCCACCACAATCTGTAACCTCATGGCCTGGCATATCCATTACTACCAACCCTGGTTCAACAACGAGTGTAAAAGAGCATGCCAGGAGCAGCAGCAGGCGTACCTAAAAATGAGGTGCCAACCTGGGGAAGTTGCAACACAGGACTACATGCATGCTAAAAAGCGGAAGCAGCATGCTATAGACAGGGCTAAGCAATCCCACAATCAACGGATCAGATCAAAGCTCTGCAGTCTTGCCACATCCAGTTGTGAATGGTGGTGGACCATTAAACAACTAACAGGAGGAGGAGGCTTCAAGAATATCCCCATCCTCAATGATGGTGGAGCCCAGCACGTGAGTGCAAATGACAAGGCTGAAGCGTTTGCAACCAACTTCAGCCAGAAGTGCTGAGTGGATGATTCATATCGGCCTACCCCCGAGGTCCTCACCATCACAGAAGCCAGTCTTCAGTCAATTCGATTCAATTCGATTCACTCCACGTGATATCAAGAAATGGCTGAGCACACTGGATACAGCAAAGGCTATGGGCCCCGACAACATCCCGGCTATCGTGCTGAAGACTTGTGCTCCAGAACTAGCCGCGCCTCTAGCCAAGCTGTTCCAGTACAGCTACAACACTGGCATCTATCTGACAATGTGGAAAACTGCCCAGGTATGTCCTATCCACAAAAAGCAGGACAAATCCAACCCGGCCAATTACCACCCCATCAATCTACTCTCAATCATCAGCAAAGTGATGGAAGGTGTCATCGACAGTGCTATCAAGTGGCACTTACTCACCAATAACCTGCTCACTGATGCCCAGTTTCGGTTCCGCCAAGACCACTCTGCTCCCGACCTCATTACAGCCTTGGTGCAAACATTGACAAAGGAGTTGAATTCCAGAGGTGAGGTGAGAGTGACTGCCCTTGACATCAAGGCAGCATTTGACCGAGTCTGGCATCAAGGAGCCCTAGTAAAACTGAAGTCAATGGGAATCAGGGGGAAAATGCTCCACTGGCTGGAGTCATACCTAGCACAAAGGAAGATGGTTGTGGTGATTGAAGGTCAATCATCACAGCCCCAGGACATCGCTGCAGGAGTTCCTCAGGGCAGTGACCTAGGCCCAACCATCTTCAGCTGCTTCATCAAAGACCTACCCTCCAACAGAAGGTCAGAAATGGGGATGTTCGCTGATGTCTGCACAGTGTTCAGCACCATTCACAACTCCACAGATAATGAAGCAGTCCATGCCCGCATGCAACAAGACCTAGACAATGTTCAGGCTTGGGCTGATGAGTAGCAGGTAACATTTGCGCCACAGAAGTGCCAGGTAATGACTATCCCCAACAAGCGAGAGCCTAACCACCTCCCCTTGACATTCAATGGCATTACCATCACCGAATCCCCCACTATCAACATCCTGGGGGTCACCATTAACCAGAAACTTAACTGGACCAGCCACATAAGTACTGTGGCAACATGAGCAGGTCAGAGGCTAGGTATTCTGCGGCGAGTGTCTCACCTCCTGACTCCCCAAAGCCTTTCCACCATCTACAAGGCAAAAGTAAGGAGTGTGATGGAATACTCTCCACTTGCCTGGATGAGTGCAGCTCCAACAACACTCAAGAAGCTCGACACCATCTAGGACAAAGCAGCCCGCTTGATTGGCACCCCATCCACCACCTTAAACATTCACTCCCTCCACCACCGGCGTACTGTGGCTGCAGTGTGTACCATCTACAAGATGCACTGCAGCAACTCGCCAAGGCTTCTTCAGCAGCACCTCCCAAACCCACGACCTCTTCCACCTAGAAGGACAAGGGCAGCAGGCGCATGGGAACACCACCACCTCCAAGTTCCCCTCCAAGTCACACACCATCCTGACTTAGAAGTATATCACCGATCTTTCATCGTCGCTGGGTCAAAATCCTGGAACTCCCTATCTAACAGCACTGTGGGAGTACCATTATCACATGGACTGCAGCGATTCAAGAAGGCGGCTCACCACCACCTTCTCAAGGGCAACTAGGGATGGGCAATAAATGCTGGCCTTGCCAGCGATGCCCAGATCCCATAAAAACGAATTTAAAAAAAATCAAAAAAAAAAAAATCCCTTGCCTGATGGGCAGCAATGTGCTTGTGTGCTGGTCACATTGGGTCAGCTGCCTCCTCCAGGTGCTCCTCATCTGCAACCTCATTCGGCTCTTCCTCGTCCTCCTCCTCTGAAGAGGAGGCTGTGCACTCTGCGACCTGTTCCTCAGGCAGCACTAATCCCTGTTGCAGTGCGATGTTGTGCAGGGCACAGCAGACCACAATGATTCTCGAAACCCTGGCTGGTGCGCACTGTAGGGCTCCACCAGATCTGTCCAGGCATCTGAAGTGCATTTTGAGCAACCCTATTGTTTGCTCAATGACACCTCTGGTGGAAATATGGCTCTGATTGTAACGCTCCTCAGACTCATTTGATGGCCTCCTCATCGGCATCATTAGCCACATCTTCAGGTGATAGCCCTTGTCTCCAAGGAACCATCCGGAAATGTCGTTTGGCGGAGTGAAGAGCTGAGGCACAGTGGACTGGTGCAGGCTGTAAGAGTCATGGCAGCTGCCAGGGTACTTTGCGCACACATGCATGTTGCTCTTTCTGTGGTTACACACCAGCTGCACGTTAAGGGAGTGGAAGCCCTTGCGGTTCACAAATGCTGCTGTGTTGTTATGGGGTGCCCTGATGGCCACATGGGTGCATCCGTGGAAAGCCAGCCAGATTGACAAAGCCGAGCGCCCGCGTGGTGACACTTGCTTCATCAGTTGAAAAGTGGATGTAATTGGCGGACTTTGCAAAGAGGGCATTTGTAACCTGCGTGATCCATCTGTGGGCGGCCGACTGGGAGATGCCGCTAATGTCTGATGCTGATCCCTGGAAGGACCCTGATGCAAAGAAGTTGAGGGCAGTGGTGACTGTGACAGCCACTGGTAAGGCATGTCCACCTGCTCCTCTGGGCTGCAAGTCTTGGTCCAGCATTGTGCAGATGTCTGCGACTACCTCTCGCGAAAGTCTCAGCCTCCTTTGGCAGTGCTGCTCACTCATGTTGAGGAAGCTCATCCTCTGCCTGTAAACCCTGTGTTGGGGGTATCTCCTCTGTTGTCAATCATTTGAATTTAACACCTGACTCACCTCCGAACCCGCCGTCTGAGCGCCGGCAAAATCGCGGTCTTAGTATCAGTAATGTTGACCATGAAACTATCAGATTGTCATAAAAATCCATCTGGTTCACTAATGTTCTTTAGGGAAGGAAATCTGCCATCTTTACCTGGCCTATATGTGACTCCAGACCCACAGCAATGTAGTTGACTCCCATCTACCTTCTGAAATGGCCTAGTAAGCCACTCAGTTATAATAAACTGCTACGGGAAACAATAATAAGAATAAAACCAGACAGACCACCTGGGATTGACCTAGGCACCAGCTCTGGACATGACAATGGCACACCCAGCCCAATCAACCCTGCAAAGTCCTCCTCACTAACATTCTGGGGACTTGTGCTGATATTGGGAGAGCTGTCCCACAGACTATTCAAGCAACAACCTGACATAGTCATACTCACAGAATCATACCTTTTAGCCAATGTCCCAGACTCCTCCATCACCATCCCTGGGCATATCTTGTCCCACCGGCAGGACAGATCCACCAGAGGTGGCGGCACAATGGTATACAGTCGGGAGGGAGTGGCCCTGGGAGTCCTCAACATTGACTCCAGACCCCATGAAGTCTCATGGCTTCAGGTCAAGCATGGGCAAGGAAACCTGTTGATTACCACCTACCGCCCTCCCTCAGCTGATGAATCAGTACTCCTTCCACTTGGAAGAAGCACTGAGGGTAGCAAGGGCACAGAATGTACTCTGGATGGGGGACTTCAACATGCATCACCAAGAGTGGCTCGGTAGCACCTCTACTGACCGAGCTGGCTGAGTCCTGAAGGACATAGCTGCCAGACTGGGCCTGCGGCAGGTGGAGAGAACCAACACGAGGGAAAAACCTACTTGACCTTGTTCTCACCAATCTGTCGCAGATGCATCTGTCCACATGACAGCATTGGTAGCAGTGACCACCGCATAGTCCTTGTGGGGACGAAGTCCCATCTTAACACTGAGGGCACCCTCCATCGTGTTGTGTGGCACTACCACGGTGCTCAATGGGATACATTCAGAACAGTTCTAGCAGCTCAAAACTGGGCATCCATGAGGCACTGTGGGCCATCAGCAGCAGCAGAATTGTATTCCACCACAACTCAATATTCAGCCCACCAATGGGTGAGTTCCCCATCACAGGCGGTTTCCAAGCCTGGAGGTCGGCCACAGTGCTAAAATGAGGCTGATTCTGGAAATACAGGTGAGGTCAGCACACGATAGGGCTAATTTTCCTGACTCCCCTTATGCAGGTGCCAGACAGACAGATTGTCCTCGAAGTGCACTTTGCTTGTCCATGCCTCAGAGTGCCTGAATTTGGTGGCCTAAGTTAGTGGCATGGTCTGATTGCATCCGTGAAAGGCCAGCAACAACTGACTGCTAGCCTCAGGGCCTTCTGGCACATCAGCAAGATGGTCTCCAGGCCGGAAGATCTGAAGAGTCCCTGCGGAAAAAAAATGGTCACTCACCTTTCTTGGTCTTTCGTTATCATGCTGCTTGGACCTTTTTGGGAACCCTATGGTTGCAGAAAGAGAAAGGGGAGGAAGGAGAACTGGGAACACCTCCTACTTCCTCATTTACATGGGAAAGTTTGGCCTGTGCCTATTGTTAGCGCAGGCATAGGCATAATGACCTGGTATCATGGATCGATCCCTCTTTCCTGCCATTTACACCTGTGGCATAAGCAAGGGGGTTGGAGTACAAGAGTAAGGAAGTCTTGCTACAATTGTACAGGAGTTTGGTGAGACCACACCTGGAGTACTGGGCACAGTTTTGGTCTCCTTATCTGAGGAAGGACATACTTGCCTTAGAGGTGGTGCAACAAAGGTTCACTAGATTGATTCCTGGGATGAGAGGGTTGTCGTATGAGGAGAGATTGAGTAGATTGGGCCTATACTCTCTGGAGTTTAGAAGAATGAGAGGTGATCTCATTGAAACATATAAGATTCTGAAGGGGATTAACAGGGTAGATGCTGAGAGGCTGTTTCCCCTGGCTGGAGAGTCTAGAACTAGGGGGCATAGTCTCAGGATAAGGGGGAGACCATTTAAGACCGAGATGAGGTGGAATTTCTTCACTCAGAGGGTTGTGAATCTTTGGAATTCTCTGCCCCAGAGGGCGGTGAATGATGAGTCTTTGAGTATATTCAAGGCTGAGATAGATAGATTTTTGGACTCTAAGGGAATCAAGGGATATGGAGATTGGGCAGGAAAGTGGAGTTGAGGTGGTTGATCAGCCATGATCTTATTGAATGGTGGAGCAGGCTCGAGGGGCTGTATGGCCTACTCCTGCTCCTATTTCTTATGTTCTTTTGTTCTTAAGCATTCCCCATGTACGAGTGACAGGGAAATTGGCTCCTGTGTGTTCAGTAGGTACCATACTGGCACCTCTCTACTTCTGGTTGAGCTCACATCTCACAAGAATATCTACACTCTCATGTCACTCTTGCACTTGGGTTGCTCAAATTTCATATTCATAAAACAACAACAAATCATAACTGGACAGATAGGGAGCGAGAGTCCCTATAGCTATCACTTCAGGTCCCAGCATGCATTTGTGACTAGCAGACGCAGAATTTTATCCACAATTGACAACAAGACAAGCCATTTACAGAGCATGCCAGGAGTTCCTGTTTTTAAGCCTGCTGTCTTCACTACTCTGGTGTATCAATGGAAAATTACTGAGACTGAAAACTCCCAGGGAATCCAGTTTTACAAAAAGTGAAAGTAATCATAATTTATTATATTTTGTATACACCATCAGAACAAGGTAAAGCATGAACTCTTCGACTTTTTGTGAATTGCTGGACCCGAATTTCTAATGGAGCAATTGCACCGCAGGAAGTAAGGGTTGCCACGATGTTGTGGAACTGACCTGGCTGTAAATTGCACGGTCAGATAATTTCCATACTGGGTAAATCCAGCTTGCGAAGCCTCAGATACAGCTAGGGGTAGAGGGCATAAAATAGCTGGAGGAGAAGCAGTGTTGTGGTGCAGCAGCAGGATATAAAACCTACTGCTATTTAAAGGGGCAATGACAGCAGTGGAGGAAGCAGGAAACCTGGGAGAGAAGAGTCGCAGCAAATTTTTAGGGTGATATCTGGCCTGGATGTCCTAGTGGAGATCCAGATTAGGAGGAACAGTTTGTTTAGAGTCGGGGATGCTCTTGGAATCATAGAAGTTTATGGCACAGAAGGAGGGCATTTAGTCCTTCGTGCTTGTGATGGCTCTCATCCTAAATTAATCCCATTGCCCCTCAGTCTCCCCATTTCCCTGCATCTTCCTCTGCTTCAAATATTTATCCAGTTTTCCTTTGAAAGATGCAATGATCTCTCCCCGAAACAATCCCTGTGGCAAAGCATTCCATTCTCCAATAATCCTCTGTGTAAAGAAATTTCTCCTCATTTCTCTCCTCACTGTCCCACTGCCAATTTTAAACTGATGACCCCTTATCACTGACTCCCCAACTTTGCCTCTTCATTATCAAAACTCTTCATAATTTTAAAACCTCTATTAAGTCTCTCCTTAGCCTTCTCTGCTCCAGTGAAAATAGTTGTAGAATCTCAAGTCATAGAGTCATAACAGCACAGAAGGAGGCCATTTGACCCATCGAGTCCGTGCCAGCTCTCTGCAGAGCAATCCAGTCAGTCCCATTCCCCCGCTCTATCCCTGTAGCCCTGCAAGTTTATTTCCCTCAAGTGCCTATCCAGTCTCCCCTTGAAAACATTGAGTATCGCTGCTTCCACTACTTCAGTCAGCAGCGAGTTCCAGGTCCTCACCACTCGCTGCGTAAAAAAGTTTTTCCTCATGTCCCCCCTATATCCCTTGCCCAAAACCTTAAATCTGTGTCCCCTAGTCCTTGTACCATGAACTAGTGGGAGCAGCCTTTCCCCGTCTAGCCTATCCAAACCCATCATAATCTTGTACACCTCTTTCAAATCACCCCTCAACTTCCTTTGCTCTAATGAAAACAAATCCAGCTTCTCCAGCCTATCCTTGTAGCTAAGATCCCCCATCCCCATTTACCATTCTGGTAAATCTCCTCTGCACCCTCACAAGGGCCTTCACATCCTTCCTAAAGTGTGGTGACCAGAACTGGAGGCAATACTCCAGTTGTGGCCTAACCAGCGCTTTATAAAGTCTCTCCTCATATCTATAGTTTACCATCCCTGGCATTTTCTTCTGAATCTATTTTGTATTCTCTCTATTGCTTCAATGTCCTTTCTATAATAGTGTCCAAAACCTACAGACAGTACTCTAAATGTAACCTAACCAATAATTTGTACTTTATGGCCCTTGTATAAAACCAAAATGGTGGTTGCCTTTGTGGAGGGAAATGGCTGTAGCAATGACCCCAGACTCCTTTTCAGTGCAGAATTAAGTTTAACAACCTCACCAGACTAGTCAAGGTAAGCTATCTCTTCCCACTGACCCTTTCTTGCAGTTTCTTTACACGTGAGGCACTCCTTCATTCATTACCCTCATCTTCATTCTTTAGGTGCTCTAGGGCTGTTCTCTGAACCTCTGATCCCTTCTCTCATCTCTGGGAACGTGCTTTAAAAAGGATGCTGGATGACCATCATACTGACATAATGGGGGAAATTTTCTCGGTGCTGAGCATGCGGGTTTGGGGGCGGGTTGGTAGTTAAATTCTCGGAAACTGACAGCGCGTCTGGAACCTGCCATCATCCCGCCGACTTCCGCATTTAACTCAGGTGCGTTTTGAGGCATTTCATGGACCTGCTCGGGAGAGGCGGGCAACCTCATTGAGGTCATTAACTGTTTGTTGAAAGACCCTTAACTGCCTTTTTAACATCAGGCTTTGGCTTTAACTTGTTGTGCATGGGATTCACGCACCTCACGAACCTCGCCTGTGAAGGGGAGGCAGAAGCTCAGAGGTTATTGTGCGAGTGCATTAAGTGACAGCTGGAAAAAGCACATAAATACTCACACATTACACTTGCTTCTTTGCGTAATGGAAAAAAATCTTGCTGACTCCATTTTGTGCAGAGATTTAGCTGTCAGGAGTTTGCAGGTCATTTCTGCATCCTCAGAAACCACTCTCACCACATTGCTAGTCACTATCAGAACAGTGAAGGATTGGACTTCTGATCTCCACTTTACCTGCCATCTATTAGATCAGCATAGGTGCCGCTTATTCTGTCTCACCTTGGACCTCACAATCGGACCACGATGAGCCACACCAACAGCCACAACACCAGCAGCAGCAACCACAATAGCAGCCCTCAATTTATTCACCTCAGGTCCCTTCCAGGGTTCTGCAGCAGACATATGCAGGATCTCGCAGTCAGCCGCCCACAGATGCATCACCCAGGTGATCGATGCTATGTTTGACAGGTCAGCCACTGATGTGAACTTTGCCACTGATGAAGCCAGTGTTACTGAACGGGCACTCAGCTTTGCGGCTCTGGCTGGCTTCCCACAGGTGCAGGGCGTCATCAACTGCACTGAAGTGGCCACCAAGGCACCCCCATATCACCCAGGAGTGTTTATGAACCAGAAGGGCTTCCACTCCCTCAATGCGCAGCATGTGTGCAACCATAAAAAGATCATCATGCATGTGTGCGCCAGGTTCCCTGGCAGCTATCATGACTCTTTCGTGCTGTGCCAGTCCACCCCCCCTCAGCTCTTCACACCTCCAAACAGACTTACCGGCTGGCTGCTTGGAGTCAAGGGCTATCCACTGAAGACGTGGCTCATGACACCCTTGAGGAGGCCAAGTAATGAGGCTGAGGAGTGTTATAATGAGAGCCACACGCCCACCAGATATGTCATAGAGCAAGCAATTAGTATGATGAAGAGGCGCTTCGGATGCCTTGACAGATCTGGAGGAGACCTTCAGTACGCACCAGCCAGGGTCTCCAGAATCATCGTCGTTTGCTGCACGCTGCACAACAGAGTGCAGCAGCGAGGATTGGAGCTGCAGGAGGAGCAAGGCACAGAGCGCACAGCCTCTTCAGAGGAGAAGGAGGAACAGGTGGAACACTAGCAGGAGGAGGAGGAACTTAAGATGGAGATGGCACCAGCAGCGGTGCACATTGCTGCCCGGGAGGCCTGGGATGGCCTCATAATGGCCAGATTTACTTAACTTGCACCAGTGCACCCATATGGCTCCCAGATGCTGTACCAACTTCACCCCCCCTCCCCACCCCAACACCACCACAAAGCAATCCTACAATGACCAAATCATTCCTGTCACCCAAACCCCCATTGCTCGAGGTTAAGTAATGTCTCACCATTCACTCCATGTGACAAAGCCACTTCCCAGGTAGCAGGCAAAAATGGACAGGATGGGAAAGTTGTGCAAAGAAATAAATTTATGTGCATCTGAAATATAACTGAAACTTAACATTAGCATTTTTTCATAGACTCATGTACGTACATTGTGCATCTAGTATTGTGTCTTTTTCTGTTTACGCGTGCTTCAATGAGGTGCAACTCCTGTGGCTTCAGCAGAGGTAGAGGCAGCCTGTTCACTTCCCTGCTGCGACTGCTTAGACACTTTTGGCGGACATCCTCTGGGTTTTGGAGCTTGGGAGGGCTCTGCCAAAGACTGCTCCTCCTGCAACTGTGCAGGGGCAGACTCGGCCATCGGGATCTGAGGCAGCATGTGGGGCTCCAAATGAGTGGGAGGCAACGGGGGAGAAGTGGGAGCACTTTGAGCAGAGCCCCCACTTCCAAATCCCCTCTCATCATCAGCCCTCTCATGGGCCACCCGCACTTCCCTGCTAGCAAGGAGCTGGAGAGCACCCTGCTGCACATCAGTGGGGCGATGAATGCCCAAGTCTACATTAATATCCCTCCTTGAGATGAGGTCAATGAGCGTTTGCCATCTGTTGTTCACAGCAAGCATGTTCTCGTTGGACTGGCACATTTGCTGCTCCATGCAGCTGTCCATCCATTCCATGGAATAGCACATCGTCGTCATCACCTGCGAGATGGTGGTGCTCATGTTGGAGATGGACTCCTCCATTCTCTGTACATTTGCACACATTGCAGCTGACAGAGCCTCATGCAATTGTTGCTGCCCCTCCAAGATCACCTTCTTTCTCAATGGCCACCGAGGGTCAGCATCTGCATGCAGCTCAGCAGCACCCTCCAGCGAGGAGTCTCCACTGCTGTCCCTGACAACATCATCTGTTCTTGCTCACTTGTGCAGTGTGAGACACCAGGTGACAACTCTACTCTGTGGCGTAAAGGACCCACCGAGGTGTACGTATCTGCGCTGGTGCTGGGGGCGCTTGGGTCTGCTGATTCTGCACCCTCAGAGGCTGGAGACTCCTGAGGAGTTGCCTTCCTCCTCCGGCTGGACAGTTCAGGGGGGGGGGAGGCATTTGATGGACCTGTGGGAGAGTAAAGAGATGAATTAGAAGTGTTATGATAAGAATGGATAATGTTACCATTATGCACATGATGACATTTCACTGGCTGCTGACATCAGTCACCATATGGGTGACTGTTGTATGCCATGTGGCTGTATGAGATTTAACTCTGTTACCAGGTTGCTGGAAGGTCCTCCTCCCTCCATCTCCACTGCCAGCAGCTCTGTAACTCCAGAGATTTCTAGGGCCCTCCTCCTCTGCTGGAGTCAAATTTGTGAAGACTGGAGGGCCACCTCCGGTTCTCTGCCTCTCCCTGTTGTAGTGGGCTTTCTTCTCCTGCAAGGAGGGAAAGAAGAAAACTTTGAGTGAGAGTAATGGAATGAGTGTAAGAAATGGATGGGCTACATCTGTAGAGGGTGACTATGAGGGAGTGGCGTGACATTGCCAAATGGCCTCCTTCTGTGGTGTTACTTGCTATGACTGCATTAGGATGAGGGTGAGTGTCAGTGGTGGTTAGTCAGGTGGAGATGTGAGTAGGTGCACAGACAGAGATGGACAGGTGCACCTGCAAGGTAGGTTGGTGTGAGGAGTGATGTGCAGGAGTATGCTTGAGAAGGCAAGAGTGATGGGGTTGGGGCTGACACGCACATCAGGATGCAGGTGAGTGTGGCATTGCACTCATCTTTCCTGACCTTATGAAATCATTGAATCTCTTGTGGCACTGGATCCATGTTCTCCTCACCATATCCCTCCTGCTAACCTCCTTGGCGATGTCTAGCTATGCCCTCTTTGTGTCTTTTGCTGGTCTTTTTCTGCCATCAGCAGTGAAGAGGACCTCCCTGCGTGCTCTTACTCTCTGGATCAGCACTTCCAGGAGGCATCTGGGAACCTTGGGGCTGCCCTCTGCCTTTGTGTCTCCATGACCCACAGAATTGTAAATGTTATTCAGCAATTTTGAGCTCTTGAAATCACCTTCAACACTCCTACAGCTACCTTCAAATGAGATGTGTGCAAGGCTGCTTCAAATATCCGCACTGAAAATGAGTCATCGGTGAAGCCTTCAGACCTGCTCCATTTAAGTGGGCTGGGAAATGTGCATGGCTGTTTTAATTCGTGCTATTGAGTTAAACATGCAGTGCAGAATGCGCTGTTCAAATCTTCGGTATGGCGACCCGCTACGCTGCCTGCATGTACCCAACCCGACTCCAAGGTAAAGATTCCAGCCCATATCTCTGAATATCATCTGAGAGGACCTGAGACAAAAGGCAAGGGTCATGACACAGTCCTGAGTGCCAATATCCGAGAAGGATTCAATATATTGCAGTGCTACCTGGACCAAGTGGTAGCATCAGGAACATTTATTTTTGGCTCCCTGACAAAGAGGCTTCCAGATCAGTTGGTGCATCCAATGTGGATGCTTTGATGATTAACCTTTAGGTCTTGGGGGACCATTTGAAGAGAATGATGGCAACTGCCTTCTGAGAACTTCAGGATGCCATTTCAATTCAATTCAATTTTATTTGTCATATATGCAGCAGACGTGTGTACTGCACAATGAAATGTTGATTTTTACGAGTCCTCCCAACATTGGAATAAATATACCATAACAATGATAAAAATACTAATAGAAATACAGTATTAATAAATAAAACAACAGTAATAAATAATAATAAATTATTCATTCATGAGTCTTATGGCCTGGGGGTAGAAGCTGTTTCGAAACCTACTGGTACGATGGTGTGGAGATGCCGGAGTTGGACTGGGGTGGACAAATGTAAGAAGTCACACAACACCAGGTTATAGTCCAACAGCTTTATTTGAAATCACAAGCTTTCGGAGCGCTGCTCCTTCGTCAGCTGAAGTGGAGAAATGCATAAAGACACAGCTTATATAGTCAGAGAATAATGTCAGATGTTTACAGGTAACCTTGCCAACTGCCATTTATCACACCTCGGCAGAGAGATAATCACAGCAATCAAAGGTGTGAATGGTGTCCAAACAGGTCAGTCAGGAAAACATTACATCAAAGAACAATGAGGTGGGGTCACAAGGGGTCAAACATTGCAGATGCTGGGGTCTGTATGAAAAACAAAAAAAGACAAAAAACATTTTTTTTTGCTGGAAATCACAGCAGGTCCGGCCGCATCTGTATCTTCGTATCACCGTATGCTTCGGTATCTCTTACCGGACGGGAGCAGGGCGAAGAGGTTGTGGCTGGGGTGGCTTGCGTCTTTAATGATTCTCAGGGCCTTCCCCCGGCACCTCTCGGGGTAGATATCCTGCACAGCAGGATCTAACTGCCACCATCAGGTCTGCCCTCCTGCTGATCAATGGATACACAGATCAAGGACTCAGTACAAGTGTTATAGCTACAGTCCACTTTCATGATACTGTCCTCTCTCCTAATGACAGTTCATGTGCCCTTTATAGCCAGTCTCCTCATGCCTGCTCATGTGTCAGGATATAGGACCAGATCCTGCAGTGGTGCCGCAGCCTCCTGGAGAGACCTTCCGGGACTTAGAAACCCTGAAATGAGGACTGTTTTGGCTGCAAGAGACTCATGATATCACAGCACAGCCAAGTAGCATTTGTGTCTTTGGCCCTCAGGTAGCACCTTGATGCAGTATCAGGATAGGTTTAAGAACAGCACTTAGAAGCACTAGGTGGCAGGCACAGTGGTGAAAAAAAACACCTATCATAAATATATATGAACAAAAAAAACACTTTGTGGTATGTAGTCCAGTGTTCTGAGGTATGTCTGTTATTCGTCCACTTTTTGTGTTTGAGAGGATGTTTGGAGCTCAGTTTACAATGGGACACACAATCCTTCTATGCCTCATTTGTGACCTGTTGCCTACTTAAACAGACCTCTTCTGATACATTCTTAAGGGAGTGGTTATGATCTGTAGACTCTGGTCGAAGAATATCTCTTAGCTGGTCTTCTCCTTTGGTGTTACCTTCTTATGTGTGTCTGTCATTTTCTCTTCCTCCTGCTCCATTATAAAGACAATGTAGGGGAATGACCATAATAAGCCCCATGGTAAGGGCTCCATGACAGAAGGGTGGGAAGCAAAAGATTTCTCAGTCTGAAACTGCTGAAGGGCAGCCTCCAGAATCCTTCCTTACCAGCACAGCTGAGAAAATATTTTTCTAATTGCTTCAGTCAAAGTTCTTGTTTGAGACAAAATTTAGTTAGACAAGTCAGGCAGGTACCTTATCCTTCTGTTCTATAGGCTTAAGTAAAATCAGGCACAGTTCCGATGTAAATGGTGGAAGTTCTGGGATGGCAAGTTTTGCCCTCATTATCTTATAACTTGCATCCAAAGATGTGCGAGTTAGGTTGATTGGCTATGATAAATTGACCCTTAGTGTTAGGGGGATTAAATACGTGGGGTTACGGGGATAGGGTGGGATATGTGTTGGTGTAGGGGTTACGGGGATCGGGTGGGATATGTGTCGGTGCAGGCTCGATGGGCCGAAATGGCCTCTATCTGCACTGTGGGGTTTCTGTGACATTGGAGATGGGAGCTCCAAAGTAGCTAGCACGCAGTATCACCAGAATTTAATGTGTATTTTAGAATGGGTGTAACTCTGCTGCATCTGATTTATGCTCCGAATTCCGACTTCCCATGCTGGATCTTTACCACTTTTATTGGAAAAAGATTGCAGAATTTTAGGTCCACTATATTTTAGTTGTTCTCCCGTGGTCACAGTGAGCAAGTACAGTAACACAGCAGAACATAGATACAGCTGAGGAGAATACAGTAGAAAGGAACTTGCATTTTATAGAGCCTTTTATAACCTCAACACGTCCCAAAGTGCTTCACGACCAAAAGAAAACCTAGTGAGGACAAAGATCTTGTATAAAACAAAGAAAAGTGGAGACTTTCGAAACTAGAATAGATTTAAAGAAAACCGGTATTACTGGACAATACTACAATTACAGCAATCTACAAAGCACTTATTGAAAAGAACAGGCACAAAGTAAGTGGATACAGCAATTACCTTATTGAATATATAAATAATGTAATGATATACTCCTCTTGCAAGATGACATATTGCACTGGTTTTCACATGACAAGTTGTTGATCCCTGCCAGCGATTCAAGGAGAGACTCAGACCCAGGTTACGCCTGTTGCCATTCCGTCTGTGGAAATGTAGTGACTGTCCACATCCACCTGCCCTGTGTTCTCACCGTTGACCCAGGAGGATTTACCAAGGTTAGCTAATTTGCATAATCTTCAGTGGGCTCTCACCTGAGACCCAACAGTCCTCAGATTAATCATACAGTGCCAAAAGAAATGTTTAATGACTTGACCAGGATGGGAAAGGTAAGCCTACCATTTCCTTGAAGGACTTACTGACACCACCTTGTCTGTTGTCCATTTGGCACAATCACTGTCACCGTGTTGCTGTGCTGCTAAATCAGACATTGCGACGTGCCCGTGCTCACTCCCACAATTGTCTGGGGAGCAGGTGGCAGCTGCAGGTTTGTGACCACATGATATTTCTCTTCCGTTTGTGACTACAAATGAAAAAAGTATCCCGTTAGCAGGCCTGATACTGTTGCGTGCTGTTTTTGATTAATCGGTGGTTGTTACCATTATCTGGCCACATACTGTTACTTTCTCCTTCTGTAGCAAATTCTCAGCCAGATGAGGCTGATGTCATGCTGGAAGAAGAGCTGGACCCCTTTGGCCACCGCCTTGCCTGCACTCCACCCCCCACCACATCATTCATTCCATCTCTTCCAAGTGCCAGCCCAGAGACAAGCACCTGGGGGCATCAAGAACATGCCCAGCAAAGAAGAGCGCAGGACAAGACACAATGCACAAGCAGAAAGGAAAAAGGGGGTTCATCAAAAAGATGATGACGTCCCAAAGTGGAGGGCCCTGAGATGTGAAGCCTTAGCTGAGGAGTTACAGGGCCCTAATCTCGTGGGCCCCGCTTTCAAACAAAACATGATAACAGAGTATCATACACGTGTCCAGCTACTGTGGACACTTAGCTGTGGCTCAGTGGGTAACTCACTCGCCTCTGAGTCTAGAGGGTTGTGGGTTCAAGTCCCACTCCAGAGACTTGGGTACAAAAATCTAGGCTGCCACTCCAGTGTAGTACTGCGGGAGTGCTACACTGTCAGAGGTGCTGTGTTTTGGATGAAATGTTAAACCGAGGTCCCATCTGCCCTCTCAGGTGGGCGTAAAAGATCCCATGGCACTATTTCGAAGAAGAGCAGGGGAGTTATACCCGGTGTACTGGCCAATATTTATCCCTCAATCAATGTCATTAAAAAAATGATTAGCTAATCATTATCACATTGCTGTTTGTGGGAGCTTGCTGTGTACAAATTGGCTGCTGTGTTTCCTACATTATAACAGTGACTGCACTTCAAAAGTATTTTGTTGGCTGTAAAGCACTTTGGGACATCCTGAGGTTGTGAAAGGCGCTATATAAATGCAAGTCTTTCTTTCTCCTAGAATGTGCTGCATCTGACTGGTCAGTTGAAGGTGTCCATATCCAGCATGCCAGCTATATGGCTTTATTACTAAAATACGATTTTATTTGACCCCAAAGGTTTGGAGCATTAACTACTTAGTTTTCCTACACTGCCCGCTGCCCCCCCTCCCCACCCCACCCCACCCCTTTACCCCAGCAATAGACAGGCTCAGGAGCCCTGGTATTTCCTGAGCCATTAATGGGCATCGCTCAGTGCAGGCTCACCGATTGGCAGAACCTAATGCAGGCAGATGTGGAGGCCTGCAGCTATGTGTTGGGCTTCTGAGATTAGGGCCTCTGGCTTCTGATGAACAACAACAACAATATGCATTTTATATAGCGCCTTTAACGTAGTAAAACATAGCAAGGCACTTAGGGCAGCAGCCAGAAGGCCTAAATGTTTTAAATCATCCAGGTGAGGGATTAAATAAAATCCAATATCCCTTCCCATGTCATTACAATAGGAAAACTGGGCCTGCGCCTATTACAGATGCAGACCCAGTTATTTTTGGGGGGAAGCCTCAAAAAATCCCAGGCAGCCAGGGCGGGGGCAGAGATCTGATGTAATGGGTCTCCGCTATTTTTTCATCATCAATGCGCTTGGGGAACTCCAATTCCCCAGGTGCAGTGAAGAGAAAAATCTACCCTATTCTCTTTTAGCCATCCTATTCTCCCTTTTCACCTCCTCAATGACTTTCTGTATACCTCTTTTCGCTTTATGGGAATATAAATCTATTTTGTACGCTATCCATCTCATACTTGAAGAAGTAGATGAAAAAAGATTGACTAGATTTTACAAGGGGAGTGTAGTGGGGGTGAATCTCTGTCTGCTTGATGTCATTAGCATTGGCTCTGCTGTAATTTCCAGGGTCTGCCTCATATAAATAACATGGGAGTGTTCCAAATCCAATACCTCTGATTGGGAGCTCACCCTTTTCGAGGAAGGTTATAGCTTAAAGGGCCGACATCCTCACCATACTTTAGTTTGCACAGAAGAATTATCTGACTATAAAATTGTCTGAAAGGTCCGCTGTATGGAACAAAGTCTCCACTTTGCAGATTTTGATGTGGAAATAAGAATGGAAGGCAGCACTTTTTGAGACTGATATTCCCAAGGGCCCCCAGGAGTGTAGTTTAGGGTTAGTGTATTGAGGTGGCCAGGGCATTTATTGTCAACTCAACTACCCAATGCACTGCCACTCAATATATAAAGAAGGTTAATGACCAGGTGAGGCAAGGAAGAGTAGACAACATACTTTCTAAGAATGGACAAACTTGCCAGTGCCAATAACTTCCCCATAACTCTATGTTGAAGTTTATCATCACGAGGTAGCATGGTTCCTTTACTCCACAGCGTCACCTGAAAATATTCCTTTACTCACATCCTTGCATCTTTTGCTCCACAAAAATCTTCACATGGAATCCAATTGCTTGCTGTGTGCACTTCTCATTATGGTTATGGTTTGCATCTCACCACCTGGCTTTTACTGACTGTGATGGTTACTACAACTAATTTGGCTCCTTTGGCTGTCATTTTCTAGGACAAGATAGCCCATAACAGCAGAAGAGATCAAGCATAGGTCACAACCCCCTGAACATGAGAACTCTTAACATTTTTGTGAGGAGGAAATGCCATATATTGAGGAAGGAAGCCAGTAAAGTGTTGTAGATGGGGAAGTAGGAAGACATGCGATAGCTGAAGGTTTGTCATGGCATTCTACTTCTCTTCCAAAACATATAAATAAAGATTCCCACTGAAATATATTGTCCCAATAGTGTGGATATATCAAAAAAGTGGCAGCATCAGAACACTTGGCACAAAGCCGCCTGACCAAATAAGTGGAAATAGGAAAGAAACAGGATAAACCTTCAGAAATAGCCTCAAACTGTTGCTATGCAGCTTATTATAGGCCTTTTAAATGCATTTCTGGAAAACGTACAGCTATTTTAAATGGATGGATGGATGACTGAGTGCTACACTCGCTGTTACAAATTTCACAGGTCTGTAGTAGATATTCTCTCAGACTCAGTGTCAGCGGTCACTCCTGGAAGTAGACATTGTGGCCGCTATGATCAGGAGTACTGTCCAATAGCTATCATTAAGTACCAGCATGATCAGGGAATTGTAATATATACTCCTCATCATACTGGATATTATGTTAATGCACATGCTGTCATTTGTGTTCTGCTGCCTTTTTAGAAGGTGGACTGCAAAGCACTTTACTGAGAAGGCTGATTGTGATTTATTTTGTATGAAATATGTGAATTAATAGAATACAGTTTTCCAATGAGATACATCTATTTTCTGTTCTTTATACCATAAAAAAACCCAACACTGCCTCTGCTGTGGACCAAAATCATTTACCAGTCACCTGTCTCTGAGCTGACTGGCATCTGATTTTTGCTATTGCAGGCTACACGCGTTCATACCTATGCCTAGAGGAGCCTAAATTTGATAGCACCTAATAATGGATGCAAAATGATCGGCATGCTAAACACTCCGGAGGTACCTGAGAACTGTCCAAATTTCCTCCTTGGGCCTCATTGGAATAAATCCGATAAGCAGCTCTATGGTATCTTACCTTCCTCTCCCTCGCCTTACTCGCCTCTGAGTCAGAAGTTTGTGGGTTCAAGCCCTACTCCAGGGACTTGAGCACATAAAGCTAGGCTGACACTCCAGTGCAGTGCTGAGGGAGTGCTGCACTGTCGGAGGTGCCGTCTTTCAGATGAGACGTTTAAACCGAGGCCCCGTCTGCTTTCTCAGGCGGACATAAAAGATCCCATGGCACTATTTCGAAGAAGAGCAGGGGAGTTATCCCCGGTGTCCTGGCCAATATTTATCCCTCAATCAACATAACAAAAACAGATTGTCTGGTCATTATCACACTGCTATTTGTGGGAACTTGCTGTGTGCAGCTTGGCTGCCGCATTTCCCACATTACAACAGTGACTACACTTCAAAAAAATACTTCATTGGCTATAAAGCGCTTTGAGGCGTCCGGTGGTCATGAAAGGTGCTATATAAATGCAAGTCTTTCTTTCTTTCTTTTTCCCTCTGAGTCCAAAGGTTGTGAGTTCAAGCCCAAATCCAGAGACAAGCACAGAATCTAAGCTGAAACTTTAGTGCAGTACTGATGGAATGTTGCAGTTTCAGAGGTGTGGGCCTAGAAATTCGTCTCGGGCAATGGCACAAAACGGGCAATATCGGAGCGGCCGCCCGTTCTACACGTCGCCTGATATTCAGTTCCATTGACTTTACCCATCAGAAAATCAAGAGAAACAAAAAAAAATACTGAATTAACATGGTTACACTATGAATAAAGAGATATAGTGTGGTTTGTATATTTGTTAAGTTTGTTATTTTGCACTTTATGCTGTTTTTTCCCCTTTTAGGTCACCGAATGCTGTCACCCCTCCAACACTACTTTCTTTATTCAAAGAGAACACAGTCTAGGCCACAAACACCCACCCAGCTTAAGTTGATGTCAGGCTAAGATCATTCAATGGAAACCATGTGCTTCTGCAAGGTAGATTAGTAGCCTAGGTTTCCTTTCCCCTGATGTAGTTGCTACATTTCCACAAGGTTTCCATCTACATCCATAGGCGCCAACGGAGAGTGAGATTTTACCGTTGGTCAGGACTGGAATTGAAACTCAGGACTTTTTGATTGGGAGTCCAAAAAATCTGATAACATACAGCTGTATCTACTGGTTTACTTCATAAGTTTAAACATATTATAAAAAGAAAAAAAAGAAAGGCTTGCATTTACATAGCGCCTTTCACGATCACCAGACGTCCCAAAGCGCTTTACAGCCAATTAAGTGCTTTTTGAAGTGTAGTCACAGTTGTTAAAAAATGGACAGGAAATAATATTTTGCTTGTTAAATGAAATGTACAAATACTGTAATAAAAATTGTAAAAAATGTGAAGCTAAAGGAAATAGAATTAAGAAGTGTGTGATGAATCAATTGAGTAGCTCTTGTATTGCATACTTGCACATTTTAGGACCGTGATGGTCTTGTTAGAATCATACAGCACAGAGGAGGTTGCTCGGCCCATCGTTCTCGTGCCGGCTCTTTGAAACAGTTCTCCAATTAGTCACACTCCCCTTCTCTGTCCCCATAGCCCTGCAAATGTTTCCTTGTTAAAGCAGAATTGAAATCACATTAGAGTTAATGTCGATCACCCAAGTGCCTGTTTCATTTAACTAATTCAAATATACTCTGTGACAAATGGCAAATTTTTTCATAATTATTTTCTTAAACCTTAGCTTTGAACTTTAGTTATAGTTTAAATGGTGATTCATACACATCTGTGATAGGTTGATGTATAAATAGCTTGTGAAAGGCCACATTGTAAGTATTCTGGAACCACATTATCTTCCCATGCTGAGGCTGAGTTTCACCCCTTCAGGCTCTACTACATGGACACTGACTACTTAATTTACCAGCAGAATATGGCTAGGAATGCTGTCAGTCCTACTTAGTAAACTGATAGGTTGAGACTGGAAAGTTTGTTGAGAAAAATGTTTCCTCCAATGTCCCTGTAATGAAGCCATGAAGATACCTCTGTGCTAACAAGTTGGCAGATACTGCAGACTGTCTGCTGAATCATGACAAGCCTTGTCATTTTTCTACTGTGTATTGTCTCTTCTTCTTAGGCAGTCCCTCGGAACCGAGGATGACTTGCTTCCACATTAAAAATGAATTCGCAGGTGACTGATGAGTCCAATGCGGGACCTACAGTCTCTGTCACAGGTGGGGCAGACGCTGGTTGAAGGGGCGGGTGGGTGGGGTGCTTGGGTTGACGTGCGCTCCTTCCGCTGTTTGTGCTTGGCTTCTGCTTGCTCCCGGTGAAGAGACTCGAGGTGTTCAGCGCCTTCACGGATGCTTCTCCTCCACTTTGTGCGGTCTTGGGCCAGGGTTTCCCAGGTGTCGTGGGGATGTTACACTTTTTCAAGGAGGCTTTGAGGGTGTCCTTGAAGCGTTTCCTCTGCCCACCTGGGGCTCTCTTGCCGTGCCGGAGCTCCGAATAGAGTGCTTGTTTTGGGAGTCTCGTATCGGGCATGCGGACAATGTGATCCGTCCATCGGAGCTGATCGAGCGTGGTCAAAGCTTCGATGATGGGGATGTTGGCCTGAGCAAGAACACCGACGTTGGTGCACCTATCCTGCCAATGGATTTGCAGGATCTTGCGGAGGCAGTATTGGTGGTACCGCTCCAGTGCTTTGAGGTGCCTGCTGTACATGGTCCATGTCTTTGAGGCATACAGCAGGGCGGGTATCACTGCTGCTCTGTAGACCATGAGCTTAGTGCCGGGTTTGAGGTCCTGGTGAGGATATAGAATGCAAAATATGGTAACAAAATCTAAAATGGAGGATCCTGTCAGCATAAAATGGTGGTGAAATGTCGACATCGCTGAGTCACTTGCATATTGTAAGAAATGATCATGTTAACTCAAGAAACTGTGAAGGCAGCAGGAAGTAAAATAAAAGAAGCTAAACTGATCTGTGGCTGCTAATATGGCTGGCACCCACGATGTCACACCTTGCTGGTGGAAACAGTGTAGGGCGGAGTGCAGAGGTTATACAGACAATAGGCGATCAGAAAACACATTACCATGATTGCAAACGCATTACCATAATGATTAGGTGATCGTGAAACCATTACCAGCATATTTACTTAACTATAAACCATTCAGTGAAATGTGACTTCTTTGTTTCATACTGCCAGGCCAGGAAATCAAATTAAATGTATACGTGTACAGCTCGGGATTGGTGCAGACTGTACGATGTGTTAGTGTCTTCTCAAATGCAAGTATAATAATGTGGCCCACTGTATGAAAGATTGCTTGCTCTGGTTTAACCTGTCGGGACTCTTCTGGAGTCAGGACTGTGCTGTATCAGAGTAAGTCTCCCGGGATGACGGAATAAAAACTGTTGAACTCCACCAGTATTCGACTCAGTGTTTGTACTGAACCAGATTGAGGACCAAAAGAATCCGTTTCAACACTGGCCTGGTCTGGTCCTGGTCCTGAGAGACATGGACCATGTATGCCTGTGTATTGTATGGAGATATCCACAACTTGAAAGTGGCAGGAAGATCACACAGCCCATAGGTCAATTCACAAAGTAACATTCCTGTCTTCAGTTCTTCTTGTAAGATACAGCAATGTAGCTAAAGAAGGAGAGAAGAGCAAACAGGAGCTAAAAAAAAAATCAATAAAAAGAGCTCCTTGGATTTGATTATCAGAAGGTGGGTATTTCTTTTCCTGCCCACTTGTGAAGTTTGTATATTTAGCAGTAAGTGATTTTAGCAGTTTTACTGCCATTTTGTTTTGTTACTGACTAGGCCCACAAATAAAAGCGTTAGTTGAGAGAGGATACCAGAAGGCAGCCACTGCTCATAGATCGGTACCCAGCCTGAATCAGCCCCTTCAGGAGAGCAGGGGAGAGAAACTGGGGTGAAAAAGCAATGTTTCCATTATTTTCTGCTTTATGTGCCCTAATTGAAATTAATTTTGGTCGGTTTAACCCAATTCTTAGTGGCCATGGTTCCAAAGTACAAGACTACTCCTAACTGGTACCAAATTGTCAGTGTCTGAGAGACCAGAGGGTGGCTTACATTGATGCAGGAACGGGTGTTCTTCTGAGGCTGGGAGCTTTACTTTGAAGTTGACTGTAATAAACCCAACATGGGGCTACTTTTGCCGACTGCTTTTGTACGTCAATTAGGAAAGCACTCTATTCTCAGCACTAACATCCCTCAAGTAAATAGGCACAAAAAAAATCAAAACAAAGGGAACCCAAGAATTAAGTGACATCTTACTGTGATTCATTAATACTTGTCATATTTCATCATGTCTATTGAGCACAATTCCACTGAACATATCAAGTTGACTAAACATACATGGCAGAAATGTAGACTATTTGCACTGGCCAGAGTGCACACATACAGTGGAGCCATAAGCCATGGCATCTTAGTGCTGAATTCTATCATGTGCCAAAACGTTCAGGTTTTCTGGGTTAATTAGAGTATAAAAATACATTTATTTGGAGAGTCACAGATGATTACTAGAAAAGCAAAAACTGCTTAGAGCAAGTTACATCCAACAGGAGCTCTTTCACTCTTGATAAAGATAGCAGAATGAATAAGTCACATCACATAAATCAAATCAGACTAAAAACTGCCTAACAAGCTACAACTCCCCAGGGACTAACAATGACTTGTTATTAGAAGGCTTTATCTGCACAAAGTTATTATCTGTTCTTGAGGAAGAAAATTGTATTGTGAAAGCAGGAAGCAGTCACTTGCCTGTATGTCATTAACACATATCAGTGACCAGCGACATTAATTTCTTATCACCCGAACTACTACGCCAGATGAGGCGAGAAATAAGTGGAAAGCTAATTCTTTATTTGCTCTTGACAGCTAAACTTTTATGAGTCTACAACATTTCTTCTGAATCATGAATCTAATTTAAAGATAGGCTTTCTTGTGTGCATGGCAAACAAATTACCTTGAATAAAGTAAACTTTATATTTTATAATTTATTTTAAAGTTTTATATTTCCAAAAATTACACAAAATTTCAAAAGTTAATTGGGACCTCATTATTTTACTATTTATGAGATCATGCAGGATTAAACAATGAATCAAAGTCTCTCGTACTGGTGGCTTCATAATCTCCCTTAACAACAGCAACTTGCATTTATATAGCACCTTTAACATAGTAAAGCATCCCAAGGTGCTTCACAGGAGTGTTATCAAACAAAATTTGACACCAAGTCATAAGGAGATATTAGGACAGATTGGTCAAAGAGGTAAGTTTTAAGGAGTGTCTTAAAGGAGGTGAGGGAGGTAGAGAAGCGAAGGGAATTCCAGAGCTTAGGGCCTAGGCAGCTGAAAGCACGGCCACTAATGGTGGACCGATTAAAATTGGGGTTGCTCAAGAGGCCAGAATTGGAGGAGCACAGAGATCTCGGAGGATTGTAGGAGGTTACAGAGATTAGGCCATGGAGGGATTTGAAAACAAGGAGGAGAATTTTAAAATTGAGGCATTGCTGGACCAGTAGCCAATGTAGGTCAGCGAGCATAGGGATGATGGGTGAACGGAACTCAGTGCGAATTAGGATACGGTCAGCAGAGTGCTGTAGGAGCTGAAGTTTATGGACGGTGGAAGATGGGAGGTCGACCAAAAGAGTGTTAGAATAGTCAAGTCTAGAGGTAAAAAGACACGTATGAGGGTTTCAGCAGCAGATGAGCTAAGTCAGCGGGAGATGTGCACCAGCAGTGCCGCAAATATGGAAAACCTCAACTGTTCTATATTAATCGCTGTTCTCTATTAACACGTGTAGTGTATGTACTTTGCAGAAGGAACTATATTCTGCAGCCCCTGTATACTGCAGTACCAGTAGTGACTACCCCTGTATATAAGCCTGTGTAGTAACTTTGCATAGTAGTTCCAGTTTTGTCTCCACTCAGTAAACACCTGTTGTAACCAGCTCCTGCAGTCCGTGTCTCAATTACACACAGACATAATACTGGCGACGAGTAGATCCGAACTTACCTACAGTCTGCATCACCTCATGGGGATCCATCCCTGAAGCGAAGTTGTCAGAGGTCGAGGCCAGAAGGAAGAAGGAACGAAAGAAAAAAAACCAAACAAACAGAAGAAATGAGCGTCGACCGTGGGCAACCGCTTCTGATTCATCGGATTTGAAGATCGCAGGAGAGGCTGTCGAGAGCGGGGCTTGGTTATCCTGTCTATGGTGTTCCAGCTAATCGGGCTGGTGGCAGGTAGTACACTGATCCTTCCTGGGCTGCGGCAGGCTAGAGCTCGATCGGGTGGCTTTTCAACAGGGCCGAGCAGCGTTGTCGGGAAGAGGAGAGAGAGAGAGAGGGTGGAGCACACAGGGCGCGGCCGGTGCTACGAAGCCGGGCAGTGTACAGACCCGAGAAGAGGGAGGAAAGTGTCCCGTAGGGTTTGCTCTGACGACGGGAAAATAAAAGAAATTAGAAGCGCAGAAAGCCGCGAGGAGCTGCAGTTTGCCACAGGGGCCGTGGAGAACAGCGCTAGCAGCAGCGGAGAAGACAGAAAGCGCGGGAGGCGCCATCTTAATCTAGCGGGGAAGAAGGCAAAGCGCGGGAGGTGCCATTTTGTTAAATCGGGGAAGAAGGCGCCATCTTAGATTTCCAAGATGCCGAAGACTGGCAATATCACTGCCTTCGATAATGCAATAGAAGACTGGACCACGTATGTGGAAAGAGTCGAAGTATATTGCAAGGCAAACGAAGTAGCCGATGAGAAAAAGGCATCGGTACTACTAAACTTAATGGGTGCAAGAACGTACGGCCTATTGCGGAACCTGATCACTCCAGCCAAACCGATGGCGAAGAGTTTTAACGAAATTGTTGATATCCTACAGGAACACCTAAATCCTACACCGCTGCTGATAGCAGAAAGATTTAAATTCCACAGGAGAAATCAGCATAAAGATGAGAGCAATGCTGATTACCTTATGGAACTACGCAAGCTATCAAAGCACTGCCAGTTCGGAGCAGGACTGACAGACACTCTATGGGACAAATTTGTCTGTGGACTCCTGAGTGAAGGAACCCAGAAGAGGTCACTCTCAGAGAAAGAGCTGACGCTGGATAAGGCTTTCAGCTTGGCAGTATCGTACAAAGCAGCAGCAAGGGGAGCTGCGGAAATACAGCAAAAGCCACAGGAATACGGCACCCATGAAACGACACGGGGATTTGAAAAATGTTATCGCTGCGGCAGAACAACCCATGACCAGAAGGACTGCTGGTCCAAGGACAAAATATGCAGGCAATGCGGAAAGATGGGACACATTGCACGAGTTTGCAGGTCTGGAAAGAAGACTAACGACAACAAAAAGGCTACTAAGGAACAGTACAGGAAAGTACAAAAGATGACGGACAGTAGTTCCGAAGACCAGAAGAGCGATAGTGAATCCGGGAACAAGAGACTAAGCTGTCTCAAACTTCACAACGTAATCGCGAAAGAGGATCACTGAACCATTTGGGTCACCCTCACGATAGCAGGGTCCCAAGTCAAAATGGAATTGGATACAGGATCAGCCCTGACCATCATGAATCGACGAGACTACGAGCGGCTATTCTCACACATACCCTTGAAAGAGACATCCATTGTCTTGAAGACGTATACGGGGCAGAAAGTATACCCCAGAGGGAAAATAAGGGTGCCTGTCGAATACAACGGCAAAGAAATACAGAAAATGTATCTGTACATACTGCAAGATGGTGGACCACCGTTATTGGGACATGAATGGATCAGAAAGATAAGTTTAGACTGGCACTCCATTCAGGCACTGACTGTGGCTGGTAAAAAGGATGACGACATCACACCTGGACGATTGTCAAAAATCTTAGCTAATGCTAAAGAGGTATTTCATCAAGAACTGGGAACTCTTAAAGGCGTAACCGCCTCGATAAAAATAGAAGAGAATGCAATCCCCAAGTTTTTCAAAGCAAGACCGGTACCGTATGCAATTCGCCCAGCTGTCGAGGCAGAGCTGGAGAATGCAGGCGTGTTATCTAAGGTAGACTGGAGCGAGTGGGCGACACCCATCGTTCCTGTCATGAAAAAAACGTTAAACAATAAGTCTGAGGAGCCAAGGAAGGTTCGCATCTGTGGGGACTTCAAGGTGACGGTGAACCTAGTCCTTCACACAGTACAGTATCCTCTTCCGAGGATAGAAGATATTTTCGCCTCACTATCTGGAGGAAAGCGTTTTACAAAAATTGACCTAGCACAAGCATATTTGCAGATGGAGGTTGAAGAATCCTCTAGGAAGTATCTCACGATAAACACTCACAAAGGTCTTTACCAGTATCATCAACTGGTATTCGGAGTAGCATCAGCTCCGGCGATATGGCAAAGAGCGATGGAACAAGTCCTGCAAGGGATTCCGGGGACCCAGTGTTACTTGGACGACATCCTAGTGACAGGTGAAAATGACAGTGAACACCTTGCCAACCTAGAGCAGGTGCTCACTAGACTAAGAGAACACGGGCTACGAGCCAATCGCCCCAAGTGCGAGTTTTTTAAGAAACAGATATCGTATTGTGGCCACGTGATTGATGAAGAGGGGTTACATAAGTCCCCTGACAAAATTGAAGCGGTAGTTAAGGCTCCAGCGCCTGAAAATGTGTCGCAACTGAGGTCATTCCTAGGATTGGTGAATTACTACCATGAGTTTTTGCCAAATTTGTCCACAATTCTGCACCCACTGAACACCCTACTACAAGCTGGAGTAGCTTGGAAATGGAGCGATGAATGTAAGCGGGCCTTTCAGAAGAGTAAAGACCTAATCACTTCAAGAGAAGTATTGGCTCACTACAACCCATCACTACCGATAAGACTGGCGTGTGATGCGTCTCCCTACGGCATTGGAGATAGGTCAACCAGTTTTGGCCCGGGACTACCGCACAGAGAAATGGCAGCCAGGAACGATCTGCACACGGCAAGGACCCCTAATGTATACCGTGGATGCTGGAGAGAGCATTGTAAGACGCCATGCTGACCAGATTCTAGAGTCACTGGAAAACGTCAATTCCACACCACGATCCGATACACCTGGTGATGAAACCGAAGTACCAATTGCATCTACCTCAGAATCGGTGATATTGGAAGCAGACGAACCAAACAACGACGTTGATCCCGAATCAACTTTGCCAGAAGAACCTGATACCCCAAAGAGGCGTTATCCAGACAGAATCAGGAAGCCTCCTCAAAGACTGAACTTATAATTGCTTAACTTCAGCTAATGTATCTAGCAACTGTAATTGTAAATATGTTATTTAATTATTAATCGAATGTTATGTACTGTTTAGCTAAAAGGGGAGGAATTGTAGTGTATGTACTTTGCAGAAGGAACTATATTCTGCAGCCCCTGTATACTGCAGTACCAGTAGTGACCACCCCTGTATATAAGCCTGTGTAGTAACTTTGCATAGTAGTTCCAGTTTTGTCTCCACTCAGTAAACACCTGTTGTAACCAGCTCCTGCAGTCCGTGTCTCAATTACACACGGACATAATAACACTGCCTCTGTGACAAAACAAAATCTAATTGAGAAACATAGGAACAAAAGAAAGCCATTCTATCATTGGCACTGCTATGCCATTTTGTTAGCCATGGCAGCTCCATCTTTTTAATTTCAATTCCTTGCCCTTTCTTCATATCTGCTAATACTGTTACAACCTAGGTAAGTATCTATCTCCCTTTTAAACACCTTAACTGATTTTACAATAATGGCCATCTGGGATAGGGCATTCCAAATTCTCAACCTTTTGTATAAAGGATTTTATTCTATATTCCCTGTTGACATGCTTATATTTAATTCTTCACTCCCCCTATTAGAGCAAAATGTACAGAAAATGGAAGTCATAGTAACCCTGGGAACAGTAACTATAGAATGATAAAGTTTAACATGATCTGGGAGTCAGAAATAACTAAAACCAGGAGCCAGGAACATAACTTTAAAAGAACTAAATTCGATTGAGAACAGCTATAGCAAATAGATTGGGAGAGATTGCTCGACAACATTTCAGTAGAAGTCAAATGGAATACCATGCTGAGCAGGCAGGATAAATGCATTCCCAAAACCAAAAAGCTCAGACTGAACAAACTTCACCCTAAATGAATCAGCAAACAAATTAAAATTTAGGAAAAATCCTGTAAGAAAGAAAAGGGGTCTACCTGGATTAATGCAAGAAATTGCAGAAACATGTTAAAAAGGTGATCAGAGAGGCAAACAGACCTGGAAAAAAGACTAGCAGCTGAGGTTAGGCATAACCTCAGTACCAAACAGCTAATCAGTGAAAAGATGAAAACCATAAAGATGCAAACAGGCTTGAATCCATCCTTGCAAACTACTGCCCCATCTCCAACCTCCCTTTCCTCTCCAAAGTCCTTGAATGTGTTGTCACCTCCCAAATCTGTGCCCATCTTTCCCGGAACTCCATGTTTGCATCCCTCCAATCAGGTTTCCACCCCTGCCACAGTACCGAAATGGCTCTTATCAAAGTCACAAATGACATCATATGTGACTGTGGCAAAGGTAAACTATCCCCTGGTCTGCAGCTTTTGACAAGGATGACCACTCCATCCTCCTCCAATGCCTCTCCACAGTCATCCAGCTGGGTGGTACTGTACTCACCTGGTTCCATTCTTATCTATCCAATAGTAGCCATAGAATCACCTCCAATAGCTTCTCTTCCCGCTCCCGCATTGTTACCTCTGGTGTCCCCAAGGATCTATCCTTGGCCCCATCCTATTTCTCATCTACATGCTGCCCCTCGGTGATATCATCTGAAAACACAGCATCAGTTTCCACATGTACGCTGACGACACCCAGTTCTACCTCACCACCACCTCTCTCTACCCGTCCACTGTCTCTAAATTGTCAGACTGCTTATCCAACATCCAGTACTGGATGAGCAGAAATTTCCTCAAATTAAATATTGGGAAGGCTGAAGCCATTGTCTTCGGTCCCTGCCACAAACTCCGTCCCTAGCCGTCGACTCCATCCCACTCCCTAGCAGCTGTCCGAGGCTAAACCATACTGTTCACAACCTTGGTGTCATATTTGACCCTGAAACGAGCTTCCGACCACATATCCGCGCCATAACTAAGACTGCCTATTTCCACCTCCGTAACATCACCTATCTCCACCCCTGCTTCAGCTCATCTGCTGCTGAAACCCTCATCCATGCCTTTGTTACCTCTAGACTTGACTATTCCAATGCACTCCTGGCTGGCCTCCCATGTTCTACCCGACGTAAACTTGAGGTCATCCAAAACTTAGCCGTCATGTCCTAACTTGCACCAAGTCTCACTCACCCATCACCCCGTGCCCACTGACCTACATTGGCTCCCAGTTAAGCAACGCCTCAATTTTAAAATTCTCATCCTTATTTTCAAATCCCTCCATGGCCTTGCCCCTCCCTATCGCTGTAATCTCCTCCAGTCCCACAGTCCTCAGAGATATCAGCGCTCCTCTAATTCTGGCCTCTTGAGCATCCCTGATTTAAATCACTCAACCATTGGTGGCTGTGCCTTCAGCTGCCTAGGCCCTAAGCTCTGGAATTCCCTCCCTAAACCACTCCACCTCTCTACCTCTCTTTCCTCCTTTAAGATGCTCCTTAAAACCTACCATCTGCCCTAATTTCTCCTTATGTGGCTTGGTGTCAAATTTTATTTTATGACACTCCTATGAAGTGCCTTGGGATGTTTTACTATGTTAAGTGAGCTATATAAATACAAGTTGTTGTTGTTTTTGAAGGTGAACACAACTAGTAAATGTTTTGAATAATTCTTCCTCCAAGTATTTACAAGGGAAGACAAGGGCAAGATGCTCTTTCCAAACAAAGATATCCAAAGTAAAATTAATGACCATTATAAATGAGTTGGACATCCTACACAGGCTAATCGAGCGTAAAACAAATAAATCCCATGGGATAAATGGTATTCATCGCACAGAGCTGAAAGAGACTTGGGAAGAGATTTGTGAAGAATGGACAATCATTATGCAGACATCATTGAACACTCTCACTCGGACATAACTCCTCTAACAAGTACTCATTGTTTCCTACCCTTCAAACAGTTTTTTACCTATTTCCAGGGTTTACCCTGAATCTCCACAACTTTGAGTCTAATTAATAGCCTTTTCTGTGGTACTTTGTCAAACACTGGGGAGGTACCAGTAAATTGGAAACAGGCTAATCTGATGCCTATATTCAAAAATGGTGTTAAAACAAACACAGGCAGCTACAGACCTATTAGTCTTACTTCTGTACAATAACAATCTGGTAAACAGCAGTCAATGTGGATTCAGAAGGGAAAGATCCGGCCAATTTCCTCGACTTCTTTGAAGAAGTGATAATTTAAGTGGACTCAGGTAAGTCCCATGACATGATGAACCTTGACTTCCAAAATACTTTTGACAAAGTACCACTCAAAGTTGTGGGGATTCAGGGTAAACCCTGGAAATAGATAAGAAACTGGTTGAAGGGTAGGAAACAATGAGTACTTGTTAGAGGAGTTATGTGAGAGTGAGAGGAAATACGGAGTAGGGTGCGTTATGGTTTAGTACTGTTTAGCATTTACATAAACTCAATGCAAAGTGGTCAAATTTGCAGATGATACCAAATCAGGAGTGTAAGCAGAAGAGGCAACTCAGATTACAGAATGAGTTGGACAAGATATATAAGTGGGCAGAAAAATGACTGATGAAATTTAATGCAGACAAATGTAAAGCACAGGAAGAAAAATTGATGACACACATTCTCCACGAATGGGGTTGAAATAGTTAAAGATGAAGCTGAAAGAGATGTAGGAGTCTTAGTATATTAGATGCAAAACATATTTAATCAATGCAGAGCAGCAATCAACAAAGCCACGAGGATGTTCAACTATATAGCTGAAACAATAGAATAGTGGTCAAAGGAGTCAATGATCAAACATTATAGTGCTCCAGTCATACCACACTTCGAATACTGCGCCCAATTCTGGTTGCTAAGTAATAAGAGAAACATTCAAATGCTGGGGACAGTACAGAGAAAAGCTATGAGGCTAATGCCCAGTTTCAGAGTATGAGAAGAGCCTAGAGAAATTTGGAATTTTTATCTTCAATACAGAGGTATATTTTGATAAAGGAGTAATATTTGCCACCTTCCAATCCTCTGGTACCATCTCCAAATCCAGCAAGCTTTGGAAGATTATAATGAATTTTCTCACCTATTTCTTCTAATACCCTCATGTAGAAACCATATGGAGCTGGATACTTGTCTGGCTTCAATCCCAATAGACAAACACAGCAACCATTTTGCACAGAGTAAGATCTTACGAAGAGCCATGAAATGAATGATGAGCAAATCTATTTTTAGTGATGTTGTTTGAGCAAGAAATATTGGTTATGAGAATACCTGTTCTACTTCAAATAATGTTAATGTATCTTTAATATCCATCTGAATAAGCAGACAGGGCAGCAGTTTAACATCTCATTCAAACAATGTAGTACATCCTCAGTCTAGATTATTATGTGCTTAAGTCCTGCTGTGATACTTGAACCCATAACCTTCAGACCCACAGGCAAGAGTGTTGCTAACTGAGCTAGCTTGACACGTATAAAATAAGCAATGGGTGAGCGTGCATTACTGGTAGTAACACAATCTTGGGATCCTGATTGCTTTTGTGGTTTACATGTCTTCAAATAACCTTGATCATGTTACAATGTGCTATTCTTCTTCTTCTTCGGCAGTCCCTCGGAACCGAGGATGACTTGCTTCCACATTAAAAATGAGTTCTCAGGTGACTGATGAGTCCAATGCGGGACCTACAGTCTCTGTCACAGGTGGGGCAGACGGTGGTTGAAGGGGCAGGTGGGTGGGGTGCTTGGGTTGACGTGCGCTCCTTGCGCTGGGCTTCCGCTTGCTCCCGGCGAAGAGACTCGAGTGTTCGGCGCCTTCCCGGATGCTTCTCCTCCACTTTGTGTGGTCTTGGGCCAGGGATTCCCAGGTGTCGGTGGGGTATTATTGTTTACATAAGTGTCATTCCTCAGAAGACAAAGAGGCGGTTCAGAGAAGGTTCACTCGGTTGATTCCAGAGATGAGGGGGTTGACGTATGAGGAAAGGTTCAGTAGGTTGGGCCTCTACTCATTGGAGTTCAGAAGAATGAGAGGCGATCTTATCGAAACATATAAGATTGTGAGGGGGATTGATCGGGTGGATGCGGTGAGGATGTTTCCACTGATGGGTGAGACTAGAACTAGGGGGCATAATCTTAGAATAAGGGGCTGCCCTTTCAAAACTGAGATGAGGAGAAGCTTCTTTACTCAGAGGGTAGTAAATCTATGGAATTTGCTACCCCAGAGAGCTGTGGAAGCTGCAACATTAAATAGATTTAAAACGGAGATAGACAGTTTCCTAGCAGATAAGGGAATTAGGGGTTACGGGGAGAGGGCAGGGAAGTGGACGTGAGTCTAGGTTCGGATCAGCCATGATCCTATTGAATGGCGGAGCAGGCCCGAGGGGCCGTATGGCCTACTCCTGCTCCTACTTCTTATGTTATGTTATGTTCTTATATTCAGGGTATTAAAACTCTTTACTCCTATTTCATTGATATAATTCAAGAAAAGTATTGTCACTAAATTGGGGGTGAGGGGTGCTTGGAGCTTGTGCCCATTCATCTGATTAATTTCTTTCTCTGATGGATGTTGTCTTTTAGTTTTTGTCTGTTCATTTAAAGTGAATTTAAATGAAACTGTTCCTCCACTGCATTGGATGGGGCATTTATAAGGTTTGTTAACATGATAAAATTAGGCATATGGGTAGATTTTCTTGGGTCTTCTCCCACTCTGTCACAGAATTTCTGCCACGGTTTCTACAGCAGAGCTGGAGAGGCCCGGAGGAAATTTACCCCCATAATGACAAAGATATATATGTAAATATTGTGAGATTTACCATGGTAACGATTGCTTTGACACAAGGAAAACAATCTCAGCCATGGTAAAGACCTCGATATGTGAATTACTTCCTTTTTAATCACTTCCATTAGATTTTACTGGGGAAAAGTCCAAACAAATTTATTTACTAAATTGCATGAATCTGTTGTGTCGCAAAATGGATGACGTCTTTGCAACACAGTGTAGCTTTAACTGACATTTTATTGTGTAAGGATTGTTGGTTGGAGCAATGAATGCTAGGGCACAAGGTTTAAGTGTAGCAGCATGGATGAAACAATGAAAGATCCTAATGTGGCATTCTCCCAAGTATAATGAGGGATTTGCATCACTGTATTAGCCAATGATGTGATCTCACCAAGATTGACCTATGAGTTTATCATTGAAGAAGAATGTAAATACAATAGTCAACTGAAGACCTTTTTGCATTAATGATCATTACTTCTACTCAGTCCCTCCTTCCAGGAATGGTATTAATAGATGTGGTCATTTGAAAAAAGTTTTATGGTTTGTCAAGCAAAATCAAGCATAAAATGTAGTTGTCACAGTTCTGGTTAAGCATATGAAGCACGTCGTATAATTGCTGTGCTCCAATAGAGTGATCCAGAAAAGATACAGGAATTCAATAGTGAAGTGGGAGAATTGTTTAAAAAGCCTGTGACTTCATTCGTTCTGTTCCATTTACACATTGGTGAAGTATGCAAGAAGAATGAGGGTGGAGTTAACTTACAGAAAATGTGACATTTTTGCCAAAGATATATTGTGACTAAATGGAAACAAGAATGGACTAATGGAATTTTACCAGGACAAAAGCATCCTTGCTAATAGTCTGTTTGCTGGTTCAGTGAGTGTATTATTTATATCACTGTGATGTGTATCTGTGCATTTTATTTATTAATCCGAACATTTTATTTAACAATCCTACTTCTGCTCCTCCCAAACCCACACAAATAAAGAAGGACTTACTTCTGGGATCCTCTTCGGCTGGGCCGCCAGATGATAGTGGTCAGAGTGTGCATGGTCCAGTGAAAGGCACAGAAGAACAGTGCTGCGGCCACAGTGACAACAGGGCGTTAGATCATTGCCTACCATTTTCAGGGAGCTGTTGGGCAGGAGACCTGAAAAATCATTATCTCTAATGAACCCTGTGTCTGGGGGTATGGATACCTTAGACTCCATTTTACAGGAGTATTTTGAAGCTGGAAGTGACAGGCATGAGGATTGGTGCAACAAACTCAACTCTTCAGTAATACCATATGGTCTACTCTCCTGCAGATCACTGATCATCCTGCAGGGGTGGAGTATTGCAGGAAAAAGGACCAACAAAAACTTTTTCTAAGGGGCTTCCAATGTGCCCCTCAAAAGAATTGAAGGGTACAGTACATAGAAACATAGGATTTGTTAGATGAAAAAAGGCCTAGGTCCATCTAGCTCGCCTTCTACCATCCTAGTAGTGTAGTGGTTTAGTGGTTATGATACTGGACCAGTAATCCAAAGTAGATCAAATCCTAGCATGGCACATTGTGAAACTGAATTCATGAAATAGGCTAATTTATGGGCTGGCACCAGAAAGAAAATGACCATGAAATCTACTGTATTGCCTTAAAAACCCAATTAGTTCACTTATACACTTCAGGAGGGAACAAGGCACCCCTACCTGGGCTGTCCTACAAGAGACTCCAGTTGCACTCTTAACTCTTAGGCCTAGAAATTCAGTTGTTTGCGCCAGCCGCTAGCGCCTTAGGAGGAGAAGTGGGGTGCTAAGCGGCTAGCGCCCGGGCGCAGCACGATCTGCACCTCTCGCGAACTTCAGTTAAGATTTAGCGGCGGCGCAAAACCTATGCGCGCGCCGATCCTGACGTCATTTCATGGTGCAACGCCCTTTGTGCGCCCCAAACTGGAAATTCAGTGGCGCTGGCCTATTGTGCGCCTGGCGCCCCTAGCGACTGGTAGAGGGGAACGGTTCCCAGTCGCTGCGGGGCGCGGGGGGCGCTAATTAAAGGGGACTCCTCTTGCAGTATAAATGGCAGCCATTTTGCACCACTCCTTCTTTGTGAGAGACGGATCTTTGGAGAGAGACAAAGGTAGAGAGCTTTCTGGTTTGGCTCAACACTCGCACAGGTACTTGTGGCTTCAGGCCACAGCTTTGCACTTGTCTTTAACTTCAGAGTCATAGCATTGATTGGAAACATATAATGGGGGCTGCAATGGGTGGAAACGTTGGGCTTCTCCATTGCATTCAAAGGGCTCAGAGACGCCGTGAGAGAGTGCCAGTCATGGCCAGACGGAGAAGGGGCAACAGGCGTCGGCAAAGGAGGCCTTACCCACCCAGGGTATACCACTAGCAGTTCTCATATCTGAACATGTCTGAGGAGCAGTGTGTTCGGAGGCTGTGATTCAGAAGGGCGGTGGTCACTGAGATCTGCCACCTGCTTCGCGGAGATCTGCAGCCACAGCTGAGGAGCAGGACGTCTCTGTCGGTGGCAGTGAAGGTGACGGTGGCTCTCAACTTCTATGCCACTGGCTCCTTCCAATCCGCTACTGGGGACATTTCCAACATCTCCCAGTTTGCGGTACATTGCTGCATCCGCCAGGTGACCAATGCCCTTTTCAGAAGGAGACGTCAGTTCATCTCCTTCCCCATGACCGTTGACAAGCAGCAACAGCATGCAATGGGCTTTGCAGCATTAGCGGGCTTCCCCATGGTGCAGGGCGCCATTGACTGCACGCATGTGGCTTTGCGGGCACCTCTAGAGAATGTCGAGGATTACCGCAACCGGAAGGGCTACCATTCGCTCAACGTGCAGTTGGTGTGTGACCACAGGCAGCTCATCCTAGCTGTCAATGCCCGCTTTCCAGGCAGCAACCACGATGCCTTCATCCTGCGCCAGACTTCTGTGGCAGACATGTTCGAGGCCCAGCCTCACCCACGAGGATGGCTTCTCGGGGACAAAGGCTATCCTTTGTGCACCTGGCTGATGACCCTGCTCCGTGCGCCTAGCACCCCTGCTGAAGAGGGATACAATGACAGCCATCAAGCAACCAGGAACATCACTGAGCAAACAATTGGCGTGCTGAAGCAACGGTTCCGCTGTCTGGATCGTTCCGGGGGAGCCCTACAGTATTCGCCTGAGCGAGTCTCCCATTTCGTTGTCGTGTGCTGCATGCTGCACAACCTGGCTATCCGCAGGACTCAGCCACTACCAGCAGACATTGGAGGACCACCAGAGGAGGAGGAGGAGGAGGACCAGCACAGGAGGGAGGCAGAAAGTGCAAGGGCCGCCCGTCGGCGGCTTATTACAAGTCGGTTCTAGGCCCCCTCTCAGGGAATGGCTTGTGCCAATGGCAGAAGATGAATGTAGCCACTCCACAAGCCCTCAGCCGAGCAGGGCAACCAGGACTTCCAAAAGAAAGCATGGACAGTGCGATTTAAGAATTTTTTTTACTATGATACCTCTGTGCCCTTCCCACATGACAAACTAATGGAGAGAAACCCCCCCAAAAAACACAAATACACCAGTCTCGGCCTTTACAAGTAAAACAAATATACCAGTCTCGGCCTTTAAATATGAAACAAATACACCAGTCTCGGCTTTTATATATGAAACAAATATACCAGTGTCGGCCTTTAAATATGAAACAAATACACCAGTCTCGGCCTTTAAATATGAAACAAATATACCAGTCTCGGCCTTTAAATATGAAACAAATATACCAGTCTCGGCTTTTAAATATGAAACAAATATACCAGTCTCGGCCTTTAAATATGAAACAAATACACCAGTGTCGGCCTTTAAATATGAAACAAATACACCAGTGTCGGCCTTTAAATATGAAACAAATACACCAGTCTCGGCCTTTAAATATGAAACAAATATACCAGTCTTGGCCTTTAAATATGAAACAAATACACCAGTCTCGGCCTTTAAATATGAAACAAATACACCAGTCTCGGCCTTTAAATATGAAACAAATACACCAGTCTCGGCCTTTAAATATGAAACAAATACACCAGTCTCGGCCTTTAAATATGAAACAAACACACCAGTCTCGGCCTTTAAATATGAAACAAATACACCAGTCTCGGCCTTTAAATATGAAACAAATACACCAGTCTCGGCCTTTAAATATGAAGCAAATACACCAGTGTCGGCCTTTAAATATGAAACAAATATACCAGTCTCGGCTTTTATATATGAAACAAATACACCAGTCTCGGCCTTTAAATATGAAACAAATGCACCAGTCTCGGCCTTTAAATATGAAACAAATGCACCAGTCTCGGCTTTTATATATGAAACAAATACACCAGTCTCGGCTTTTATGAGCAAAACAAAACATTTGGCCACACCTTCTACTTTTTCCCCTGCGAGGGTGATCCGTTTCGCTTCCGTGACTGGCCCCTACCCGCCCTGCAGCTCCTCCTCAAAGGGACCCCAGTGGCTGCAGCAAGGCTGGGGGAAGGCTGCTGAGGGTCAGGTGGTGAGACGGCAGATGTCCTTGGGTGTCGGCCTGGACCAGCTCTGGGCCTGGAGGGGCCGGCTGCTGACTGCTCCAACTCTGCTTGGGCAGCAGCAGTCTGTCCAACAGCTGGTGGCAGCTGCAATGGAGGAGTGACAGTGTTGGCTGCAGGAATGCTGCCAACCTGACAGATCACAGGCACTCCCTGGTCGGCTGATACATTGGCACGCGCACGGGCCAGCACTGCAGCATGCGCAGCAATCTGCTGAGGCACAGACTGCTGGGCTGCTGCGGCACAGCGAGTGCCCCGGCGATGCCTGGCTGATCCAGTGAGTGTGGCAGCAGTTAGTGCCCGTGTGGCCCTGGTCTGTGTCTGCATGACAGCAGCCAGTGAATGCACGGCATGACTGAGCACTTGGCTAGAAGCCGCCTGTGAAGCAGCAAAGTCCTGCTGACTCCTAGCCTGTGCTGCCGCGATGTCCTGCAGACTCCTGGCCTGTGCTGCACTGAATTGTTGCAGACTCCTGGCCTGTGCTGCACTGAATTGTTGCAGACTCCTGGCCTGTGCTGCCCCGAATTCCTGCACACTCCTTGCCAGTGACTCTATGGAGTCAGGCATCCTTGCCACTGCAGCCATGAGCTCAGTGTGCCTGCGCTCAGCCTGGGCGCCCATTTCCGCTAGGAGCCGCACCTCCTCTGCGCTCACCGTAGCAGGACTGGAGGCTGCACTCACCCTCCGGGGAGAAGGCCATCGAGCTTCCCCACCCCTCCCGCGTTGCTGCAGCCCGCTGGTCCCCGGAGCTTCACTATCCTCCGACTCTTCCCCCCTGCTCCCTTCCAGGGAAGACGTGTCACCATCATGGCCATGGGCTGCCTCGGCTGAGGGTTTCCCTGATGGGCTGGCTTCCTCTTCCTCCTCCTCTATGTCTGACTCGGACACAGTGCCAGCTTGAGGGGCCGCCTCCTCACCTGGCGAGTCACCATCTGAAAGCAGGGAGGCACAAGAGTTGCTTTAGAGTGAGGACAGGGCGGCAGCGAGGGAGGCATGAGTGCTGCTGTGCACTGCATTGGTTCGATAGTGGCAAAGGATGCTGGTGTGAGGCGCAAGTGGAAAGGGAGAGGTCAAAAAGGTGATGACCTTACCATTGGTGCCCAGAACAGGGTCAGCATCTCCAGTGGCGACGGGGCCACTCAGCCGGCCTGCCATGATCCGCTCCACTCGCTGCTCGAGGTCGCTCAGCTGTTTCAGGTCAGGACGGCCTCCCCCGGTCTGTCGCTGCTGTCTTCTGTTATGCGCCAGCTTGGCCTGCAAGAGAAAGGACCGCCTCTAAGTACAGTGTCAAGCCCGGATCTTGCCCGCACTGCCTCCCATGTTCGATTAACCCTGACAGTGTCAAGCCCTGATCTTGCCCGCACTGCCTCCCATGGTCGAATAGCCCTGACAGTGTCAAGCCCTGATCTTGCCTGCACTGCCTCCCATGGTCGAATAGCCCTGACAGTGTCTAAAGTCCTGATTGCGCAAGTGCTTTATATGACAGTCCCATAGCTGCTGGATGAGGGCTGGCCATTAGGGCTTTCAGACCTGTTTGGCCATAAAGTGAGGTGCACATGCAGGGATGAGGAGGATACTGGAAAGGGTACTCACCCTGACAACCCGAGTGAGGTCGTTGAATTTTTTCCGGCACTGGGTTGGTGTCCTGCCAACCACGCTGTTGGACGTGACCCTGTTTATCACATCCCTCCATGCTTTCCGATATTCGGCGGGCAGCGGCCTCCTGCCACCCTCAGGGAAGAGGATATGGCGCCTGCGGTCCACTGCGCCAACCAGCAGCCTCAGGTCACCCTCGCTGAAGCGCTGCGCTCTCTCCCTGGCCTTCTCCATTCTCCTGGGCGTGGAGCTGTTCCAGAAGCAGTGTTCAGGCCTTGCCTTAGGGCTGCAGTGTGCAGGGCATGGCAGCCAAGCAATTCCACCCTCCCCCTTTAAGTGCTGACCGGCGCCTGACTGTCTGCCCTCAATGAGCAACTCGCCGCACCTGCGCTGCGCCCGCCTTCGGTGTTTGCGCCCCGGATCGCCGGCTTAGTGCCTAATGATAGTCGTGCATCGCCTGCTTTAGCGCAGCAGCAACCTCTTGGGGCGATGCAACTGAATATCGGCGAAGGTGGCGCTAAGTTGCGCTGGGCGCAAAAGTTAGCGAACGCCATGCTGTAGCGCCCCAAACGTGGCTATACTGAATTTCTAGGCCTTAGTCTTTATCTTGGAGTCGGGTTTTGTGCGTGCGGGGCACTTAGTGGGTTGGGAACTCGATGTTCTGAGGGACTTTAACTTAATGACCACGATTGAAAGACTCATGCGCGTTTCCCAGCCCAATTAAATGGAGCGGGTCTGATGACTTCATCGATGACTCATTTCCAGCACTGATATTTAAAGCAGCCTTGCACTCAAGTCATTTGAAGGTTGCTAGAGGAGGGTGGGACATGTGGCAGCCAAGTGGCTGCATTGGAGCAAGTTAAGTAAATCTGGCCATGATGAGGCCACCCCAGCCTTCCCGGGCAGCAATGTGCGCTGCTGTTCCTGCCATCTCCACCTCAGGTTCCTCCTCCTCATCTTCCACCTGCTCCTGCTCCTCCTCCTCCTAAGAGGCTGTGTGCTCTGCGCCTTGCTCCTCCTGCAGCTCCAATCCTCACTGCTGCACTATGTTGTGCAGCGTGCAGCGTGCTGCAGACGACAATGATTCTGGAGACCCTGGCTGGTGTGTACTGAAGGGCTCCTCCAGATCTGTCAAGACATCTGAAGCGCATCTTCAGCATGGCTGTTGTTTGATCTATGACACATCTGGTGGAGATGTGGCTCTCATTATCACGCTCCTCGGCCTCAGTACTTGGCGTCTTCAAGGGTGTCATGAGCCATGTCTTCAGTGGCTAGCCCTTGTCTCCAAGCAGTAAGTCTGTTTGGAGGTGCGCAGAGCTGAGGGAGGGCAGAATGGCACAGAACGAAAGTCATAACAGTTGCCAGGGAATCTGGCGCACACATACATAATCATATTTTTATGGTTGCAGACGAACTGCACATTGAGGGAGTGAAAGCCCCTGCAGTTAACAAACACTCCTAGGTGATGATGGGGTGCTTTCATGGCCACATGTGTGCAGTGTGCATGCCCTGCACCTCTGGGAAGTCAGCTCGAGGTGCAACACTGGCCTCATCAGTGGCAAAGTTGATATAATTGGCTGACTTGTGAAACATAGCATCGGTCACTTGGGTGTTGCATCTGTGGGCGGCCAACTGCGAGATCCCGCAAATGTCTGCTGCAGATCCCTGGAAGGAGTCTGGGGCAGTGGTGATTTTGACAACCACTGGTAAGGAGTGTCCACCAGGACCTTTGGGCAGCAGGTCTTGTTCCAGCAAGCTACAAATGTCTGCGATGACCTGGCGCAATAACCTGAGCCTCCTGAAGCACTGCTGCTCAGTCATGTCCAGGAAGCTCATCCTCTGCCTGTATACCCTGTGTTGAGGGTGTCGCCTCCGGCACGCTGCAGCCCTGCGGTGCCCCCTCTCTCCTGTGGAGCATCAGGTTGATGAGGATAAGGCTGCTGTTGTGGTTGCTGCTGCTGGTGTTTTTAGTGGTGGGGCTGATTTTGGTCCAATTCTGAGGACTAAGGTGAGATTGTATATGTGGCACCCATGCTGATGTAGTAGATGGCAGATAAAGTGGAGATCAGAGGGCCAATTCTTCAATGTTATGATAGTGAGTAGCAATGTGGTGAGAGTGGCTTCCCAGGTTTCAGAAATGACCTGCAAACTGCTGCCACCCAAATCTGTGGACAAAATGAAGTGAGCAAAAGCCTTTCCACGAGACAACTAATGAGGTGTAATGTTGCAGTATTTATGTGCTTTTCCCAGCTCTCAATGAATGAACTCGCCAATGGCCACTGAGCTTCCACCTCCCCTTCACAGGCGAGGTACCAGAGGTGTGTGAATCCCGTGCTCCTGCAGTTAAAGTCAAAAACTGGCAATAAAAACACTCCTAAGGGTCTCTCAACAAGCATATAATGACTTCAAAGAGGTTGCCCGCCTCTACTGATTGGTGGTTTTGAAGGTGTGACACGGACCTAGCGTTAAATGCGCGAGGCGGTGGGATGACAGTGGGTTCCTGATGCGCACGCTATTTCCGGAATTTTTACTGCTGATCCACCCTCAAACCTGCACGCTTGGCAACGGCAAATTTCCAGCCTTAATATTCTCAGAGCAACTAGCCATGGGCAATAAATGCTGCCTTGCCAATGCTGCCCACAGCCCATCAATAAATAAATAGTGGGCAAGTGCTGTCAGAGCCACGGAATTCTCAAACAAGGCTCCAACTGTAGGGAGGCCATCGCACGACTCTGCACCCAAAAAGTATAACACCACGCCCATCCTCTGCACTGTCCAATGCCAACCTGCCACCATATTTTCTCCTCCACTCAGGGAGCATTTGCGGCCTCACTTTGTCGGCCCAAATTCCCAACCTGTACTTGTTCCAGCAAAAGATTTGCTGGCTGGTGATATGAAGCCCTGCAAAATGGGGCTAGTCTGTCACAGAACTCTAAAAATCAGGTCTGATGCTTAGTCACTGCCGAGTTCAAGCAATGATAAGCTGCAATTCTTAAGATAACAACAACAACAACTTGTATTTATATAGCGCCTTTAACATTGTAAAACATTCCAAGGCGCTGCACAGGAGTATTTTAAGACAAAAAAATGTAACACCGAGCCACATAAGGAGAAATTAGGGCAGGTGACCAAAAGCTTGGTCAAAGAGGTAGGTTTTAAGGAGCGTCTTAAAGGAGGAAAGAGAGGTAGCGAGGCGGAGAGGTTTAGGCAGGGAATTCCAGAGCTTAGGATCTAGGCAACAGAAGGCATGGCCACCAAAGGTTGAGCAATTATAATCAGGGATCCTCAAGAGGGCAGAATTAGAGGAGCGCAGATATCTCGGGGGGTTGTGGGGCTGAAGAAGATTACAGAGATAAGAAGGGGCAAGGCCATGGAAGGATTTGAAAACAAGGATGAGAATTTAAAATCGAGGCACTGCTTAACCGAGAGCCAATGTAGATCAGCGAGTACAGGAGTGATGGGCGAACGGGACTTGGTGCGAGTTAGGACACGGGCAGCCGAGTTTTGGATGACCTCAAATTTACGTAGAGTGGAATGTAGGAGGCCAGCCAGGAGTGCGTTAGAATAGTCAAGTCTAGAGGTAACATGCAATAATACTCAAATGTCAGCTTGCATCCCATAGTGGGCATGATAAAATCTACATGCAAGTCAGTTACATTAGATGGAATGATTCTTTTGGGCTGAATGTACACAGGGACGCGAGTAAAGGAAAATTTCTAGTAAAGACTGAGGTTGCAAAGGGAACCAGTTCCCTCATGAATATTTATGGTAAGGTTTGTAAATACAGTCACTGCCACGTATAGTGGGCACATTCCTGCTAATGCGATTTGCCTGCTATACACGGTGGATGGTAAAACCATAATAGATTGTAGCAATGAAATAACTCCTGTAATTTTTAACAGAGTGAACAGCTGATTGAAACTCCTTGAAGTCCTGACTTTGCTTGAAATCAGCAGAGCTTTTAAATCAGTAAGTACAGGGGATTAACACATTGGCCAAATCATCATAACATTGTTTCTCCCATAGAGGTGCAAAGAATTTACTGAACTGCACGTAATAGCCGCCGCACTTAATACGTTATAAGTGGCAGCTTTGTAATTGACTCCTGTGGTACTGGCAAATGGTTAGCGTTATTTGCCCGATATAGGTGGCTGCTCATGATAAGTGTGGGCAGTGTAAGTAGTGGGGACTGTAGTTTGAGTGTGTAAGGGAAAATAAATTGTAAATTCTTTTATGTTTATTATCATACAACACTAATGTTTGATCATCTTGGGTTCTCATATCTTGGCAGACCTGATAAGGTCATTGAACATTTTCCTTTATTACTTCCATGTGTGATGTTGTGGAGGCGGCATTCACACTGCAGCTTACCTCTTTCCATTTCTTCTGGGCTGTTCTTGTTGGAGGTCTGCAGCACTTAAAGAGGGACCTCTTCCTTGGCTTCATCTCTTCCAGAAGATGTTTTACTGCTCTATCAAAGAAGCATGCACTCTGTGGGCAACTCAACACCATCAAGATATTTTTGCCACAAAAGCTTGCTCATTTTCCCATTTTGAAATTTCTGGATGCTGTATGCCTTTCAATCCCACAACTTAATTTGATTTTCAGCTCCTACCCACAACAGGTGAGCTCCCAATCAAGGTGTTTCCCACCCCTGGAGAATCACTATCATTTTATAATCAGGCTGATCCTGCAAATTTGCTTGGGGCTGGTACACTACAGGTCGGGTGGGAAAGATCTGTGCCTCATCCAGCTTCTGGTTGGGCTTATGCCCGATTGGAAAACCTCGGCTAGTGTGTGCAGCTAGGTTTATATAGATCATGAGTGATGGACATTCTGATTTCCTCTAAAAAATACACTGCTACAACGCAACAGAAGCACATATCAGCCCAAAGTCTATGCATATGGATTAATGGTGCATGTTTCAGAAGAAGTCACAGCATCCAGTGTGCGTGAAGGATGTAATCTACCCATATAAGCAATGCATCATTGTTTAATGTATCTCATACAGTCCAAGTAGTGTAATAGTAGCATTAGTCAACCTAAATATCTACTTTCCATTGACCCAGGGTTTTGCCTTTTCAGAGACCTCTCTCTTTCTTTCATAAATGCAAGTTCTTTATTTCCGATTGTATCTCCTGATTAAGTGCCCCTCGCTATTGGCAGCTTGGAAAGCAATTCTATCCTCTTGAAAGGAAATGATCCTTTTTCTTTGTTGAGGAAATAGTAATAAATTTCCAAATTTGATAAAAGTATTTGAAGTACTGATTTGCAATGTTGGACATGGAGAAAATTGGCAAAATATTTATTAATGCCCTAATGATTTAATTAACTTACAGTCACAGAGTCGCCAGGTGCTAAAGTCATTTGAGGCAAAACCGATCGTTGTGCAAGGTCTGTTCTTGCCAGAGGTGTGATGGAGGCAGAAACGGTCAAGTCACAAGTTCTTAGACATTGAAAGACAGCTTTACTTTATATTCTAAATTAATTATGTCAAAAAGGTAGAGAGCCCTTCCCTGCGTCCAATATTGTCTGATCAGTTCAGGACAATCTAATCACTTTGATGATACTAGTTACATAGGATTACAATTCAATAGGATATACAGTACAGAAACAGGCCAGTCGGCACAGCCAGTCTATGCCGGCATTTAGGCTCCACTCGAGCCTCCTCCTATCTTTCCTCATCAGCATAACCCTCTATTCCCTTCTCCCTCATACAGTTATCCAGCCTTCCCTTAAATGCATCTATACTATTCACTTCAACCACTCCCTGTGGTAGCGAGTTGCACATTCTCACCACTCTCTGGGTATAGAAGTTTCTTCTGAATTCCCTATTTGATTTTTTGGTGACTATCTTATATTGATGGCCTCTAGTTATGCTCTTCCCCACAAGTGGAAACACTCTTTGGGCAGGATTTTCATTGGGCCGTTGAGGCGGGATTGGAGGCGTGTGGGGGGTTAAAATCTCAAAATCGGGGGGCACGAACCCATCCCGCCCCCAACCCGCCTCCATGCCAGTTTCAAAGGAGGCAGATACCCGACCCGCACTGGGACCCGCCTCCCTGAGGCGGGAAGGGGAGTAGTGCCAATTAACTGCCTGTTAACAGGTAGTTAACAGGCAGTTTTTAGCCTAATCCCTATTTTTATTGCTGAAGTGTGGGATTCCCAACGGCTCCAAACCACGCTAAGTTAGCGAGGCAGACCGTCGGGCTGAAGGGCTTGCAGGGTTCGAGATGTCCGGTGTTCAGGTGAGTGATGGGTGCATGAGTGCAGAGTGTTTGGTGTGTGTAAAGTGTTTAAATAAGTTTAATTACCTTTACTTACCTTTACAGCCTTCCTTCCTTCAGGTCTTGGGAGTCCCTCATCTCACCGGCACAGAAAGCAGAATGGCCGCGAGCTGTCAAAAGTTGCAGCATTCAGCTTTCTGCTCTGGAGAGATTTCTAAATCAGCCTGAGAGGAAGGAATTAACTTGGAGTACAGATTGTCAGTGTTTTACAGCTTCAAATAGCTGTCAAACGCTGATATTTCATCTGTCAGAAGTTTAGCATAACTTCTCTACTTTTCAATTCTACCCCTCTAGAAATAAACCCTAGTGCTTGGTTTGCTTTTTTTTTTTTAAAATCGCCTTATTAACCTGCGTCGCTACTTTTAGTGATTTGTGTAATCCTATGTAACTAGTATCATCAAAGTGATTAGTTTGTCCGAGATCCCTTTGCTCTTCTACCCCATTTAGATTCTTATTTTCCAAGTAATATATGACTTCCTTATTTTTCTTACCAAAATGTAATACTTCACATTTATCTGGGTTGAAATTCATTTGCCAACTATATGCCCATTCTGCAAGAATATTAATGTCTTCTTGTAATTTGTTGCAGTCCTCCTCAGTATTGACCATCTCTCTCCCCCACCCCCACCACAAAGAAAATGTACCTGAACCGTAAATTTTCACAAATGTATAAAAGAGATTTTGTCCAGAACTTCTTAAGCCAATTTTTAAAAACATTGTTATCTGTAAATTAGAGCCTTTGAAGCAACAGTTGAACAACTTGGTCATCATCTTTTATTCTTGAAGGAAGGAATTAAATTGCCTTGATCTTCTTTAGAAAAAGTCCCAGAAACAGCTACAGGAAACTTTGTGCTATCCGGCACCGACGGGACCGAGCTGTTGCCGTTCCCTCAAAACTGCCGGACAAACCAGCGCTAATGTTGAAGCATACGGAGCTTTTCATCTCCGTATCTGACAACAAACACTGTTGCTCAGCAACAGCTTCTAAACAGTTGGCCCGTACCTTGGAAGCATCTCTGTCACTTAGCAACAGCTTCAGAGAGACTTTGCAGAGCCTGGCTGTTGAAAAAAAAGCCATGAGAAGAAAAAAAACCTAACAAAACGGCTCCTGATTTTTGCCGGTGGCTCGAGCTTGCCGGACATTTAGCCTCTGGATAACACAAAGTTTCCTGTACTAACCTTGGTGGAGGTCTGTGTAAGAAATCGTGAATTGTAAAAAAATAATGGTTTTATAAAAGAAATGGGTTTGCCTAGCTCAGCAGCCAGGATAAGCTGATGACACATAAGAATTTCAATCATGTCAGATAAGGAGTTGCACAAAGAGCAGAGGTCATTTACCAGGGCATAATGCAGAAACAGGCCTTCATGTAGGCATAGCTAGGCCTGAGAAGAGATCGAGTAAGGAGCTCATGATAAACAAACTGTCTAGGAGAAAGTGCAAGATGTCCAAATGGGAGATATGCAGAGGAATGACCTCATGAATCTGGGAGGGATTTGCTGTAGGTACCTATTCCTCTGTAATTGGACAATTGAATGGGTAAAAGTGATTAAACAAATGATTGACTCAAGGTATCCACAGGCCCACCAAAATAAGGTATATAAACGAGCAGCCGAAAGGGAAAAGTGGGCAGAGCTTCCCCGGGGTGAATTCATACTAGCTTCGGCTTAACACCTTGGTCAAGCTCAACCTCCGAGGTGGATCCATGCTAGCTTCAGCTTAACACCTCCGCCAGCTTCGGGAGAAGACTAAAGAGGAAGAGACCACTGCCGCAGGCTGCAGGGATCCGAGACCACCATTTGGTCTCAACCTCAGTCTGTCCATCTGTTCCGGGGTCGGTAAACCTTTCTCATCTGTTACGGGTCGTATGTCTACTATGTCTATCCTGATTGCGTGTTGTATTTGATTATATTTGAACTGCCGCTCCTTAATAAAATGACGTATGACTCCTAAGACCTTTTTCGGTAATCTGTGTGTGACCTGTGATCCAAAATCTTACTTCTGGAAAATGTTCTTATTGAAACATTGCATCGTGCAACATGAAACTGAAACGTGGCTATACCGAGAACATGATCGGCAACTAAACATTACAGGACATAACATATTTAGGAAGGAAAGGGAAGGAAGGAGGGGAGGTGTAGTAGCTGTATTAGCTAAAGATAACATAATGGTGGTAGAAAAAAAGGATGTAACTAGCAGTAAGATAGATACATTGAGTCATAGAGTTATACAGCACAGAACGAGGCCCTTCGGCCCATCATGTCCGCGCTGGCCATCAAGCCCTGTCTATTCTAATCCCATTTTCCAGCACTTGGTCCGTAGCCTTGTATGCTATGGCGTTTCAAGTGCTCATCTAAATGCTTCTTGAATGTTGTGAGGGTTCCTGCCTCTACCACCCTTTCAGGCAGTGAGTTCCAGATTCCAACCACCCTCTGGGTGAAATAGTTTTTCCTCAAATCCCCTCTAAACCTCCTGCCCCTTACCTTGAAACTATGCCCCCTGGTTATTGACCCCTCTACTAAGGGGAAAAGTTCCTTTCTATCTACCCTATCTATGCCCCTCATAATTTTGTACACCTCTATCAGGTCCCCCCTCAGTCTTCTCTGCTCTAAGGAAAGCAACCCCAGCCTGTCCAGTCTCTCTTCATAGTTGAAGCACTCCAGCCCAGGTAACATCCTGGTGAATCTCCCCTGCACCCTCTCCAATGCAATCACATCCCTCCGATAGTGTGGCGACCAGAACTGCACACAGTATTCCAGCTGTGGTCTAACTAGTGCTTTGTACAGCTCCATCATTACCTCCCTGCTCTTATATTCTATGCTTCGGCTAATGAAGGCAAGTATCCCATATGCCTTTTTAACCACCTTATCTACCTGTCCTGCTGCCTTCAGGGATCTATGTACATGCACACCAAGTCCCTCTGATCCTCTGTCCTTCCTAGGGTCCTACCATTCATTGTGTATTCCCTTGCCTTGTTAGTCCTCCCACAATGCATCACCTCACACTTTTCAGGGTTAAATTCCATTTGCCACTGTTCTGCCCATCTAACCAACCTGTCTATATCGTCCTGTAGCCTGAGGCTTCCCAGCTCGCTATTTACCACTCCACCAATTTTTGTGTCATCTGCGAACTTACTGATCATACCTCCTACATTCATACCTAAATCATTAATGTACACTACAAACAGCAAAGGACCCAGCACCGATCCCTGCGGTACACCACTGGATACAGGCTACCAGTCACAAAAACAACCTTCAACCATCACCCTCTGCCTCCTGCCACTAAGCCAATTTTGGATCCAATGTGCCAAATTGCCCTGGATCCCATGGGATCTTACCTTATTGACCAGTCTCCCATGCTGGACTTTGTCAAAAGCCTTACTGAAGTCCATGTAGACTACATCAACTGCACTACCTTTATCCACACACCTAGTCACCACCCCGAAAAATTCAATCAAATTGGTTAGACATGATCTCCCCCTAACAAAGCCATACTGACTATCCTTGCTTAATCCTTGCCTCTCCGAGTAGAGACTAATTCTGTCCTTCAGAATTTTTTCCAATAATTTCCCTACCCCTGATGTTAGGCTCACTGGCCTGTAATTCCCTGGTTTGTCCCTACTACCCTTCTTGAATAATGGTACTACGTTAGCTATTCTCCAGTCCTCTGGCACCTCTTCTGTGGCCAGAGAGGTTCTGAAAATTTGTGTCAGAGCCCCTGCAATCTCTTCCCTTGCCTCACACAGCAGGTGTAATTAAAGGGGATACTAGCATTTAAAATCAGGCAGAGGGTGTCCATAACTAACAATAAAAATTTTAATTAATTACATAGAATGGAGCAGGTGATGTGTTACTGTTGCGAGATGTGGGAGCCGGTGGACCCCATTGAGGCTCACGGTGATTACGTCTGTGACAGGTGTCTGCTGCTACAGGAACTCCAGCTCCGTGTTGATGAGCTGTAGTCTGAGCTTCAGACACTGCGACACATCAGGGAGGGGGAGAAGTACCTGGACTCTGAGTTTCAGGAGGTGGTCACACCTATGAAGTTAATTAATTCAGATGTAGCCCATGGTCAGGGACAGGACGGTGTGACTACGAGTGAGGCAGGTACGGGGATCCAGGAGGTAGTGTTGGAGGAGCCGCAGCCCTTGCTCTTGTCCAACAGGCTCGAGGTTCTTACTCCCTGTGGGGACAGGAGCAGGGACTGCAGGGAGGATGAGCAACCTGGCCACAGCACCGTGGAACGGGGGGCCATTCAAGAGGGGGGAGTAAATAGAAATGTTGTAGTGGTAGGGGATAGTATTATTAGGGGGATAGATAGAGTTCTCTGCAGCCGAGAGCGAGAGTCCCGAAGGCTATGTTGCCTACCCGGTGCCAGGGTTAAGGACATCTCCTCTGGGCTGGAAAGAAACTTGCAGTGGGAGGGGGTGGATCCAGTTGTCGTGGTCCATGTTGGTACAAGCGACGTAGATAGGACTAGGAAGCCGGTTCTGTTAAAGGAGTATGAGCAGCTAGGGGTCAAATTAAAAAACAGAACCTCAAGGGTAATAATCTCTGGATTATTACCTGAGCCATGAGCGAATTTGGCTAGGACAAATAAAATTAGAGAGTTAAATGTGTGGCTCAAAGACTGGTGTGGGAGAAATGGGTTTTGCTTCCTGGGACACTGGCACCAGTACTGGGGCAGGAGGGAGCTGTTCCGTTGGGATGGGATTCACTTAGCCAGTGCTGCGACTAGAGTCCTGGCAGATCATATAACTAGGGCTGTAGAGAGGGCTTTAAACTAACTAGTGGGGGGGAGGTTCCTAGAGAGCAAACAATAAAAATGACAACAGAGAAGGTCATAGACTTAGGTAGCAGTGGGGAAATTAAAAACCAGAGCGTGTCAGGAAGGGGCAGAAGGTATGGAGTAAAAGGTAAAGTAATAAAAAGGGCAAAAACAGGAACTAAGTGTCACAAAACATATTTGAAAGTTCTCTATCTGAATGCACGTAGCATTCGTAACAAAATAGACGAGTTAATGGCACAAATAACTACATATGGGCATGATCTTGTGGCCATTACAGAAACATGGATGCAGGGTGACAATGCCTGGGAATTTAACATACCAGGTTATTTAACGATCAGGAAGGACAGGCAGGAAGGAAGGGGAGGTGGGGTGGCTATGTTAATAAAGGAAGGAATCACTGTAATACAGAGAAATGATATTGGGTCAAAAGATCAGGATAATGAAACAGTTTGGGTGGAGATAAGGAATAATAAGGGGAAAAAAACACTAGTGGGCGTAGTCTATAGGCCTCCGAACAGTTGCAACTCTGTTGGACGGAGTATCAATCAGGAAATAGTTGAGGCTTGTAATAAGGGAACATCTATAATTATGGGGGATTTTAACTATCATATTAATTGGACAAGTCAAATTGGGCAGGGCTGCCTTGAGGATGAGCTCATTGAGTGTATTAGGGATGGGTTTCTTGAGCAGTATGTAGCTGAACCGACCAGGGGGTAAGCAACCTTAGATCTGGTAATGAGACAGGATTAATTAAAAATGTCCTAGTAAAGGATCCCCTTGGAATGAGTGACCATAACATGGTTGAATTCCATATTCAATTAGAGGGTGAGAAGGTTGGATCTCAAACAAGCGTGCTAAGCTTGAATAAAGGAGACTATGAAGGTATGAGAGCGGAATTGAGTAGAGTGGATTGGGAAAATAGATTAAAGGGTAAGACGATACATGATCAGTGGTGTACATTTAAGGAGTTATTTTACAACTTCCAAAAAATATATATTCCACTGAGAAGAAAAGGGTGTAAAAGAAAAGACAGCCATCCGTGGCTAAGTAAAGAAATTAAGGATAGTATTCGACTAAAAACAAGGGCATATAAGGTAGCCAAATCTAGTGGGAGGATAGAGGATTGGGAAAACTTTAAAAGACAGCAAAAAATAACAAAAAGATTGATTAAGAAAGGGAAGATAGATTATGAAAGTAAATTAGCAAAAAATATAAAAACAGATAGTAAGAGTTTTTATAGTTATATAAAAAGAAAAAGGGTGGCTAAAGTAAATGTTGGTCCCTTAGAGGATGAGACTGGGAAATTAATGGTGGGAAATATGGAGATGGCAAAAACACTGAATGAATATTTTGTATCAGTCTTTACAGTAGAAGACACTAAGAATATCCCAACACTGGACAAACAGGGGGCTATAGGGGGGGGGAGGAGCTAAACACGATCAAAATCACTGAGGAAGTGGTACTCGGTAAAATAATGGGACTCAAGGCGTATAAATCACCTGGACCTGATGGCTTACATCCTAGGGTCTTGAGGGAGTGGCAGTAGGGATTGTGGATGCATTAGTAATAATTTTCCAAAACTCCCTGGACTCAGCAAAGGTCCCGGCAGACTGGAAAACTGCTAATGTAACACCCTTATTTAAAAAGGGCAGTAGACAGAAGGCTGGAAACTATAGACCGGTTAGCCTAACATCTGTGGTAGGTAAAATTTTGGAGTCCATTATTAAGGAGACAGTAACAGGACATTTCGATAATCATAATTTAATAGGACAAAGTCAGCATGGTTTTATGAAGGGGAAGTCATGTTTGACAAATTTGCTGGAGTTCTTTGAGGAAGTAACATATAGGGTGGATAAAGGGGAACCAGTGGACGTAGTGTATTTAGACTTCCAAAAGGCATTTGACAAGGTGCCACACAAAAGATTATTGCTTAAGATAAAAAATCGCAGGATTGGGGGTAATATTCTGGCATGGATAGAGGATTGGCTATCTAACAGAAGGCAGAGAGTTGGGATAAATGGTTCATTCTCAGACTGGCAATCAGTAACTAGTGGTGTTCCGCAGGGGTCAGTGCTGGGTCCCCAACACTTTACAATCTATATTAACGATTTGGAGGAGGGGACCGAGTGTAACATATCAAAGTTTGCAGATGATACTAAGATGGGAGGGAAAGTAGTGAGTGAGGAGGACATAAAAAAACCTGCAAGGGCACATAGACAGGCTAAGTAAGTGGGCAGAGATTTGGCAGATGGAATACAATACTGGAAAGTGTGAGGTTATGCACTTTGGCAGGAAAAATCATAGAGCAAGTTATTATCTTAATGGCAAGAAACTGGAAAGTACTGAAGTACAAAGGGATCTGGGGGTCCTGGTGCACGAAACTCAAAAGGTTAGTATGCAGGTGCAGCAAGTGATTAAGAAGGCCAATGGAATGTTGACTTTCATTGCTAGGGGGATAGAATATAAAAATAGGGAGGTATTGCTTCAGTTGTACAAGGTATTGGTGAGACCGCACCTGGAATACTGCGTACAGTTTTGGTGTCCATACTTAAGAAAGGACATACTTGCTCTCGAGTCAGTACAAAGAAGGTTCACTCGGTTAATCCCGGGGATGAGGGGATGGACATATGAGGAGAGGTTGAGTAGATTGGGACTCTACTCATTGGAGTTCAGAAGAATGAGAGGCGATCGTATTGAAACATAGAAGATTGTGAAGGGGTTGGATCGGGTGGATGCGGGGAAGATGTTCCCGATGATGGGTGAAACTAGAACTAGGGGGCATAGTCTTAGAATAAGGGGCTGCTCTTTCAAAACTGAGATGAGGAGGAACTACTTCACTCAGAGGGTGGTAGGTCCATGGAATATGCTGCCCCAAAAAGCTGTAGAAGCTACATTACATAAATTTAAAACAGAAATAGACAGTTTCCTAGAAGTAAAGGGAATTAAGGGTTACGGGGAGTGGGCAGGAATTTGGACATGAGTCTAGGTTCGGATCGGACATGGCCCTGTGGGTAGCGGAGCGGACCTAGGGGCCGTGTAGCCTGATCCTGCTCCTAGTTCATGTGTCTAATTCTGTTAGATTCAGGAGATGGTTCTGTGATAGTAGATTGGCGGTTAGGATTAGATCAGCCATGATCTTATTGAATGGCGGAGCAGGCTCGAGGGGCCGATTGGCCTACTCCTGCTCCTATTTCTTATGTTCTTATGTTCTTATACATCTTGTCTGGGCCTGGGGATTTATCCACTTTTAAGCCCGCTAAAACCGCTAGTACCTCCTCCCTATCAATATTAATTTGTTCAAGTATATCACAATTCCCCTGCCTGATTTCTATGCCTACATCATCCTTCTCCATAGTGAACACAGATGCAAAATATTAATTTCAAACCTCACCTACATCTTCCGGCTCTACACACAGATTGCCACTTTGGTCTCTAATGGACCCTACTCTTTCCCCGTTTAGCCTCTTGCCCTTAATATACTTATAAAACACCGTGGGATTTTCCCTTATTTTGCCCGCCAGTGTTTTTTCATGCCCCTCTTCGCTCTCCTAATTTCATTTTTAATACCCCCCTGCACTTTCTATACTCCTCTAGGGCTTCCACTGTTTTTAGTCCTTTGTATATGCCAAAAGCCTCCCTTTTTTTCCTAATCCATTCTTGTATATCCCTTGACATCCAGGGTTCCCTGGGCTTGTTGGTCCCACTCTTGACCGTTACGGGAACATGTTGGCGTTGTACTCTCTCTATTTCCTTTCTGAAAGACTCCCACTGCTCTGATGTGGATTTTCCTACAAGTAGCTGATCCCAGTCCACTTTGGCCAGATCCTTATCATATTAAAATTGGCCTTCCCCCAATTTAGAACCTTTATTTCCGGTCCATCTTTGTCCTTTTCCATGACTACCTTAAATCTCACCGAATTATGGTCACTGTCACCAAAATGCTCTCCTACTGCCACTTCCCTGGCTACATTCCCTAGAATTAGATCCAGTACCACCCCCTCTCTTGTAGGACTTTCTACATGCTGGCTCAAAAAGCTCTCCTGGATGCACTTTAAGAATTCCACAACCTCTAAGCCTTTCACACTCTGACTATCCCAGTTAATATTGGGGAAGTTGAAATCCCCTACTATTATTACCCTATTATTTCTACACTTCTCTGAGATTTGCCTACATATCTGTTCCTCTATCTCCCCCTGACTGTTTGGGGGCCTATAGTACATTCCCAGCAAAGTGCTTGCCCCCTTTTTGTTTTTACGTTCTACCCATATGGCCTCATTCGAGGAACCTGCTAAGATATCATCCCTCCTTACAGCAGTAATTGACTCCTTGATTAATATTGCAACACCCCCTCTCTGTCTCGCCTGAAGATTCTATACCCCGGAATATTGAGCTGTCAGTCCTGCCCCTCCCTCAACCATGTCTCTGTGATAGCAACAATATCATACTCCCATGTGTTCATCGACACCTTCAATTCATCTGCCTTACTCGCAAGACTCCTTGCATTAAAATAAATGCCATCCAGCCTTGCCATACTCCCTTGTGCCATTACAAATTTGCTCTGCCTTGCAGGCTGACTTGTTTTTTCCTCTTTATTTGACTGTGCATCACCCCCTACTATAGCTCCACTCCGTATCCCACCCCCCCCACCCCCCCAAAAGCACTAGCAAACCTCCCAAGGATGTTGGTCCCGTTCCGGTTCAGGTGCAACCCGTCTGACTTGTCCAGGTCCCACCTTCCCCAGAAGCAGACCCAGTGATCCAGGAAGCTAAAGCCCTCCCTCCTGCAGCAACTCTTTAGCCACGCATGCATCTGCTCTATCCTCCTGTTCCTATAATCACTAGCACGTGGCACCAGGAATAATCCAGAGATTACAACCTTTGAGGTCCTGCTTTTTAATCTGCTATATAGCGCCCTAAATTCTTGTTGCAGGACCTCATCCCTCTTTCTACCCATGTCGTTGGTACCAATGTGAACCATGACCTCTGACTCTTCACCCTCCCCCTTCAGAGTGCCCTGCAGCCGTTCAGTGACATCCTTGACCCTGGGACCAGGGAGGTAACATACCATCCTAGAGTCACGTCTGTGGCCACAGAAACGTCTATCTGTTCCCCTTACGATAGAATCCCCTATCACTATTGCTCTCCCACTCTTTTTCCTCCCCTCCTGTGCAGCCGAGTCACTCGTAGTGCCACGGACTTGGCTCTTGCTGCATTCCCCTGAGAAACCATCTCCCCCATCAATATCCAAAACGGAAAATCTGTTGGAGAGGGAGATGGACCCAGGGGACTCCTGCACTACCTTCCTAGTTCTTTTACTCTGTCTGGTGGTTGCCCATTTCCTCTCTGCTTGTGCACTCTTTACCTGCGGTGTAACCACCTCGTTAAACGTGCTATCCACAAAGATTTCAGCTTTGCGGATGCTCCACAGTGACTCCAGCTGCAGCTCCAGCTCCGAAACGCGGATTTCGAGTAGCTGCAGCACTTCCTGCACGTGTTTGCCCTGGACACCTAATGTGTCCCTGACTTCCCACATAGCACAGGAGGAGCACTCCACACTGCCGAGCTGCCCTGCCATGTCCTACTCTTAATTTACTCCTTTTACTTCCTTTAAATTAAAGAAAATTAAATACACTAGGGACCTTACTTCCCGTTACACACAGTGTTTCCCCAATGTGGCAACGCCACAAAGTAGTGTTTATGTAGATAAACCAGTATAATCCCCTTTTAACTGCTGTATTCCTCTCCCCCCGCAAGACAGTTGCAAACTGAGAGGAATAAGGCATGTTCAGACTTGCCTGCTGCTGAGTGAAGGAAAACCAATCAGGTTCCAGCAGGTGACCAATCCGTGAGTCATCACAGGTTCGCGGGCTTTACGAATGCAGTACTGTATTGTGAGAGTTGAAGTAAAAACCTATTTCTTGTAGCTCGCTGTGTTGCCTATTTCTTTACGCGGGAGACCGTAGTCCCCCACATTGGTGACCCCGAATGTCGGCGGCCAAAGCCCCCGACTCACGCAGCCCTACAGAGGCCAGCAACGACCCGACGGCAACCAGCAGCAGCCCGATGTCGACTGGCGCCGCGTCCTTGAAGCTCCCCACCTTCTGGGAACACCAAGCACCAGCTTGGTTCGCGCACACGGAGGCCCAATTCACCCTTCGCAGGGTTCAAGACGATGAAGAAAGGTACCTCCACGTAGTCTCAGCACTAGTAAGCTCCACCGCTGCCGAAATTCTCGACCTGCTGGGGAACCCACCACAGACCGGCAAGTACTCAACCATTAAGGGCCGCTTGCTGCAGGCTTACGGCCTGTCCAGTGAGGAGAGGGCCCGCAGGCTTCTCTCACTACCAGGCCTCGGCGACTCCACCCCGACCCAGTTGATGAGCCGGATGCTTGCGCTCCTGGGCTCTGAACCGCAGTGCTTCTTGTTTCGGGCCCTTTTCCTCAGCCTGCTTCCTCAGCAGGTACAGACTGCCCTCGCGGGGTCCCCGATCATGGACTGCGTACAACTGGCAGCCGCCACGGACAAAGTCTTCGCCGTCGCCCAACTCGGCTGTGCAGCCGCGAGGCTCCCCGACACCACCGAGCGCGCGCCGCCACGCCAGGCCGCAGAACTATGCTACTACCACGCGCGTTTCGGTCACAAGGCCCAACGCTGCAGAGCACCCTGCTCTTTCAATCAAACCAAGATGGCCACCCAGCCCAACGCACCAGCCCCGCGCCGCCGCCTAGGCCCGCTCGACCGCACCCCCGCCGCCACGATGGCCATCGGCACCGCAGGTAAACTGCTGTCCATAACCGACTCCCTTTCAGGGTGCAGATTCCTTTGCGACACTGGAGCCCAATGCAGCATAATTCCTGCCTCCCAGCTCGACATCCAGGCCGGCCGCAGCGGCCCACCCCTCGTGGCGGCAAATGGCGCAGCCATCGCTACTTTCGGAAAGCGATGGGCCGAGGTTTGTTTCAACGGCCAGCGATTTACGTGGGATTTCGTGACGGCCTCGGTGGCACATCCCTTGCTGGGCGCCGATTTTCTTTGCGCCCACGGACTCCTGGTCGACGCCCGTGACAGGCGCCTGATCGACGCAGCAACTTTCGCTTCACTGGCCTGCCAGCAGAGCAACAGCCCGGCCCTCGTCGGGTCTTGCTCCGCCCCGGCGCATGACGACTACGCCCGCCTACTCGCAGATTTCCCGAGGCTCACACAACTGACCTTCTCAGCCGCGGCAGCCAAGCATGGTGTCGAGCACCACATCGCCACTACGGGACCACCAGTGTTCGCCCGAGCCAGACGCCTGGACCCAGCCAAGATGGCGGTGGCCAAGGAAGAATTCGCCACGATGGAGAAACTGGGCATCATCCGCCGCTCGAACAGCCCCTGGTCATCCCCCCGCCACATTGTGCCCAAGCCGGGCGGTGGCTGGCGCCCCTGCGGCGACTACAGACGGCTCAACGACGCCACCACGCCCGATAGATACACCATTCCGCACATCCAAGACTTCTCGGCACACCTAGCAGGAAAGTCGGTCTTTTCCGAGGTCGACCTGATTCGCGGCTACCATCAGGTCCCCATTCACCACGCAGACATCCAGAAGACGGCGGTCATCACCCCCTTCGGACTGTTCGAGTTCCTGCGCATGCCCGTCGGGCTCAAGAACGCCGCACAGGCCTTCCAACGGCTCATGGACTCCGTCCTACGGGACCCGAGCTTCCTGTTCATCTATCTGGACGATATCCTCGTGGCCAGCACCAGCAAGGCCGAGCACATCGCGCATTTGCGCTCTCTTTTCCAGCGCCTCAGCCAACACGGGCTAATCGTCAACCCGGCCAAATGCCAGTTCGGAGCAGCCCAAATTGACTTTCTTGGCCACAGAATCTCGCCAAGGGGAGCCATTCCCCTACCTTCCAAAGGTGCAGGCGGTGGCGGACTTTCCCCAGCCCACCTCGGTCAAGACGCTGCAGGAATTTTTGGGGATGGTCAATTTCTATCACCGTTTCGTGCCCAAGGCCGCCTCACTCATGCGCCCCCTCTACGAAGCCACCAGGGGCAAAACGGGCAAAGAGCAACTCACCTGGTCCAGCGAGATGGCGACAGCCTTCCACCAGACCAAAAGCGCCTTGGCTAACGCCACACTACTGGCCCACCCCATCCCGGGCGCCAAGACCGCCCTCACCACGGACGCCTCGGATTACGCCGTTGGCGCCGTCCAGCAACAGTGGGTCGAAGGCGCGTGGCAGCCACTGGCATTTTTCAGCCGACAGCTGCGCAAGAACGAGCAGGCCTACAGCACGTTCGACAGAGAGCTCCTGGCCCTGTTCCTGGCAATCCGGCACTTCCGTTTCCTCCTGGAAGGCCGGCCGTTCACTGCATTCGTGGACCACAAGCCGCTCACTTTCGCCATGGCCAAAGTAACCGAACCCTGGTCCGCGCGCCAACAGCGCCAACTCAACTTCATCTCGGAGTTCACCACGGACATCCGCCACGTCGCCGGCAAGGACAATTTGGTGGCCGACTGCCTCTCAAGATCCTCGCTCCACGCAGTGCACCTGGGCGTCGACTACGCCAGCATGGCGAGAGACCAGGCCGCCGACGCGGAGATCCAGGCCCTCAGGACGTCAACCACCAGCCTCACTCTGGCCGACATCCACTTCCACGCAGCAGGCACAACCCTCCTGTGCGACGTCTCAGTCCCCTCGCCTAGGCCGGTCGTCCCAACCGCCTGGCGCAAGCGAGTTTTCGACATCATCCACGGCCTCTCACATCCAGGGATGCGTGCGTCTCAGAAACTCATGTCCGCCAAGTTCGTCTGGCCTGGACTCCACAAGGATGAGAGAGACTGGACCAACACATGCATGGCGTGTCAGCGCGCTAAGGTCCAGCAGCACACCAAGGCGCCATTGGAGTGTTTCCCGGTGCCCGAGAGGCGTTTCGACCACGTCCACGTCGATCTGGTAGGCCCCTTGCCGCCGTCGCACGGTTTCACACACCTGCTCACGATCGTCGACCGCACCACCAGATGGCCCGAGGCGATTCCCCTCGCCTCCACCACCACGACCGACGTCGCGCGAGCATTCATCTCGACATGGGTGGCCCGGTTCGGCGTGCCGACCGACATAGCCTCGGACAGAGGCCCCCAGTTCACCTCCCACTTGTGGAATGCCATCACCGCCGGCCTCGGCATCAAGTTGCACAGGACAACAGCCTACCACCCGCAGGCCAACGGGCTCTGCGAGCGCTTTCATTGTTCCTTGAAAGCCTCCCTCCACGCCAGCCTGGCCGACACCAGCTGGATCGACAAACTACCCTGGGTCTTCCTGGCATTGCGCACCGCGCCCAAAGAGGACCTCCGCGCCCGAGATGGTCTACGGCCAACCGCTCAGAGTACCAGGCGACTTCCTCCCCCTGCCAACGGAGCCGTGGTCGGCCGCCAGACAGCTTTCCCTGCACCAGGACGCGGCCCAGCAATTCCGTCCAGTGCCCACTTCGCAACACAGCCCACAGCCGTCCTACGTGCCTTGAGACTTACGACATGCGGAGTTCATCTTCGTGCGCCGGGATGCGCACAGAGGCCCGCTGCAGGCACCATACACCGGCCCCTTCCCAGTATTGGAGACGGGGGACAAAGCTTTTCTTATTGACGTCGGCGGGAAGCCGGACCTTATTTCAGTAGACCGCCTCAAACTGGCGCACCTGGACCTCAGCTTCCCGTTTCGGCCGGCTCTTCCCCCACGGCGGGGCAGACCTCCCGTGCTGGCAGCGGCCCCACAAGAGGACCAAGACACGCCAGAACCTTACTTCCCGGCCGCCGCCCCACCTTCGCCGGCAGCCCGTCCAGCCAGCCCACCGGCAGACCAGCCGACGAACCAACCGACGAACCAACCGGCCAACCTCCCAGACAGCCCTCCTCACACGCCAGATGGCTACTACAGCCGCTACGGCCGCTTGGTCAAACCTCCGCAGAGACTGACTTTTACAGTTAACGAGGATTCTGGGGGGGCGTATGTGGCGTTGCCACATTGGGGAAACACTGTGTGTATGCAGATAAACCTGTATAATCCCCTTTTAACTGCTGTATTCCCCTCCCCCCGTAAGACAGTTGCAAGCTGAGAGGAATAAGGCATGTTCAGACTTGCCTGCTGCTGAGAGAAGGAAAACCAATCAGGTTCCAGCAGGTGACCAATCCGTGAGTCATTACAGGTTCGCGGGCTTTACGAATACAGTACTGTATTATGAGAGTTGGAGTAAAGACCTATTTCTTGTAGCTCGCTGTGTTGCCTATTTCTTTACGCGGGAGACCGCAGTCCCCCACAACTTACTCTAAACTAGAGACCTTACTTTTACATTAGCGACTGGGCTGTAGAAAAACTCAGCAGGTCCTACTTTCCAATCAGCTCCTTTCCTGGTTGTGACATAACTTTAGCGGTTTCGCAGTTGTTGTTTGACTGCTCCCGCTCTCGGACTCTTTCCTTGGTGTAAAGTAAGAACCAATTCCTACAGGGTGAAGTTAGGAAAAACAAAGGCGAAGCAAGAGAGCTCCTCCTTCCACTCCTCACCTAACTCCCTGATTCACCTAACTCACAGCACTCTGTTTAAACCGCACTCAATGTACTCGGCGAATCTCCCGCCATGTGTACTCCCGGCGAATCTCCCGCCGTGTGTACTCCCGGCGAATCTCCCGCCGTGGGTACACGCGGCGAATCTCCCGCCCTGTGTACTCGCGGCGAATCTCCTGCCCTGTGTACTCGCGGCGAATCACCCGCCCTGTGTACTCGGCCAATCTCCCGCCATGTGTACTCGGCCAATCTCCCGCCGTGTGTACTCGGCCAATCTCCCGCTCTGTGTACTCGGCCAATCTCCCGCCGTGTGTACTCAGCGAATCTCCCGCTCATACAGAATCCACGTGGATGGAGTTAAAAGATAAGATTGAGTTAAAATATAAGAAATCCTAATGGGGTCTACTATAGATCACCAAATAGTGGAAGGGAATTCAAGGAAGAAATATGTAGGTAAATCTATGAGGTGAGTAGTAGGCATAGAAAAATAATCAACTACCCCCAAATAAACTGGCAGGAGGAAGTAGCGAAAGAAGAAAAGGGAATCGAGTTTTTATAGTATACAAAGGGTACGGCATGTGGAGTCGGGACAAATAGCTGAATGTATAGCAAATTGGCTAAAAAAATAGAAGACAGAGAGTAGGGGTAAAGGATAGTTATTCAGATTGGAGGAAGGTAGAAAGCAGTGTCCCAACCACTGTTATTCATAATTTACATTAATGATTTGGACTTAGGAACAAGTAACTCAATATCAAAATTACACACCAAGTTACATACCATCCTGACTTGGAAATATATTGCTGTTCCTTCATTGTCGCTGGGTCAAAATCCTGGAACTCCCTTTCTCACAGCACAGTGGGAATACCTTCGCCACAAAGACTGCAGCGGTTCAAGGCAGCAGCTCACCACCATCTTCGCAAGGGCAATTAGGAATGGGCAATAAATGCTGGCCTTGCCAGTGACGCCCACATTCCGGAAAGAATATTAAAAAATGGCTGCACTTAGAGTACTGCACACAGTTCTGGTCTCCATATTATAAAAAGGATATAGAAGAAGAATGATAATGAAGGTGGTGGCTGCAGACTGCAGGAAGATATCAATGGACTAGTCAGGTGGACAGAACAGTGGCAAATGGAATTCAATCTGGAGAAATGTGAGGTAATGCTTTTGGGGAGGGCTAACAAGGCAAGGGAATACACTATAAATGGTAGGACACTGAGAAGTGCAGAAGATCAGGGGGACCTTGGAGTGCATGTTCACAGATCCCTGAAGGTAGCAGGACAGGTACATAAGGTGGTTAAAAAGGTGTAGTGTCCGAGGATCAATAATACTCAGACTGCAGGAGAACAACAAAACAGGTATTTACTGAAAAGAGTGTAATTCAAGACTGAAATACAGAAGCCTGCTATGGCTTTATATACAGGGGTGGTCACTGCCAGTACTGCAGTATAGAATCAGTTCTTCTCTTAAAGGCACATACACAACAATTCCTCCCCTTTTAGATAAACAGTACATAACATTCATTTAACAACTAAATAACTAATTACAATTACAATTTTCTCTGTACTATATACATCAACTGAAATAATCATTTATAAGTTCAGTCTTTGAGGAGGCTTCCTGATCCTGACTGGATAGCGCCTTTCTCGAGTATCCTGTTCTTGCGGCGGAGTTGATTCTGGCTCATTGTCATTGGTTGGTTTGTCAGCTTCCAATACCACTGCTTCTGAGGTAGACGCAATCTGTACTTCGGGTTGATTACCAGGTGCACCTGCTCGTGGTATGGGTTTGGCTTGTTCCTGTGACTCTAGAATCTGGTCAGCATGGCGTCTCACGATGCTCTCTCCAACGTCCACTGTGTACATTAGCGGTCCCTGCTGTGTGCATATCGTTCCTGGCTGCCATTTTTCTGTTCGGTAGTCGCGGGCCAAGACTGGTTGCCCTATCTTGAAGCTCCTGGTTGGCTTCTCATTTATGTGCTGGAATTGCTTATCCTCAACATCTCATCTTATGTTTGGTTTGAGCAAATCCAGGCGACATCTTAGCCTTCGGTTGAAGAACATTATGGCTGGAGCTTGGTTGGTGACTGCATGTGTCGCATTCCGGTAAGCAAAGAAGAAATTATCCACCTTGTGTTGTAGTGGTATGTCGTCATTATGCATTGCCTTTATGGCCTTTTTAAAGGTCTGAACAAACCTCTCAGCCAATCCATTTGTGGCTGGATGATATGGGGCAGATGTGTAATGTTTCACCCCATTATTCCTCAGAAACCTCCAGAAATCCTCTGACACAAACTGTGGCCCATTGTCGGAGCAAATCTGTTCTGGCAAGCCATTCCTGGCGAAGATGGTCCGTAGGACTGCAATAGTTTTCTCCGTGGTGGTGGAGGACATTTTGATGACCTCTGGCCATTTCGAATGGGCGTCCACAGCGATTAGGAACATTGAATCCATAAATGGACTAGCAAAATCAATGTGTACCCATTGCCATGGAGATGAGGGCCACTCCCATGGATGTAGCGGGGCCTGTGGTGGAGCGTTTTGGACCTTCTGGCATCCTGTGCATCTCTTGGTCATATCCTCGATTTCTTTATCGATTCCCGCCACCACACAAACGCCCTGGCTAGGCTCTTCATTTTTACCCCTCCCAGATGACCCTCATGAAGCTCATTGAGCACTATCTCTCAACTTGGGTGGAATTACCACTCGAGATCCACACATCAAGGTCCCCCGGCACACTGACAGCTGTTCTCTCCTTGGCGAGAATGCTGGCAACAGTGAGTCGCCATGTGCTGGCCATCCCTTCACCGTCAAATCATAGACCCAAGAGAGTGTCGGGTCATTTCGGGTTTCCTTCTCTATACTTGAGTTTGTAGCAGGTAGACATTCAACTATGGTCGCATGGAATATCTCAACAGGGTCCACTGCAGGTGCTTCCTCTACCGTAGGCAACGGTAGGCGCGACAGCCCATCAGCATTTCCATGCTGTTTCGTACCCTTGTACTCTATGTCGTACTGATGTGCCCCTAGAAAAAGTGACCATCTTTGCAGCCGTTGCGCCGTCATCACCGGAACGCCCTTCTTTGGGTTAAAAATGGAGACCAGGGGCTGATGATCAGTCAGTCGGGTGAATTTCTGCCCGTGCAGATAGTGATTGAACTTCTTCACCCCCCACACCAGGCTGAGGGCCTCCCTGTCAATCTGGGCATAGTTACGCTCGGCTGAGGTTAACGAGCGCGACGCAAAGGCTATTGGCCTCTCTGAACCATCAGGGAATTTGTGTGACAGCACTGCTCCGATGCCGTAGGGAGACGCATCACATGCTAACCGAATCGGTAGTGTTGGATTGTAGTGGGCCAATACTTCTTTTGAAGTGATTAGGCATTTACATTTCTGAAAGGCACGCTTACACTCATCACTCCATTTCCATGTTACTCCAGTTTGCAGTAGGGCGTTCAGTGGGTGCAGAATTGTAGATAAATTCGGCAAGAACTTATGGTAGTAGTTCACCAACCCGAGGAACGACCTCAGTTGCGACACATTTTCCAGTGCTGGAGCCTTGACTACAGCCTCAATCTTGTCCGGCGACTTATGCAACCCTTCCTCATCAATCATGTGGCCACAATACGAGATTTGTCTCCTGAAGAACTCGCATTTGGGGCGGTTGGCTCGTAGCCCATATTCCTGTAATCTCGTGAGCACCTGCTCCAGGTTGGCAAGGTGTTCATTGTCATTTTCGCCCGTAACCAGGATGTCGTCCAAATAACACTGGGTCCCCGGGATCCCTTGCAGGACTTGTTCCATCGCCCTCTGCCAAATAGCCGGGGCTGATGCTACCCCGAATACCAGTCGATTGTACTGGTAAAGGCCTTTGTGAGTGTTTATCGTGAGGTATTTCCTAGACGCTTCTTCCACCTCCATTTGTAGATACGCTTGGGCCAGATTAATCTTTGTAAAGTGTTTCCCTCCAGATAGTGAGGTGAAAATATCTTTTATCCGTGGAAGTGGATATTGTACTGTGTGCAGGACTGGGTTCACAGTTACCTTGAAGTCCCCACAGATGCGAACCTTCTTCGGTTCCCCAGGCGTGCTGCTCAATGATTTCTTCATTACAGGAACGATGGGTGTGGCCCACTCGCTCCAGTCCACCTTGGACAGCACACCCGAACGCTCCAGACTCTCCAGCTCTGCTTCAACGGCTGGGCGGATCGCGTAAGGTACCGGTCTGGCCTTAAAAAATTTTGGGTTTGCGTTATCTTCGATTTTTATCATTGCCGTTACTCCTTCTAGAGTCCCAAGTCCTTGTTGGAACACCTCTTTCGCGTCAGTTAGAATGTTTGACAGTCGTCCAGGTGTGACGTCATCATCCTTTTTATCAGTCACAGTTAGCGCCTGAATGGAATGCCAATCCAATTGCATTTTTCGGATCCATTCATATCCCAATAATGGTGGTCCTCCATCTGGTAGTATATATAGATACAGTTTCTGTGTTTCCTTGCCGTTGTATTCAACTGGCACCCTTATTTTTCCTCTGGGGTAGACTTTTTGCCCCGTGTATGTCTTCAATACAATGGACGTGTCCTTCAAGGGTATGTGTGAGAATAGCCGCTCATGGTCTCGTCGATTCATGAGAGTTAGGGCTGATCCTGTGTCCAATTCCATCTTTACTGGGGACCCTGCTATCATGAGGGTGACCCAAATGGTTCGGTGATCCTCCTTTGCGATCACGTTGTGTAACTTTAAACAACTTAGTCTCCTGCTCCCGGAGTCCTTATCACTCTCCTGATCTTCCAAACTACTGTCTGTCAATTTCTTTACTTTCTTGTACTTTTCCTTAGTAGTTCTTGTAGTGTTGGTTTTCTTTCCCGACCTGCAGACTCTTGCTATGTGTCCCATTTTCCCACATTGCCTGCATACTTTGTCCTTAACCCAGCAGTCCTTCTGATCATGGGTTGTTCTGCCGCAGCGATAGCACTTTTCTGCTCCATACGCCATTTCGTTAGCGCTGTATTCCTGTGGTTTCTGTTGTATTTCCGCAGCTCCCCGTGCTGCTGCTTCGTAGGATACTGCCACGCTGAAAGCCTGTTCTAGCGTCAGGTCCTTTTCCGAAAGTAGTCGTTTCTGGGTTCCTTCACTCTGGAGCCCGCAGACAAACTTATCCCGCAAGGTGTCTGCCAGTCCTGCTCCGAACTGGCAGTGCTTCGATAACTTGCGTAGTTCCGTAAGATAGTCAGCATTGTTCTCATCTTTGTGCTGGTTTCTTTTATGGAACTTGAATCTTTCTGCTATCAGCAGCGGTGTAGGGTTCAGGTGTTCCTGTAAGATATTAACAATCTCTTCAAAACTTTTCTCCATTGGTTTAGCTGGGGTAATTAAATTCCGCAATAGGCCGTACGTTCTCCCGCCCATCAAATTTAATAATACCGACGCCTTCTTTCCATTGGCCACCTCATTGGCATTGCAGTACACTTCAATTCTTTCCACATACATGGTCCAGTCTTCTACCTCATTGTCGAAACCAGTGATACTGCCACTCTTCGGCATCTTGAGTGATTTAAAATGGCACCTCCCATGCTTTTTCTTCTTCCCCAATGTAATAAAATGGCACCTCCCGCGCTTTTCCTTCTTCCCCAATGGAATAAAATGGCGCCTCCCGCGCTTTTCCTTCTTCCCCTTGCTGCCACGCTGCTCCTAGCGTTCTACAGGGTAATGGCGGCGACCCGCGGCTTCGGCGCGTCTCACTTTTCCTTCCCCGCGTTCTATCCTCTCCACGCTGCCCGGTTCTTGAGCACCGACCGCGTCCTGTGCGCTCCACCCTCTCTCTCTCTCTTCCTCCCGACGACGCTGCATGGCCCCTTTGCAGAGCCGCTCGATCGAGCCCGAGCCCGCCGCAGTCCGGAAGGGCCAGCGCACTACCTGCTACCAGCACGACTTGCTGGAACACCTCGACTGGGGAGCCAGGCCCAGCTCTCCACAGCCTCCCCTGCAACTCTCCGATGGATCCCTGGGCGGTTGCCTGCGGTCGACGCCCGCCGTTCTGACTTCGACCTCCAAGAAGCTTCTCTTCAGGGAAAAGATCCCCGTGAGGTGATGCAGTACTGCAGGTGAGTTCAAACCTGCCCGTCGCCAGTGTAGTGTCTGAGGATCAATAATACTCAGACTGCAGGAGAACAATAAAACAGGTATTTACTGAACAGGGAGTAATTCAAGACTGAAATACAGAAGCCTGCTATGGCTTTATAGACAGGGGTGGTCACTGCCGGTACTGCAGTATAGAATCAGTTCTTCTCTTAAAGGCACATACACAACAAAAGGCATACAGGATACTTGCCTTTATTAGCTGAAGCATAGAATATAAGAGCAGGGAGGTTATGCTTGAACTGTATAAAACTCTAGTTAGGCCGCAGCTAGAATACTGCGTGCAGTTCTGGTCACCACATTACAGGAAGGATGGGATTGCACTAGAGGGGGTGCAGAGGAGATTTACGAGGATGTTGCCTGGGCTGGGGAATTTTAGCTATGAGGAAAGATTGGATAGGTCGGGGTTGTTTTCTTTGGAACAGAGGAGGCTGAGGGGAGACCTAATTGAGGTGTATAAAATTATGAGGGGCCTAGATAGAGTGGATAAGAAGGACCTATTTCCCTTAGCAGAAGGGTCAATAACCAGGGGGCATAGATTTAAAGTAATTGGTCAGAGGTTGAAAGGGGAGTTGAGCATAAATATTTTCACCCAGAGGGTGGTGGGGTTCTGGAACTCACTGCCTGAAAGGGTGGTAGAGGCAGAGACCCTCATCAAATTCAAAAAGTACTTGGATATGCACTTGAAGTGCCATAACCTACAAGGTTACGGACCAAGTGCTGGAGAGTGGGATTAGGGTGGATAGCTCTTTGTCGGCTGGTGCGGACAAGATGGTACGAATGGCCTCCTTCTGTGCTGTAAATTTCTATGATTCTATGAAGCACTGGAGAAAGTGCAAAATAGATTTACAAGGATGGTACCAGAACTGAAAGATTACAGCTGTTGGGAAAGATTGAACAGGTTGGGGCTTTTAAAGAGACTTAAAGGTGACTTGATAGAGGCCTTTAAAATTAATAGCTTGGACAGAGTAGATGTACAGAGAATGTATCCACTTGTGGGAGATTCTAAAACAAGTGGCCATAAATACAAGATATTTACTAATGAATCCAATAGGGAAATAAGGAGAAACTTCTTTACTCAGCGAATGTGGAACTAGTTACCACATGAAGTGGTTGAGGCAAATAGCTTAGATGTTTTCAAAAGGATACGAGAGAAAAGGGAATAGAAAGATATGCGGAAAAGATGTAGATGGAAAGGGAGGAGGCTTGTGTTGAGTATAAACACCAGCACACACTAGTTAGGCCTAATGGCCTGTTTCTGTTCTGTATATTCTATGTAATTCTATGTAATGCAATGAATACCAAATACACCAGCTACAAGTTGGCTGAAGACTAAGTTGTAGGATGACTTTCATGTTGGCCTTAACAGTTTGACAAAACTCTACAATGGCAATGTGAGGAAATGAGAGAGTTTTTCCAGGAATTTCCTCAGGGGTTTTGGCCACCGTAACTTCTGTGGATGTACTTGGATTTCAGTAAGGTCTTTGATACAGTTCCTCTGGAAAGGCTGGTATGGAAAATAAAAAAAGTGGGAATTATTGGAAATATTTTACAATGGATATGTAATTGGTTGACTGATAGAACCCAGAGGGTAGTTGTACAGGGATTGTCATCCTGGGAGATTGTTACCAGTGGGGTCCCACATGGGTCTGTTTTGGGACCTCTTTTGTTTGATGGCCCAGAAATTCGGGTCTCCACGGGTGAGTAGGCACGGGGTACTCACGCGTAGGCCCAATGGAAGTGCCGGTTTCCTGCATGCACTGCGCATGCGCGGGAAACCGGCACTTCCGTTCCCCTGAAAGAAGGGGTTCAGAGGTCAAACGCATGCGCAGGAGAGGCTACGCGTGCGCATTGAACTTTGTTTTTTTCAGGTTTTCCCAGGAGGGTAAGTCTCCAGAAGTTAGACATGTAAAAAGCAGTCGCAAGGCCTGCTTTTTACAAGGTAAGTGGTGAATTAATTAAAATTAAAACATTTTTCCCACAGGTTTATTATTTTTAAATACTTTAAAGAAAGGTAAGTTTATTTTTAGCCCCGTTAGAAAATAAAATTATTGTCTTCAAAAATTTTAATTATTGTTTAAAATAGTTATTTCATGTAATTTATAGTTTATTTAAAAAGTGATTTAAAAAAAATTTATTTGAAGATTTAGTGATGTTTTGGGGCTTATAGTATTTATAAGTTTGACAGCCCTTCCTGTCAAACTTATGAATGAAGCATTCCCTGCTCCCCATGGCCCACGTGATCCCAGGGACGCATCGAACTAACTGCGCCCCTGGGATACGCAAGCACTGCGCGCCGGCAGTTGGAGGAGGCCCAGGATCGGAATCCCATGCGGGTCCACAGCTCAACGGCCGGCGCGCAAGGTAAGTGCAGGTCGGAGGCTTGCACCAGTGGGAAGCCTCCGACCTGAATTTCTGGGACATATGTTTATTAGTGATCTGGAGATCGGAGTCACAAGCACAATGGGTACATTTGCAGATGATACAAAGCTAATGAAGATGGTAGATTTCAAAGCTGAACAGGATAAGCTACAGGAGGATTTAAGTATACTTGGATAATTGGACAGGCAGCTGGCAGATGAAATTCAATGTAGAGAAATGCAAAGTCCCATGGGACAAATATTCCAGAAGGGAGTATTACTTAAATGGAAATAAAATAATGTGCATGGAAAATGAAAGAAATCTGGGGTCCTGATTCACAATAAATTGAAGTTATTGCAACAATGTTTGGTGGTAGTTTTTCCTCTCTCCATGGATGCTGCCTGGCCTGCTGAGTATTTTCAGCATTTTCTGTTGTTATTAAAGCAGTTCAGATGTTGGGATATATTAAAAGAGTCATAACGGCACAGAAGGAGGCCATTTGGCCCATCGAGTCCATCCCCGTAGCCCTGCAAGTTTATTTCCCTCAAGTGCCTATCCAGTCTCCCGTTGAAAACATTGAGTGTGTCTGCTTCCACCACCTCCGTCGGTTGAGAGTTCCAGGTCCTCACCACTTGCTGCGTAAAAAAGTTTTTCCTCACATCCCCCCTGTATCTCTTGCCCAAAACCTTAAATCTGTATCCCCTAATCCTTGTACCATCAACTAGTGGGAACAACCTTTCCCCATCTAGCCTATCCAAACCCGTCATAACCTTGTACACCTCTATCAAATCACCCCTCAACCTCCTTTGCTCTAATGACAATAAATCCAGCTTCTCCAACCTGTCCTTGTAGCTAAGATTCCCCCATCCCCGGAACCATTCTGGTAAATCTCCTCTGCACCCTCTCAAGGTCAATGTTGAGCTGAAATAGTGAGGTAATCCTGCCACTTTATAAATCATTGGTGCGACTGCACTTAGAATACTGTATATAGCTCTGCGCGTCACAGTACGAAAAGATATTGCAGCTATTGAAAGGATACAGAAGCGAACAATCAGAATGATTAAGGGGGTGGGATGGGGCGGGATGCGTGGGGAGGGTGGGTGGTTGGATTATGAGGAGTGATTATGTAAATCTGGAATGTTCCAGGAAAGGACTATTACTTGAATGAAAAGAAAATAACGTGCATTATTATTTTTGAGAGGTGATATGACTGCTGTTTTTAGGATTCTAAAAGGGACTAGATGTAGACCAATACGAGCTATTTTACTTTGTCCAGAACAGTAGAACTAGAGGACATGGCTTGAAGTGGGGGAAGGGGGTAAGTTCCAAACTAATCTTGTGAAACATTGGGCTACAAATTGCGGTCGGAGGTGTACGTCTGGAGTATGCCTCCGACCCGTGAAACACTTACGAACTTGTGTAGAGTTGCGGTCTTGGGCCTCCGGCAGCGTAAAGATCCATTAATCCCAGGCGGTTTGGAAGTGGCCCTGGGATCACGTGGGCCTGGTCCTCCAATCACAAAGGAGGATTTCATTGCAATCATTTACGAAGGGAATCACCTAATGATATGCAATGGAATGCCCAAATAATTATACATGTATTGAATTGCTATTCATAAGTCCCTTCATTGCACCAACCTCAATAAAAAAACATTTTTTTGATAAATAATTCTAAACATCTTAATCTGGGCCAATATTTGCATAAACTCATTTAAAGTGCATGTGTATTATTTTGTATTTTTAAATGTTTTATTTAAGCCTTACACTGATGAAAGACAGTCCTACGCTTGCTTTTACCAGCCGTAAGAGTTGCGTTGGCAATTGCTGGGCAAATAGTCCAACTCTGCGCCAGCAATACTGAGTTTCCACGCGGTTTGGATGATCTGTCAAGGCATCGCAAATTCCAGATTTCGCACATCTGGAACTTCCGGGGCCTTTCAAATGGATTATGATGGCGGATTATGACGGCGTACCCAGAGAGTGCGCCGTCACGGAGGCTGCAATTTTAGCCCCATTATTTCATTGAGCGCGTGTTTAATTTATGGAACAGGCTCCCTAAGGAGACAGTGGAAGCAGACAGTATTGATTCATTCAAATGCAAATTAGATAGATTTAGTTCAGAAAGTAACATTTTGGGATACAATAGATCAGTAATTTGAGACATGACACATGGTAAGTGTATCATGCTTGGGAGGAACAGGTGACTTTAGACCTATGGTTCCCAACGCTCGCCACCACTGGGGTTTTCCTCGCCTCACATCTGGGTCTGTTGTAGACTCATTGACAGAGATCGATTGCTATGATTAATCAACAACTCCATTATCGTTGTACCACTAAGATGGTAGAAGGGAAACTAGATGGACCTTGGTCTTCTTTCGTCTAGCAATTCCTATGTGGAAGATTACCCAGGTAGATCCCATCCACAAATAAAAGATAAATCTAACCTGACCAATTACCACCCTTTCAGTCTCTCCCAATCATTAACAAAATGATGGAAAGAGTCATTAATAGTACCATCAAGCAACACCTACTCATGAATAAACTACTCCGCAACACTCCGTTCAGGTTCCGCTTGGCTCCATATACAGCATTCAAATGCATATGGCACCAAGGTGTACTGAAAGTCAATAGGGATCAAAGGGAAAACACTCCAGTGGCTATAGTCATACCTGATGCAAAGGAAGGTGTTTGTGATCGTCAGACACTAGTCATCATAGTCCCAGGACGTCACTGTAGGAGTTCCTCAGGGAAGTGTCCTCAGCCCAACCATCTTCAGCTGCTCATTCTTCCATCATAAGGCCAGGTATGGGACTGACAATTCCACAGTGTTCAGCTCCATACACAACTCTTCTAAAAAACAGAGCAGCCAATGCTAGCCTACAACAGGACCTGGATAACAACCAGTCTCGAGCTGATAAATGGCAGGTAACATTCGTGTCGCATGAGAATCATAGAAAGTTACAGCACGAAAGGCGGCCATTTCGGCCCATTGTGTCCACGCTGGCCAACAAAGAGCTATCCAGCCTAATCCCACTTCCCAGCTCTTGGTCCGTAGCCCTGCAGGTTAGAGCAACCCAAGTACTTTTTAAATGTGGTTAGGGTTCCTGCCTCTACCGCCCTTTCAGGCAGAGAGTTCCAGACCCCCACAACCCTCTGGGTGAAGAAATTTCCCCTCAAATTCCCTCTAAACCTTCCACCAATTACTTCAAATCTGTGCCCCCTGGTTTTTGACCCCTCTGCTAAGGGAAATAGGTCCTTTCTATTCATTTTCTCTATGCCCTCATAATTTTATACACCTCAATAAGGTCCCCCCTCAGCCTCCTCTGTTCCAAGGAAAACAGACCCAGCTTATCCAGTCTTTCATCATAGCTAAGATTCTCTACTCCCAGCAACATCCTTGTAAATCTCCTCTGTACCCTCTCTAGTGCAATCACATCTTTCTTGTAATGCGGTGACCAGAACTGCATGCAGTACTCTAGCTGAGGCCTAACTAGTGTTTTATACAGTTGAAGCATAACCCCCCTGCTCTTGTATTCTATGCCACGGCTAATAAAGGCAAGCATTCTGTATGTCTTCTTAACCACCTTATCTACCTGTCTTGCTACCCTCGGGGATCTGTGGATATGCACTCCAAGGTCCCTTTGTTCCTCTACACTACTCAGTGTCCTACCATTTAATGTGTATTCCCTTTCCTGGTTAGCCCTCCCCAAATGCATTACTTCACACTTCTCCGGATTGAATTCCATTTGCCACTGTTCTGCCCACCTGACCAAGTTATTGATATCTTCCTGCAGTCTACAGCTTCCTTCTTCAGTATCAACCACACAGCCGATTTTAGTATCATCTGCAAACTTCTTAATCATACCCCCTATATTCAAGTCTACATCATTGATATATACCACAAAAAGCAAGGGACGTAGTACTGAGCCCTGCGGAACCCCACTGGAAACAGCCTTCCAGTCACAAAAACACCCATCAACCATTACCCTCTGCTTCCTGTCTCCGAGCCAGTTTTGAATCCAACTTGACACTTTGCCCTGGATCCCATGGGTTTTTAACTTCGTGACCAGTCTGCCATGTGAAACCTCATCAAAAGCCTTGCTAAAGTCCATATACACTACATCAATTGCACTACCCTCATCCACCCTCCTTGTTATCTCCTCAAAAAATTCAATCAAGTTTGTCAGACACGACCTTCCCTTAACAAATCCGTGCTAACTATCCTTGATTAATTCTCGTCTTTCTAAATGAAGATTTATCCTGTCCTTCAGAATTCTTTCCAATAATTTTCCCACCACAGAGGTTAGGATGACTGGCCTGTAATTACTCGGTCTATCCATTTCTCCCTTTTTAAACAAAATTAGCAGTCCTCCGGTACCACACCTGAAGCCAGAGAGGATTGAAAAATGATGGTCAGGGCCTCTGCTATTTCCTCCTTTGCTTCGCTTAACAACCTGGGATACATTTCATCTGGGCCTGGGGATTTATCTACTTTTAAAGCTGCTAAGCCCCTTAATATTTCCTCTCTCACTATGTTTATTTCATCCAATATTTCACACTCCTCCCCCGATAGCAATGTCTGCTTCGCCCCTCTCCTTTGTGGAAACAGACTCAAAGTATTCATTAAGAACCCTACCGACATCTCCCGCCTCCACACACAGATTACCCTTATAATCTCTAATAGGCCCTACCCTTTCTTTAATTATCCTTTTACTCTTAATATATTTATAAAACATCTTTGGGTTTTCCTTGATTTTACTTGCCAAGAATTTTTAATGCTCTCTCTTTGCTTTCCTAATATGCTTTTTAATTGCACCTCTGCACTTTCTGTACTCTAAAGATTCTGGAGTATTTAGCTCGTGGTATCTGTCATACGCCTCCCTTTTTTTCTTTATCCTACCCTGTATAACCTCGGAGTGCCAGATAAGGACCATCTTGAATAAGAGAAAGCCCACTCATTTCCCCTTAATCTACAATGGCATCACTAATACTGAGTCCCCCAAGCAACAACATCCTGGGGGTCATCATTGACCAAAATCTGAACTGGACCAGCCATACCTTGGCTACAAAAGCAGGGCACCTCTGATAACCATTCAGTACTGCACTGAAATGTTAGCCTAAATTATCTGCTCAAATCTCTAGGGTTCTTTTTAGATGACAGATCTAAATCTATATTCTACAGTCCTAGTGCTGAGGTAATGGAATTCCAGCACTGTGAGCTTTGTGCTCACACAAATCACAAACAGCCAAGCACATCTGATCTTCTAGAGCCCTTAGTAAGGGAACGATAGTGTAGTGGTAATGTCACTGGGCTAGTAATCCAGAGGCCTGTTCTAATGATCCGGAAAACATAACAGCAGCTGGGGAATTTAAATTCAGCTAATTAAATAAATCAGACCGCGGGTGTCGGCGGGAGGCACGAGCGGGAAGCTTAAAAAGGCTTCAGAGACCCAGGTAAGGCCTCAGACCGCGGGTGTCGGCGGGAGGCGCGAGCGGGAAGCTTAAAAAGGCTTCAGAGACCCAGGTAAGGCCTCAGACCACGGGTGTCGGCGGGAGGCGCGAGCGGGAAGCTTAAAAAGGCTTCAGAGACCCAGGTAAGGCGTACCAATCTCCAGTCAGAGGGAAGGAGAGAGTTAAAAAGTAATCCAAGTGTGACGTCACCAGAAAGCGGGTAAGCGATTGGTTGGTAAGTATTTCTCTCTTTTTAAGCTTAAACTCTGTGGTTTATAGTTTCTAAGGTGCGATATTCATCATCTAGAATCGGGGCAGAGGGTATTTAAAAATAATATTAATAAATGTAATTAATTACATAGAATGGGAGATCAGGTGATGTGTTGCTGCTGCAATATGTGGGAGCTGGTGGACACCATTGATGCTCATGGTGATCACATTTGCAGTAAGTGTTGGCTGCTCGAGGAATTCCGGCTCCGTGTTGAAGAGCTGGAGTCCGAGCTTCAAACACTGAGACACATCAGGGAGGGGGAGAGTTACCTGGACTCTGTGTTTCAGGAGGTGGTCACACCAATTAGATTAATTAATTCAGATGTAGTCCGTGGCCAGGGTCAGGATGGTGTGACTAGAAGTGAGGCAGGTACGGGGATCCAGGAGGTAGTGTTGGAGGAGCCGCAGTCCTTGCTCTTGTCCAACAGGTTTGAGGCTCTTACTCCCTGTGAGGATGGGAACAGGGACTGCGGGGAGGATGAGCAACCTGGCCACAGCACCGTGGAGCGGGGGGCCATTCAAGTGGGGGGGAGTTAAAAGAAATGTTGTAGTGGTAGGGGATAATATCGTTAGGGGGATAGATAGAGTTCTTTGCAGCCAAGAGCGAGAGTCCCGAAGGCTGTGTTGCCTGCCCGGTGCCAGGGTTAAGGACATCTCCTCTGGGCTGGAGAGAAACTTGGAGTGGGAGGGGGAGGATCCAGTTGTCGTGGTCCATGTTGGTACCAACGACATAGATAGGACAAGGAAGGAGGTTCGGCTGAGGGAGTTTGAGCAGCTAGGGGCCAAACTAAAAAGCAGAACCACAAGGGTAATAATCTCTGGATTACTACCTGAGCCACGTGCAAATTTGGCTAGGGTAAATAAAATTAGAGAGTTAAATGCGTGGCTCAAAGACTGGTGTGGGAGAAATGGGTTTTGCTTCCTGGGACACTGGCATCAGTACTGGGACAGGCGAGAGCTGTTCCATTGGGACGGACTTCACTTGGCCAGTGCTGGGACTAGAATCCTGGCGAATCGAATAACTAGGGCTGTAGAGAGGGCTTTAAACTAATTAGTGGGGGGGGGGGGGTTTTAAGAGAGCGAAAAATAAAAATGACAGCGGAGAAGGCAATAGAGCAAGGTAGCAATGAGGGAATTAAAAACCAGAGCGCGTCAGGAAGGGACAGAATGTATAATGATAAAGGTAAAGTAGTAAAAGGGGTAAAAGCAGGAATAAATTGTCAGAAAACATATTTGAAAGTTCTTTATCTGAATGCACGCAGCATTCGTAACAAAATTGACGAGTTGACGGTACAAATAACTACACATGGGTATGATCTGGTGGCCATTACGGAAACATGGCTGCAAGATAATCATGAATGGGAACTAAACATACAAGGGTATTTGACAATTAGGAAGGACAGACAGGAACAAAAGGGAGGTGGGGTTGCTATGTTAATCAAGGATGGAATCACTGCAATAGTCAGAAATGATATTGGGTCAAAGGATCAGGATAGTGAAACAGTTTGGGTGGAGATAAGGAATAATAAGGGGAAAAAGTCACTAGTGGGCATAGTCTATAGGCCTCCTAACAGTTGCAACTCTGTTGGTCGGAGTATAAATCAGGAAATAGTTGGGGCTTGTAATAAGGGAACAGCTATAATCATGGGGGATTTTAACTTTCATATTGACTGGACTAATCAAATTGGGCATGGCAACCTTGAGGAAGAGTTCATAGAGTGTATTAGGGACGGGTTCCTTGAGCAGTATGTAACTGAACCAACCAGGGGGCAGGCAATCTTAGATCTGGTCCTGTGTAATGAGACAGGATTAATAAAAAATGTCCTAGTAAAGGATCCCCTTGGAATGAGTGACCATAATATGGTTGAATTCCAAATTCAGTTTGAGGGTGAGAGAGTTGGATCTCAAACCAGCGTACTGAGCTTAAATAAAGGAGACTATGAAGGTATGAGAGTAGAATTGACTAAAGTGGACTGGGAAAACAGATTAAAATGTAAGACGGTACAAGAGCAGTGGGCTACATTCAAGGAGATATTTCACATCTTTCAAGATAAATATATTCCACTGAGGAAAAAGGGGAGTAAAAGAAAAGACAGCCATCCGTGGTTTAGTAAAGTAATAAAGGATAGTATTCGACTGAAAACAAGGGCATATAAATTAGCCAAATGTAGTGGGAGGATAGAAGATTGGGAAGCATTTAAAAGCCAGCAAACAATAACTAAAAGATTAATTAAGAAAGGGAAGATAGATTATGAAAGTAAACTAGCAAAAAATATAAAAACAGATAGCAAGAGTTTCTACAGCTATATAAAAAGAAAAAGGGTGGCTAAAATGAACGTTGGTCCCTTAGAGGATGGGACTGGGAAACTAGTGGTGGGGAACATGGAGATGGCAAAGACGCTGAACAAATATTTTCTATCAGTCTTTACAGTAGAGGACACTAAAAATATCCCAACACTGGAGAAACAGGGGGCAATGGGGGGTGGGGGGGGGGGCGCGGAGGAGCTAAAGACGATTAAAATCACTAAGGAGATGGTACTCAGTAAAATAATGGGACTTAAGGCGGATAAATCCCCCGGACCTGATGGCCTACATCCTAGGGTCTTGAGAGAAGTGGCGGTAGGGATTGTGGATGCATTGGTGATTATTTTCCAGAACTCCCTGGACTCAGGAAAGGTCCCGGCAGATTGGAAAACTGCTAATGTAACACCCTTATTTAAGAAGGGAAGTAGACAAAAGGCCGGAAACTACAGACCAGTTAGCCTAACATCTGTGGTTGGCAAAATGTTGGAGTCCATTATTAAGGATACAGTAACAGAGCATTTGGATAAACATAATTTAATAGGACAGAGTCAGCATGGTTTTACGAAGGGGAAGTCATGTTTGACAAATTTGCACGAATTCTTTGAGGATGTAACATACAGGGTGGATAAAGGGGAACCAGTGGATGTAGTGTATTTGAACTTCCAAAAGGCATTTGACAAGGTTCCACACAAAAGATTACTGATCAAGATAAAAAATCACAGGTTTGGGGGTAATATACTGGCATGGGTGGAAGATTGGCTATCTAACAGAAAACAAAGAGTTGGGATAAATGGTTCATTTTCGGGCTGGCAATCAGTAACTAGTGGTGTTCCGCAGGGGTCAGTGCTGGGACCCCAACTCTTTACAATCTATATTAACGATTTGGAGGAAGGGACCGAGTGCAACTTATCCAAGTTTGCTGACGATACAAAGATGGGAGGGAGGGCAGTGAGTGAGGAGGACATAAAAAACGTGCAAAAGGACATAGACAGGCTAAGTGAGTGGGCAGAGATTTGGCAGATGCAATATAATGTTGGAAAGTGTGAGGTTATGCACTTTGGCAGAAAAAAATCAAAGAGCAAGTTATTATCTTAATGGCAAGAAACTGGAAAGTACTGTAGTACAAAGGGATCTGGGGGTCCTGGTGCACGAAACTCAAAAAGTTAGTATGCAGGTGCAGCAAGTGATCAAGAAGGCCAATGGAATGTTGGCTTTTATTGCTAGGGGGATGGAATATAAAAACAGGGAGGTATTGCTGCAGTTGTACAAGGTATTGGTGAGACCGCACCTGGAATACTGCATACAGTTTTGGTGTCCATACTTAAGAAAAGACATACTTGCTCTCGAGTCAGTACAAAGAAGGTTCACTCGGTTAATCCCGGGGATGAGGGGGTGGTCATATGTGGAGAGGTTGAGTAGATTGGGACTCTACTCATTGGAGTTCAGAAGAATGAGAGGCGATCTTATTGAAACATATAAGATTGTGAAGGGGCTTGATCGGGTGGATGCGGTGAGGATGTTCCCAATGATGGGTGAAACTAGAACTAGGGGGCATAATCTTAAAATAAGGGGCTGCTCTTTCAAAACTGAGATGAGGAGAAACTTCTTCACTCAGAGGGTGGTAGGTTTGTGGAATTTGCTGCCCCAGAAAGCTGTGGAAGCTACATCATTAAATAAATTTAAAACAGAAATAGATAGTTTCCTAGAAGTAAAGGGAATTAAGGGTTATGGGGAGTGGGCAGGAAATTGGACATGAGTCTAGGTTCGGAATGGTCATGGCCCTGTGGGTAGTGGAGTGGGCCCAGGGGCCGTGTAGCCTGGTTCTGCTCCTACTGTGTTCTAATTCTGTGTTAGATTTCAGGAGATGGTTTTATTCCTGTTCCAGGCTGGGGTGGAGATCGCCTTTACAGAAGGTAAGTACTGTAGAAAAAATAGGGACAGAGTGATCTCCTGGAAGAATTTCGATCGCCTAGATGGGTCGGAGAGGAATTTCCCAGATTTTTTTCTCCCAAATTGGCCATTGGGTCTTTATCTGGTTTTTCGCCTCTCCCAGGAGATCACATGGGTTCGGGTGGATGCAGAGTGATAGAAGATTTGAGGTTAGGATCAGATCAGCCATGATCTTATTGAATGGTGGAGCAGGCTCGAGGGGCCGATTGGCCTACTCCTGCTCCTAGTTCTTATGTTCTTATATTATCTAAATGGAGAGAAACTGCAAAGTGCTACAGTACAAAGGGATCTGGGGGTCCTGGTGCATGAAACACAAAAAGTTAGTATGCAGGTGCAGCAGGTGATCAGGAAGGCCAATGGAATCTTGGCTTTTATTGCAAGGGGGATGAAGTATAAAAACAGGGAAGTCTTGCTGCAGTTATACAGGGTATTGGTGAGGCCACACCTGGAATACTGCGTGCAGTTTTGGTTTCCATATTTAAGAAAAGATATACTTGCTCTCGAGGCGGTTCAGAGAAGGTTCACTCGGTTGATTCCAGAGATGAGGGGGTTGACGTATGAGGGAAGGTTGAGTAGGTTGGGACTCTACTCATTGGAGTTCAGAAGAATGAGAGGCGATCTTATCGAAACATATAAGATTGTGAGGGGGCTTGATCGGGTGGATGCGGTGAGGATGTTTCCACTGATGGGTGAGATTAGAACTAGGGGGCATAAAGGGGCTGCCCTTTCAAAACTGAGATGAGGAGAAACTTCTTCACTCAGAGGGTAGTAAATCTATGGAATTTGCTACCCCAGAGAGCTGTGGAAGCTGCAACATTAAATAAATTTAAAATGGAGATAAGACATTTTCCTAGCAGATAAGGGAATTAGGGGTTACGGGGAGAGGGCAGGGAAGTGGATGTGAGTCTAAATTCAGATCAGCCATGATCCTATTGAATGGCGGAGCAGGCCCGAGGGGCCGTATGGCCTACTCCTGCTCCTATTTCTTATGTTCTTATGAATGAAAAGCTAGTATCAGTAATGGTAACCATGAAACTACCAGATTGTCGTAAAAACCCATTTGGTTCACTATTGTCCTTTAGGGAAGGAAATATGCCATCCTTACCTGGTCTGGCCTATATGTGACTCTAGACCCACAGCAATGTGGTTCACTTTTAACTGCCCTCTGAAATGACCTAGCAAGCCACTCAGTTGTATCAAATCGCTACGAAACAGAAGAAGAAGAAAGAAACCAGATGGACCAATCGGCACCGGCTACGGACACGGCAACAGCACACCCAGCCCAATCAACCATGCAAAGTCCTCCTCACCAACATCTGGGGACTTGTGCCAAAATTGGGAGAGCTGTCACACAGACTAGTCAAGCAACAGCCTGACATAGTCATACTCACAGAATCACACCTTTCAGCCAATGTCTCAATGTCCTGTCCCACCGGCAGGACAGACCCACCAGGGGTGGCGGCACAATGGTATACAGTCGGGAAGGAGTGGCCCTGGGAGTCCTCAACATTGACTCTGGACCCCATGAAGTCTCATGGCTTCAGGTCAAACACTGGCAAGGAAGCCTCCTGCTGATTACCACCTACCGCCCTCCCTCAGCTAATGAATCAGTACTCCTCCATGTTGAACACCACTTGGAAGAAGCACTGGAGTATAGCAAGGGCACAGAATGTACTCTGGGTGGGGGACTTCAATGTCCATCACCAAGAGTGGCTCAGTAGCACCACTGCTGGCTGAGTCCTGAAGGGACAGGTGGTGAGTGAATGAACACGAGGGAAAAACCTACTTGACCTCGTCCTCACCAATCTACCTATCGCAGATGCATCTGTCCATGGCAGCAGTGACCACCGCACAGTCATTGGCACTGCCACCGTGCTAAATGGGATACATTCAGAACAAATCTAGCAGCTCAAAACTGTACATCCATGAGGCGCTGTGGGCCATCAGCAGCAGCAGAACTGTATTCCACCACAATCTGTAACCTCATGGCCCGGCATATCCCTCACTCTACCATTACCATCAAGTCAGGGGACCAACTGGTTCAATAAGGAGTGTAGAAGAGCATGCCAAGAGCAGCACCAGGCGTACCTAAACATGAGGTGCCAACCTGGGGAAGCTGCAACACAGGACTACATGCATGCTAAAAAGCGGAAGCAGCATGCTATAGACAGGGCTAAGCAATCCCACAATCAACGGATCAGATCAAAGCTCTGCAGTCCTGCCACATCCAGTCGTGAATGGTGGTGGACCATTAAACAACTAATGGGAGGAGGAGGCTCCATGAATATCCCCATCCTCAATAATGGTAGAGCCCAGCACATGAGTGCTAAAGGCTGAAGCGTTTGCAACCTTCTTCAGCCAGAAGTGCCGAGTGAATGATCCATATTGGCCTCCTCCGGAGGTCCCCACCATCACAGAAGCCAGTCTTCAGCCAATTCGATTCACTCCACGTGATATCAAGAAATGGCTCAGTGCATTGGATACAGCAAAGGCTAGGGGCCCTGACAACATCCCGGCTATCGTGCTGAAGACTTGTGCTCCAGAATGAGCTGCGCCTCTAGCCAAGCTGTTCCAGTACAGCTACAACACTGGCATCTATCCGACAATGTGGAAAACTGCCCAGGTATGTCCTGTCCACAAAAAGCAGGACAAATCCAATCCAGCCAATTACCGCCCCATCAGTCTACTCTCAATCATCAGCAAAGTGATGGAAGGTGTCATCGACAGTGCTATCAAGCAGCACTTACTCACCAATAACCTGCTCACTGATGCCCAGTTTGGTTTCCGCCAAGACCACTCTGCTCCCGACCTCATTACAGCCTTGGTACAAACATGGACAAAGGAGCTGAATTACAGAGGTGAGGTGAGAGTGACTGCCCTTGACATCAAGGCAGCATTTGACCAAGTGTGGCATGAAGGAGCCCTAGTAAAACTGAAGTCAATGGGAATCGGGGGGAAACTCTCCACTGGCTGCAGTCATACCTAGCACAAAGGAAGATGGTTGTGGTGATTGAAGGTCAATCATCACAGCCCCAGGACATCGCTACAGGTGTTCCTCAGGGCAGTGTCCTAGGCCCAATCATCTTCAACTGCTTCATCAATGACCTTCCTTCCAACAGAGGGTCAGAAGTGGGGATGTTCACTGATGACTGCACAGTGTTCAGTGCCATTCACAACTCCTCAGATAATGAAGCAGTCCATGCCCGCATGCAACAAGACCTGGATGATGTTCAGGCTTGGGCTGATGAGTGGCAGGTAACATTCGCGTCACACAAGTGCCAGGTAATGACTATCCCCAACAAGCGAGAGTCTAACCACCACCCCTTGACATTCAATGGCATTACCATCACCGAATCCCCCACAACCAGCATCCTGGGCGGTCACCATTGACCAGAAACTTAACTGGACCAGCCACATAAATACAGGTAGACTATCCTTTATCCGAAAACCTCGGGACCAGCCGAGTTTCGGATAAAGGAGAATTTCGGATTTCGGAAGGTGGGTCGGCGGGGGTCCGCGGGGGGGGGTCGGCGGGGGGTCGTGCGCACGACTTACGCTGACGCTCAGCGTAAGTCAGTCGGGGTTGGCGGGGGTCGAGGCCGGCGGGGTCCGCGGGGGGGTCGGCGGTTGTCGGGGCTGGCGGTTGTCGGGGTCCGCGGGGGGGTCGGCGGTTGTCGGGGCTGGCGGGGGGGTTCGGCGGTTGTCGGGGCTGGTTCGGCGGTTGTCGGGGTCGGCGGTTGTCGGGGCCGGCGGGGTCCGCGGGGGGGTCGGCGGGGGGGATCGGCGGTTGGCGGGGTCGGCGGTTGTCGGGGCCGGTGGGGTCCGCGGGGGGGGGTCGGCGGTTGTCGGGGTCGGCGGTTGTCGGGGCCGGCGGGGTCCGCGGGGGGGTCGGCGGTTGTCGGGGCTGGGGGGGTCGGCGGTTGTCGGGGCTGGCGGGGTCCGCGGGGGGGATCGGCGGTTGTCGGGGCCGGCGGGGTCCGCGGGGGATCGGCGGTTGTCGGGGTCGGCGGTTGTCGGGGCCGGCGGTTGTCGGGGCCGGCGGGGTCCGCGGGGGGGTCGGCGGGGGGTCGTGCGCACGACTTACCCTTTATCCGAACTTCCGAAACCGGAACCCTCTAAAAACCGAAGGTTTTTTCGTTCGTACGCACGACTTACGCTGAACGAAAAAACCTTCGGTTTTTAGAGGGTTTCGGTTTTCGGAAGTCCGGATAAAGGGTAGTCTACCTGTACTGTGGCAACAAGAGGTCAGAGGCTAGGTATTCTGTGGTGAGTGTCTCACCTCCAGACTCCCCAAAGCCTTTCCACCATCTACAAGACACAAGTAAGAGGTGTGATGGAATACTCTCCACTTGCCTGGATGAGTGCAGCTCCAACAACACTCAAGAAGCTCAACACCATACAGGACAAAGCAGCCCACTTGATTGGCACCCCATCCACCACCTTCAACATTCACTCCCTCCACCACCAGCGTACCGTGGCTGCAGTGTGTACCATCTACAAGATGCACTGCAGCAACTCGCCAAGACTTCTTCGGCAGCACCTCCCAAATCCGTGACCTCTACCACCTAGAAGGACAAGGGCAGCAGGTGCATGGGAATACCACCACCTCCAAGTTCCCCTCCAAGTCACACACCATCCTGACTTAGAAGTATATCGCCGATCCTTCATCGTCGCTGGGTCAGAATCCTGGCACGACCCTCCCTAACAGCAGTGTGGGAGTACCTTCACCACACGGACTGCAGCGGTTCAAGAAGGCAGCTCACCTCCACCTTCTCAAGGGCAACTAGGGATGGGAATAAATGCTGGCCTTGCCAGCGACGCCCACGTCCCATAAAAGGAATTTAAAAAAAATTCACATTCAAAGCAAGCTTCTGGCCTGGATCGAGTATGGCAATAGAACTTTGCCAAGGAGTGACAGGGGATAGGAAATATGGCAAATCATCAGCCCATAAAAGGCTGCAAGCTCGGTTTAAAGGGCAGTGACCAGTTTTTCCAAAAGGCTGTATGGGGCAAAATAGGTGGTTAATAAAAATACAATGGAAGACAAAGCGAATATGGGGACAGAAAAATGAGCCCATGGGCAAGTGGTAGAGCACTTAGCACTGAAACTCTGTGTTTGATAGTCAGGAAATGGAGGTTGCTTCTGCTTCCATGCCTTTGTTACCTCTAGACTTGACTATTCCAACGCACCCCTCTGTAAACTTGAGGTCACCCAAAACTCTGCTGTCTGTGTCCTAACTTGTATCAAGTCCCGATCACTCATCAACCCTGTGCTCGCTGAGCTACACTGGCTCCCGGTTAAGCAATGCCACGATTTAAAAATTCTCATCCTGGTCACCATTCCACTTCCAGAACATCGCCCAACTCCACCCCTGCCTCAGCTCATCGGCTGCTGAAACTCTCATCCATGCCTTTGTTACCTCTAGATTTGACTACTCCAATGCTCTCCTGGTCAACCTCCCATTTTCCAACCTTCAAAAACTCTGCTGCCCGTATCCTAACTCGCACCAATCCCTTTCACCCATCAATGCTTGCTGTACATTCACTCCTGGTTAAGCAACGCCACAATTTTAAAATTCTCATCCTTGTTTTCAAATCCTGTCATGGCCTTGCCCCTCCCTATCTTTGTAATCTCCTTCAGCCCCACAACCCTCCAAGATATCTGCACTCTTCTAATTATGGTCTCTTGAACAACCCCGATTATAAATCGCTCCACCATTGGTGGCTTTGTCTTCAGCTTCCAAGGCCCTAAGCTCTGGAATTCCCTCCCTAAAACTCTCCGCCTCTCTACCCTCCTTTAAGACACTCCTTAAAACCTACCTCTTTGCCCAAGCTTTTGATCATCTGCCCTAATATCTCTATGTGGCTCAGTATCAAATTTTGTTTTATAATTCTCTTATGAAGCGCCTTGGGACGCTTTACTATGTTAAAGATGCTATATAAATACAAGTTGTTGTTGCACAAGATGACTGTGAGGAAGAGTGCCTTGTTTAGCATTTCAGGGCACCCTCCGCAGAGGTGCAACATGCCTAGCAGGAAGTGATAATCATGGTCAACACTCAGTGCACTATCTTCAGAATGTGGGAACAGATGCAAAAGAAGATGGCATGCCTTAAGGAAGCCGCTAAGGACGACTCAATAGTACCATTTACTGGGTAGATAGCCAAAATATGCATACCACAAAGTGTTGCCCACCAATTGTTGGACATTTATTGCTGACTCAAACCAATGTCACATACAACCATTCGACTCTTTCATTACTTACCAAGTGTACCCCAGGAGAGCATACATTCAAGCGAAAACTTGGAATTGAAAACCACAGCACATTGGCATCTTCAAAGGGCTCCACACAATATCAGTGCAACACAACCTAGCTGCATAATCACTTACTGACACACAGGATGGACTACAGATTGGATAGATGTTTGTAAATGTACATGTGCTCCTTCAATTTAAAATACCTCAGAATACTTCTCTACTTGTATTATCTGCCATCTCATTGTACAAGAGAACCTGAACCAGAAGAGGGCTCAGAAACTGAAAGCCCTTGAACTTCTTGGAGGAGAATACCCTGGACATTGTTGCATACAAGAACATGGACATAGTAGAGGGAAGGTGATGCTGCAGGCCTCCCCAAGATCAGGGCCAGTATCATTCAGCTTATAGGTCGCGTCTTCCTTGTCATTCACTCCCAGGGATGGACTATACATAGCCAAAACACAGACAGCATCTTGCAATGCAAGCTCCAAAATTAAGGAATCTCTTGATGTCAACATTCTAACATTTATTCCTTTTTGGTCATTGTAGGACTGGTAGATAGCCTATCAGTGCTGACGGTGGCACCAGAACAAGATACCGCACAACACTCTGCTTCCCTCTCACACAAATATTTGCAAGCAACCTGCACAGCACATCTTGATGGTTGCAGTTAGTGAGCTTGAGGAGTGGCATCAGGTGAGCTACAGCGCATAGATGAGGAGAAGCAGATGATTGTGTTAGAGAAGGAGCAGATAGTCACATGGCTGTCATCAGTGACCTACTCTACTTTTAAGAAATGCAGCAGTGCAGTGACTATGAGTAGTCATGTCATGCTACTTTTAGGATTAAGTAAGAAAGGAGGTGAGAGTGCTGATCAATACCACAGTTACCTGCTTGATGAGCGAGCCTTTAGTTTAGAGATTGCATTTCCAAGTGAGTAGGTGCAGGGTTGGAGCCCTATTCCTGGCAAGTGGAGACCAGATTTCCACTCTGAATTGATATCCAGCAGGATACTCGCATTCCCCTCATTGTATGGGTTGTGGGAGCCCATAAAACCCTCCTGCTGTATAGGACTAACCAGCCTGTCGGCTGATGGAAAGATGGTTACGGCCATGGAAGAAGCGTTCGTCACAACCCAGCAGACTGTTAATCAGCCTGAGAATCCATCCACTACTTCACACTATTCTTTCCAAGGAAAGAGTATGAAGATAAAAAACAAAAAAACCTGCTTGATACATTTGTGGACAGTAGATTGACTGATATTACAGATGATCCTTATTGTAGCACAGGGGGAGGCAGAAGAAAAAAAGTTGAGGGTATGCTAACCTTGACTATCACTATCAGTAGCATCCTTATGGCGCAGTTTGGCGACAGGTGATTTTGAAGCAGATGGTACAGCTATACAACTGGCTCCATGGATTCATTGCCAGGTACGTGTGCCAAGAGCCTGCAGATATGTGTGGTGGCATAATGGGAGGTGCTGCAAGTCTGACTCTGCTTCTTCCTGCCATACCTTCGTTCATCTTATACCAGTTCAACCATACTGTATTTGGGCACTTTTAAGATCGACCACCATTATTAACTTTAACTTAACTTGGCACAGTAGCTACAGAAAATGCTGGAAATACTCAGCAGGCCAGGCAGCTGAGTATTTCCAGCATTTTCTGTTGTTATTTCAGATTTCCAGCATCCGCAGTATTTTGCTATCGTATTGGCACAGTAGCTTGCACTTAGCTGCCATAATGCTCCATGACCTCCAGTATCCTAAGATTCCCTTTTATGTACCCTTTTCCAGCAATGTCTGTTCTGCTGAAGTCTTACAAATGCTTTAATTACAGTTGCATTAATTTGACACTCATTAATATTCAGCTACTTTTGTTTCCACCTAAACATTCTCCACTATTTTTGGATACCCAAAACTTTAAAAACAGAAACATAGAAAAAACATTGCAGTAAAAATGGGGGCAGAGCGTGAAGAAATAATCCAAGGGTTTCACTCCGGTCAGTGATCCCTGCTGCAAATGCATGCATATGGATTGCAAATGAGGACAGGATTGGGCTAGGTGGTGACATTCTCCACAATCAGATAATCTGCCACTGTCAAATATAAATAACAGCCACTTGGGCATGGTATCAGGAAGCAACTGCCACCAGTGCAACTTTACCATAGAGAGGTACAAATTCTTACAGGAGGAAGAACATCAGAGATAAAGAAACAATGTTACTGGGCTAGAAATTCATAAACCCTTTTAAAGGTTGGATGTGCACTGCCTTGACCTGCTGTTGATCTTGCCCCAAATCGTAGGGATGGGGTCATTTTAAGTATTCAGGGTAGGCATCTGTCCCTGTTGTGGTACAGTCAAAGCACCTTCCCCAATGAGGAGGCACTATTCTGCTCCAACAGGGGGCACCTAAGGCCCAGCAATATGGACACAAACGTTTTTATAAAGTCCCTCAGTGGGCAAAGGGGCATCTTTTTGAATGTACAAGGAAACTCTTTGGTATCCGGCACCGACGGGACCAGGATGGTGGCGGTTGATTAAAAATTCCGGATGACGGAGAGGGTTATCTACCAAGGCTATTTTTAACAAACAAAAATAAGAAAAATCGAGAAATGTGCAGTATACAGTAATTGGGTACTCACCTACAGAATGTTGGGTTAAATGGATGGTGGAAGATGCTTGATTAAGCACAGTACTGCCAGTTGAGGGTAATCCATAACTCTTTAATTACTTAACAGTAAAACAAAACTTATACAGTAAACAGAAAAATGGCGGATCGGAAGAGACTACTGGCAGCGCGGGAGAGTCAGACTCCTGTTATTGAGGTGTTCGGACTTCCGATAGCGCCAAGAAGCTGAGTAGTGGCAGTTTGGAGAACTACCCCCACTGACTAACTCGGCCACCGCGGGAGACTCGGACTTGGACACATTTCCGGTTATTGAGGCGTTGTTTTCAGAGTATGAATTTTGCCATTTAAACGAGAGTTTCCTGTAATTGATCTCCTGGGATCTAGCTTAGTAACTTTGGTTGTTTTCCTCCCTCCCTTTTGAAAGAATTGGACGCCTCTGGGATCAATTACCTTAATTTCTTGCAATGCTGACACCTTCTTACAGGACCAGAATGGGACCGACGCCTACTCTTGATAGGTATAGGTGTCACTGGACCCATCAGGTAGTGAGCTGGGCACAATTCCCTGGGTAGCTCATGAAGTCTCCCAAATACACACCCAAAGTCATTTGTGTATCAGGGCCGACCCAAGATGTGGCCACCTCCACAACAGTTTACTGGAAAACTTGGAAGGGGCAGAAATCTAGCCGATCCAGGTTCCACAACAAACTGTGGCCACTGTCCCTCAAACCAACCAGAATTGTACTAGTTCCACCCCACCCTGCTGGCTAGAATTTCTACCCAACTGGTGGAAAAATGTTCCACTCTTATCTGAAAACCATTATCAAACCAAAAAAATATTTGCTCAAACTAGGGAAATATTTAACTACTCATGTGACTCCATGTGTGGGCTGTACATAAGGCAAAGCAGCAGAAAACGAATGAGAAACAGAAAAGAGGTAAGAAGGATTAAATCTCGTCACTTCAATGTTATTTCCTCAATACAAAAGAAACAGATAACACTCCTGATCACTCTTCACGCCGAAACTGATCATATTTCAGAGGGGAACAAACATTGCCTCCTTCTTCTTCTTCTCTGATGAAAAGCAGAGGGTGGGAGGGCTTAAGGCAGGACAGCTCAGATATCTACCACTGACTAAAAACCTGTCAATCCCACAAGGAAGAACATACCTAAAGTCAAAGCAGCTGATAGTTTTAAGGATAACAAAAGTGAGTGTTACCGAAGTCAACAAGAGGACCGGACCAGATCTTCTATTCCCCAGAGCAAACTCTTCACCTTTTAACATGCAAATGACAGCAGTGCCAAAGCTCACTCGCCACCCACCGGCGGCCCCTATAACCGGCCCATCAGAAGGCGGCGCCTTTTGATTTGATTTCATTAACCGCACGTGAAGGAGAAAAAAAGAAGTCATGGCTCGTGAGGCGGGAAAAGCCGAGGATTGAGCGGAGCCCGGCGGTCTCCGGGATGTGGAGGAGTAAAGTAAGTTTGGTTGTTTCATTTTTTTTTAAAGTGAGTGAATTGGGAGTAAAGATAACGTCAGGGAAGCGAGTGATAGAAGAACAGGTGGGTAAAAGGGCCCGCGATGGGAGGGAGGAGCCGGAGGTGGAGGTGGACGGGGAGCCCCGGACGGCTAATGGGGCAGTTGGTGTCCCTCAGCTGCTTGTCCGAGGCCTGCCTGTTCGGTGCCGGTCAGGACTCTCGCCAACAGGGCTGGTAATCGCCGAAACCGCCATCACACCAGCTGTAAACTATACTTTCACCGTCGACGGTTACAGTTGAACAGGTTGTTATGGTTCCTGGCGGGCAGAATCCCTGCTCCATTGATAAACTCGCCTCCGGACCCGCGGCCGTTGCACCCACTGATTGGAAAACTCTTTATCCGTTAACGGTCACATTACTACTGGCACTCCAAGAGGCGACTGGGTTAACGCTGTCCGCCAGCTTGGCTAATCGTGTGCTTAATTATAGCAGCTAGTCCAGTCCTTCCTACCAGAGTTTTCTGTGTGTCTGTTTTAACATCAAAAGAAAGACTTGCATTTCTATAGCGCCTTTCACGAGCACGGACGTCCCAAAGCGCTTTACAGCCAGTGAAGTACTTTTTGAAGTGTAGTCACTGTTGCAGGAAAAGCGGCAGCCAATTTGTGCACCGCAAGCTCCCACAAACAGCAATGTGATAATGACCAGATAATCTGTTTCAGTCATGTTGATTTGAGGGATAAATATTGGCCAGGACACCGGGATAACTCCCCTGCTCTTTGAAATAGTGCCATGGGATTTTTTACGTCCACCTGAGAGCAGACGGGGCTCTGGTTTAACATCTCATCCAAAAGACTGCACCTGACAGTGCAGCACTCCCTCCACTGCACTGGACTGGAGCGTCAGCCTAGATTTTTGTGATGAAGTCTTTAGAGTGGGGCTTGAACCCACAACCTTCTGACTCAGATGAGAGTGCTACCCACTGAGCCACAGTTAAAAACTCTTTGATAGCAATGAGCAAACCATTTAGAATTCTGTAGTGCAGTATTTATTTATAAAAAGGTTAAGACTTCATTAAATCGATTATTGCAGACTTGAGACAGGTATCCATGAAGACAGTACAATAAACCAAGCACCACAATAACAACTTGCATTTATATAGTACCTTTTTAATGTAGAAAAACGCAGTGCTTCAGAAGTGCAAGGAAAATGGATGGCAAGTGAGAGAGAGGGAGGGTTGACCAAAAAGTAGGGTTTAAGGAGAGGTGTGGAGGGGTTTAGGAAGGGAATTCTAGTGAGTGGGACATTGTCCACCATTGGTGGCGGAGCCACCAATCATAAGAGGCTGGAGTTAGAGGAATGGAGATGGGGTGGGCAGACAAGGTTGTCAGGCTGGGGGAGGTTGCAGTGATCGGGTGGGGTGAAACTGTGGAGGGATTTAAAACACTGGGATAAGAATGCTTTATTTTGAAGCATTGGTTCCTGGGAAACAGTGTAGGTCAGTGAGTGCACAGTAAACACCAGTTGACTGCATTCATTACGTAAAATAAAAAGGGTAACTGGCAGTAAGTAGAGGTTAGGTTTTAATCTAGTGGTTCCTAAATAACAAGGGCAGACCTTGAGTAGTTTATAAATAATATGAATGCTTAAGATTAGATTCTTGCCTTGCATTCAATTCCTGGTATCTGCTTTGTGTATTTTTAAACAAATATATACTACTTACATTTCTTAAGGTTTTATTTTAGATTTGCCTTTTGTAGAACCAGTGTGTTTTGTAGTGGATGCTGAATGCTGATGCACACTCTGCTGTTAGCACATTAATGTTCATACTGTAGATTAAAGGGGCTCATTTGGTTAAAATTACTTTCAAGTGACTACTAGGCTTTAGAATAGGTAATGCAGTATCATTATTTCTGCACAAAATAGGTTTACTTGATTTATAAACATGAAAACCACTAATATAGTTTGCATCTAAAAAGTTTTAATGTCTACTATATGGCAAACTTTCTCAAGTGGCCAAAATAGTACCAATTAACCAACCAGGCTGTTTCAGGAACTTAGCCTACCTAAAACTCTACAATCCTTTGTGATGACCCTTTGATTGTACAGTCATTATGGAAAGTTTAATCATTTGCTGTTGATTTTTGGGGAAATTCTGTTGTCTGTTTTATTATGTATTGGATGCTTTGTATTGAGTTACATAACATAAGAAATAGGAGCAGGAATAGGCCACTTGGCCCCTCGAGCCTGCTCCACCATTCAATAAGATCATGGCTGATCTTGGGCTCAAAGCCACTTCCCCGCCTGCTCCCCATAACCCTTCACTCCCTTATCTTGCAAAAATCTGTCTATCTCCACCTTTAAATGTATTTAATGATCCAGCCTCCCCGGCTCTCTGAAGCAGAGAATTCCGCAGATTTACGACCCTCAGAGAAGAAATTCCTCCTCACTCAGTTCTAAAAGGGCGACCCTTTATTCTGAAACGATGTCCCTGAGTTCTAGATTTCACCACTAGGCGAAACATCCTCTCTGCATTAATCTTGTCGAGCCCCCTCAGTATCTTTATATGTTTCAATAAGATCACTTCTCATTCTCCTAAATTCCAATGAGTATAGGCTCAACATTTCTTCATAAGTCATCCCCTCATCTCGGGAATCAACCGCGTTGAATCATCTCTGAACTGCCACCAATGCAAGTATATCCTTCCTTAAATAAGGAGACCAAAATTGTACGCAGTACTCAAGGTGTGGTCTCACCAATACCCTTACAAGAGAGTTACAAGAGAGTAATTCAATCTCAGATTTCTGATCCGTCATAAAACACAAGAATGAAGCTCAAGTGGTTTGTGACAAGCCATAAGGCACCAGAGATTGAATTACTTGTCTTCAACTCGGTGCACAAATTCATTCTAACTAGCGTATCAGTGAAACTATACAAAACAAAATTTTGGTAAAAACGCCCAATTTTCCACATGTATCCTTGGTGATGGAAGCTGAGTTAGAATAATTGGAATGAAAGCACAATGAAAATCAGGATTACACAACTGAAGAAAATGGCTTCATATGGCTGTTTTACTGAAATGTGTTGATACCAGCTTACTGGAATTATATCATGTGGTCTATATGCTGTATGATATTGTTTTCAGTAAGCTGTTCACAACATTCCCTAACTAAAGTCACTTGACATGCACTATAATGTGGATAAATGCGAGGTTATCCACTTTGGGGGTAAAAACAGGAGGGTAGATTATTATCTAAATGGCAATAGATTGGGAGATGGGGAAGTGCAGAGGGACCTGGGTGTTCTTGTGCACCAGTCACTGAAGGAGAGCATGCAGGTGCAACAGGCGATTAAGAAGGCAAATGGTATGTTGGCCTTCATATCAAGGGGGTTCGAGTATAGGAATAGGGATACCTTACTACAGCTGTACAAGGTGCTGGTGAGACCGCATCTGGAGTATTGTGTACAGTTTTGGTCGCCCCATCTGCGGAAGGATGTTCTTGCCATGGAAAGAGTGCAGCGGCGATTCACCAGGCTGATACCTGGAATGGCGGGAATGACCTACGAGGAGAGATTGAATAGTTTGGGCTTGTACTCACTGGAGTTTAGAAGATTGAGAGGGGATCTCATCGAAACATATAAAATTATGGCAGGCCTGGACAGGCTGAATTCAGAGAGAATGTTTCCAATGGCAGGGGAGCACAGAACCAGGGGCCACAGTCTAAAAATAGCGGGCAAATCATTTAAAACAGAGATGAGGAAGAATTTCTTCACTCAAAGAGTGGTGAGCCTGTGGAATTCCCTGCCACAGAGGGCTGTGAAGGCTAATTCAATAAATATTTTCAAGAGAGAATTGGATATATTTCTGAAGGCTAAGGGGATTAAGGGTTACGGAGAAAAGGCGGGGACGGGGTACTGAACTGGTAAGATCAGCTAAGATCTCAGACGAAGATCAGCCATGATCTCATTGAATGGCGGAGCAGGCTCGAAGGGCCGAATGGCCTACTCCTGTTCCTATCTCTATGTTTCTATGACATCCACTGACGGTCACTGTGGTACAGTATCCCTCCTCATCTCTAAGATTGAGACCATCTGTTCAGCTGCCTCTGCCACTTCCCTTCCTTCCCCTAGCCCACTGGGCCAAACTTCCTCTAAGGTTCCCCCCTGCCCTAGCCCTGAACTCACATCTTTCTCCAGTTTCTCTCCGATCTCCCCTCATGACCTCTCCATGCTCATCTTGTCCATGAGACCCACTTTCTGCTCCCTCGACCCTATTCCCACCAAACTGCTAACCACCCAACTTCCGTTTCTGGCTCCCATGTTAGCTGACATTGTTAACAGTTCTCTCTCCTCAGGCACTGTCCCACTCTCCCTCAAATCTGCAGTCATTACCCCTCTCCTCAAAAAACCAACCCTTGCCCCTCTGTCCTTGCAAACTACTGCCCCATCTCATAAGGATATAAGAACATAAGACGTAGGAGCAGGAGTAGGTCATTTGGCCCCTCGAGCCTGCTCTGCCATTCAATAAGATCATGGCTGATCTGATCTTGGCCTCAACTCCACTTCCCTGCCCACACCCCATAACCCTTGACTCCGATAAGTTCAAAAATCTGTCTATCTCCACCTTAAATACATTCAATGACCCAGCCTCCACAGCTCTCTGGGGAAGAGAATTCCAAAGATTCACGACCCTCTGAGAGAAGAAATCCCTCCTCATTTCAGATTTAAAAGGGTGCCCCCTTATTCTGAAATGATGCCCCCTCGAGGGGAATCATCTTCTCTGCATCTACCTTGTCAAGCCCCTTCAGGATGATATAGATGGGTTGGTCAAATGGGTGGAACAGTGGCAAATGGAATTTAACCCTGAAAAGTGTGAGGTGATGCATTTCGGATGGACTAACAAGGCAAGGGAATACACAATGAATGATAAGACCCTAGGAAAGACAGAGGATCAGAGGGACCTTGGTGTGCATGTACATAGATCCCTGAAGGCAGCAGAACAGGTGGATAAGGTGGTTAAAAAGGCATATGGGATACTTGCCTTCATTAGCCGAGGCATAGAATATAAGAGCAGGGAGGTTATGATGGAGCTGTACAAAACGCTGGTATGGCCACAGCTGGAGTACTGTGCAGTTCTGGTCGCCACACTACAGGAAGGATAATAATAATAATCAACTTTATTGTCATTGTTAGTGCACAAGTGTAGTACAACGAGAGTGTACATTTTGATTAAGACATTTAACATTCAACATTCATTTGGCTTGTAATACATAAACATAATAAAGTGCATTGGCAGATGTGCAGGCTTTAGAGTTTATTTGTGGAGTTCAGTAGGATGACAGCCCTGGGAAAGAAGCTGTTCCTAAATCTGGTCGTACGGGTGCGAATGCATCTGTAGCGTCTCCCAGATGGCAGGGGGGCGAACAAACTGTGGCTGGGGTGGGTAGAATCTTTGATGATGGTCAGTGACCTCCGTAAACAGCGTTTCTGGTAGATGTTCTCTATGGTCGGTAGCCGGGTGCCGGTAATGCGTTGGGCAGTTTTGACTACCCGCTGCAGGGCTTTCCGGTCATAGGAGCTACAGCTGCCATACCATACTGTGATACAGTTTGTCAGGATGCTCTCTATTGTGCAGCGGTAAAAGTTAGAGAGGATCAGGGGTGACAGGTTACATCCCTTCAGCCTCCTTAGGAAATATAGGCGCTGCTGGGCCTTCTTCACCAAAGAATAGGTATTGAGGGACCAGGAGAGGTCTTCCGTGATGTGGACTCCGAGGAACTTAAAGCTGTCCACCCTTTCCACCACAGCCCCATGGATGTGGATGGGGGTGTGACTTCTGCCTTTAGACTTCCTGAAGTCCACAATGATTTCCTTGGTTTTCTTGATGTTAAGGGCCAGGTTGTTATCGGCGCACCGCTTCACGAGATGCTGGACCTCCTCCCTGTAGGTTGACTCATCGTTGTTGGTGATCTGGCCTACCACCGCGGTATCATCCGCAAACTTGATGGTGTTGGAACCATGAACAGCCACACAGTCGTGGGTGAAGAGGGAGTAGAGGAGGGTGCAGAGGAGATTTACCAGGATGTTACCTGGGCTGGAGCGCTTCAGCTATGAAGTAAGACTGGACAGGCTGGGGTTGTTTTCCTTGGAGCAGAGAAGGCTGAGAGGGGACCTGATTGAGGTATACAAAATTATGAGGGGCATAGATAGGGTGGATAGAAAGGAACTTTTTCCCTTAGTAGAGGGGTCAATAACAAGGGGGCATAGATTCAAGGTAAGGGGCAGGAGGTTTAGAGGGGATTTGAGGAAAAACTTTTTCACCCAGAGGGTGGTTGGAATCTGGAACTTACTGCCTGAAAGGGTGGTAGAGGCAGGAACCCTCACAACATTCAAGAAGCATTTGGATGAGCACTTGAAATGCCATAGCATACAAGGCTATGGACCAAATGCTGGAAAATGGGATTAGATTAGATAGGGCTTGATGGCCGGCACGGACGCGATGGGCCGAATGGCCTCTTTCTGTGCTGTATAACTCTGACTCTGAGAATCTTATATATTTCAATAAGATCCCCTCTCATTCTTCTAAACTCCAATGAGTATAGGCTCAACCTTTCTTCATAAGATAACCCCGTCATCTCCGGAATCAACCTCGTAACCTTCTCTGAACTGCCTCTAATGCAAGTATATCCTTCCTTAAATAAGGAGACCAAAACTGTACGCAGTACTTCAGGTGTGGTCTCAACAACACCCTGTACATTTGTAACAGGACTTCCCTACTTTTTTTACTCCATTCCCTTTGCTATAAAGGCCAACATTCCATTTGCCTTCCTAATTACTTGCTGTACCTGCATGCTAACTTTTTATGATTCATGTAGAAGGACCCCCAGATCCCCCTGCACCTCAGCATTTTGTAATCTCTCACCATTTAAATAATTTGCGCTTTTATTTTTCCTACCAAAGTGGATAACCTCTCATTTTCCCACATTAAAACTCCATCTGCCAGATTTTTTCCCACTCACTTAGCCTATCTATATCCTTTGGAGATTCTTTGCTTTCCCACCTATCTTTGTATCATCAGCAAATTTGGCTACATTACACTCAGTCCCTTCATCCAAGTCGTTAATATAGATTGTAAATAGTTGAGGCTCCAGCACCGATCCCTGTGGCACCCCACTAGTTAGTTTGCCAACCTGAAAATTACTCATTTATCCCGACTCTCTGTTTTCTGTTAGTTAGCCGATCCTCTATCCATGCTAATATATTACCCCCAACCCCGTGAGCTCTTGTCTTATGTAGTAACCTTTTATGTGGCACCTTATCAAATGCCTTCTGGAAATCCAAATACACAACATCCACTGGTTCCCCTTTATCCACCCTGCTCGTTACATCCTCAAAGAACTGCAGCAAATTTGTCAAACATGATTTCCCTTTCATAAAACCATGCTGACTCTGCTTGACTATATTGTGATTTTCTAAATGTCCTGCCATCACTTCCTTAATGATGGATTCCAGCATTTTCCCAATGATAGATGTTAGGCTAACTGCCCGATAGTTGCCTGCTTTCTGTCTCCCTCCTTTCTTAAGTAGGGGCATTACATTTGCGGTTTTCCAGTCAACTGCGACCTCTCCAGAATCCAGGGAATTTTGGTAGATTACAACCAATGCATCCACTATCTCTGCAGCCACCTCTTTTAAGACTCGAGGATGCATGCCATCGGGTCCAGGAGACTTGTCCACCTTTAGTCCCATTAGTTTGCCCAGTACTTTCTCTCTCTAATGTATATACCTTTAAGGGGGGGAACTATCTTTTACAGCTCATGTATACTGCAGTACCGGCAGTGACCACACCTGTATATAACACTGAGTAGTAATCTGTACAGATCATTCCAGTGTGAGCCACGTTGAGTAAACACCTGTTGTACCGTTCTCCTGCAGTCTGTGTCTCATTATACACAGACACAACATTGGCAACAAGGCAAGTTCGAACCTACCTGCAACTCTGCATCACCTCCCGGGGATTCGTTCCTGGAGATCAGTGGATTGGAGGTCAAGGCCAGAGACTTGGGTGGCGACCACGGGCAACTGCCCAGTTATCCAGCAGAGACTCGAGAATTGCGGGGGAGGCTGTCGTGAGCCAGGCTTGGCTTTCCAGTCGAGGTGGTCCAGCAAAACGGGCTGGCAACAGGTAGTGCGCAGACCCTTCCTGGACAGCGGCGGGCTAGAGCCCGACCGAGCGGCACAGCAAAGGGCTGAGCAGCGTCGACGGGGGAGAGAGAGGGCAGAGTGCACAGGGCGCAGCCGGTGTTCAGGGGCCGAGCAGCGTCGAAGAGAGGGAGAGAGAGACGTGCAGAAACCCGCGAGGCGCCGCCATTGCCACGAGGACCGCCGAGAGCGGCGTTGGCAGCAGCGCAGGAGAAGCGCGCGAAACCTACAGGGCGCCGCCATTGCCATGAGAACCGCCGGGAGCAGCGTTGGCGGAAGGAAAGCGCGGGAGACGCCATTTTAAGCCATTGGGAGACGCCATTTTAAACCACACCCAAAATGCCGAAGAGTGGCAGTATCACCGCATTTGACAATGAAGTTGAAGATTGGACTACATATGTCGAACGAATAGAGGTATACTGCAAGGCAAATGAGGTGTCAGATGACAAGAAAGCGTCGGTATTGTTAAATTTAATGGGTGCAAAGACGTATGGTTTATTACAAAATCTAGTAGCCCCAACGAAGCCAATGGAAAAGTGTTTTGAAGACATAGTAACGATACTACAGGAACATTTAAACCCCACACCGCTGATGATAGCAGAAAGATTCAAGTTTCACAAACGGAACCAGCATAAGGATGAAAGCAATGCTAATTATTTAACAGAACTGCGCAAACTATCGAAACACTGCCAGTTTGGAGCGGGACTGGCAGATACCTTAAGGGACAAGTTTGTGTGTGGGCTTCAAAGTGAAGGAACCCAGAAACGGCTTTTATCTGAAAAGGACCTTACGCTGGAAAAGGCTTTCAGCATTGTGGTATCATATGAAGCAGCAGCACGGGGCGCTGCAGAGATACAACAGAGACCGCAAGAATATGGCACAAACAAAATGTCATATAGAACAGCGAAGTGCTATCGCTGCGGCAGAACAGCACAGGACCAGAATGATTGCTGGTTCAAAGACAAAGTGTGCAGACAGTGTGGGAAAAGTAGGACACATAGCACGAGTCTGCAGGTTGGGAAAGAAAACCAGCAATAAGAAACCTACCAAAGAAAAGTACAAGAAGGTACATAGGATGACGGAGAATAGTTCAGACGAACAAAAGAGTGATAACGACTCCGAAAGCAGGGAACTGAGTTGTCTGAAACTACATAATGTGATCACAACGGAGGATCACCGAACCATTTGGGTCACTCTCAAGATAGCAGGAGTCCAGGTAAAGATGGAATTGGACACAGGATCAGCCCTAACAGTCATAAACCGACGGGACTACGAGCGGCTATTCTCACACATACCCTTGAGAGACACAAAAATTATTTTGAAGACGTACACGGGGCAAAAAGTCTACCCCAAAGGAAAAATAAGGGTGACCGTTATATATAACGGTAAGGAAACACCAAAACTAGACCTGTATGTATTGCAAGATGGAGGATCACCATTACTGGGACATGAATGTGGTAGAACGGATTCTTTTACCCTCAGTCTGGTTCAGTAATCACTGAGTCGAATGCAACTGGAGAATTCAAACGATTTATTTTCCGCGGAGTCTTACTCTGAAATGTTGGCACCGACTCCTGCAAGAGTCTGAGGAACCCAACAGAGCAAGCAATTTTTCATACAGTGTGCTACATTATTATACTTGCATTTGAGAAGACATTAACACCTCGTACATTCCTGCACCAATCCTGAGCTGTGCACGTATACATTTAATTTGATTTCCTGGCCTGGCAGTTTGAAATAAAGAAGTCACATTTAACTGAATGGGTTACAGCTAAGTAAACATCCTGGTAATGTGTTCACGATCACCTAAACATTATGGTAATGCGTTTGCAATCATGGTAATGCGTTTTCTGATCGCCTATTGTCTGTATAACTTCTGCACGCTGCCTTACACTGTTCCTATCAGCAAGGTGTGACATTGTGGGCGCCAGCCATATTAGCAGCCAAAGATCAGTTTAGCCTTTTTATTTTACTTCTTGCTGCCTTCACAGTTTCTTGTTTCTATTTCCTTGACCTTGGTATTCTCATTCCCTCCTTTTATCATCATTCTATGATAACCAACCGTTATTCGGTTACGTCTATTTTATTTAGTCGATCAAATTCTTTCAAAGGGGGCAGCCCATTTCTTTTCCTTTCCTGGTTGGACTTCGGATAACAGCTTTGTCCTTTGGTATCGGTAGTTCTGTTGCATGGTCCTGCAGTAACAGACTTGGTCACCTGGCGTCGACAGACGTAATCAAATTTACACTTGGTCCAATGGCATGGCAATGTTCCTCTGTGTATGTATCTCAGCATTAGCGAGCGGTGGGGCTGTCTAATAAGCCCAATGTAGGTGTCCCAGTTGATCACGTTCCATTTCCCGAACCCGCCTCGGTTATCATCATTGCACCGAAGCACGTCTTCGTGGCATAGGTGGTGTACCCGCTTGGGTTGGTTCCGCCGGCATGTTCTCATTCTGGGCTGTTGAGTTATTCCAAGGGTGATCAGGACACTGATAGAGAGGATCCACAGCGACGTCTGCATGTCTGTTTAGGGAGAGATTTCTTGGAAGCAAGAGAGGTTAGCGTTCTTTAAGTTTCAGGCATAGCATTACTGACAATTTTACAGTGGTGGAGGTGAACCCAAGCACTCTTTCCCTCTACTTTGGCAGCAGTTGGGGTGGTGAGTAGGACTTGATAGGGTCCTTCCCAACGAGGTTCCAATCCTTTTCGCGTCCAATTCTTGATTAATACGTACGCTCCGGGCTCGACCTGGGACGGACTGACTATAGGAGGGAGGTCGATGTAAGCAGCGCGTACCCGGGAGTGCAAACTTTTCAATGCCCTGGTTAACGACAAAATATAGTTAGTCATTTCTGCCGTCATGTGGTGAAAGTGGACAGTCTTTGGGACTTCCTGGTTCCACGGGGTTTTGAGAGGTCTGCCATATATGATTTCAGCAGGGCTTAATCTTGCTGCACCAGCCGGGGTAGTGCGTATTTGGAACAAGGCCACGGGGAGTAGTTTGAGCCATGTAGTTCCCGTCTCGGCCTGTAATTTGGCAAGTTTATTTTTCAAGGTCTGATTAGCCCGCTCGACCAGTCCGGCGGCCTGTGGCCTGTAGGCACAATGTAGCTGCTGTTGGATGCCCATTTGAGTGCAGAACTCCTTGTTTACCAGACCCACGAAGTGAGGGCCGTTGTCTGAACTTAATCGGTTTGGAATTCCGTACCTTGGAATAATTTCTCTCCTTAAAACTTTTACAACAGTGGAGGCTTTGTTATCTGTAGTCGGGTAGGCCTCAATCTACTTACTAAATACATCAACAATAACCAGTACATATTTATAACACTGACACCTTTCTAATTCAATTTAGTCCATCTGGAGGGTCTCAAAGGGACCCGTGGGTAACGGCGTCTTACCCGTTTCACAAGGTATGCCTTTTCCCGGGTTATGCTGCTGACAAATGAGGCAGCGACTGCTAATACCTTGAGCCAGAGCTTGTAATCTAGGATGCCACCATGTAGCTAATAACGTGTCACTAGTTGCTCTGGCACCACAATGAGTTGCAAAGTGTATACATTCAATAACCCATAATGCTAGCTCATCTGACATACAAGTTTGCTCGGCAGGGGTGACCCATAATTTAGACACACAATCATATGTACAACCGAGCTGTTTCCACAGTCCCCTATCACGGTCAGGAGCGTCCTCCTGTAACTTAATGACGTCTTGGATGGTTGGCATTGGCTTTTCCGAGGGAGACTTGCTTTTATTTGAGCTTTTAGTCTGGCTCATCATTCTAGGCACAACCACTCGTCGTTCCTGGGACGCTTCCCTTGCTCCCTGGTCAGCGCATCTATTCCCTATATCTACAGGGGTTTGTCCTGCTGTGTGTGCGGAGCACTTTATCACGGAGATCTGTTTTGGTAGCATGAGGGCTTGTAGCAAATCCGATACTAATTTCTGATGGGATATCTGTGTTCCTGCAGAGGTTAGGAACCCTCTGTTTTTCCATAATTGTCTGAAATCATGAACCACTCCGAAGGCATATCTCGAGTCTGTATAAACGTTAACCTTTTAAGTCCTTCCCTAAGATACAAGCTCGTATTAATGCGAACAGTTCTGCTTGTTGGGCGGAATACGGAAGTTCAAAGGCGGCAGACTCCAAAGTATTACTGTCCTGATCTACGATTGCATATCCAGAAAGTCTTTTCCCAAGGGGACTGACGGACGCACTTCCATCTACATACATGGTTGTGTCAGGACTCTGCATTGGGGCATCAGATAGATCCTCCCTGATGGAGGTATCTTCCTTGATTAAAAATAGACAATCATGTCCTGGGTCTGTTTGTTCGAGGGGTGGTTCTGTGAGGAAAACATGCTGGGTTGATAGTAGTACAATGCTTAAATTGCAGTTTAGGATTATTCAACAGGTATATCTCGTACTTATTTTGTCGGGCCATAGTGAGGTGCTGAGTTTGTAATTGGCCTAATAGTGCAGTTACCGAGTGCAAACTGTATACAGTAATATCTTGTTGCAAAGTTAGGTTGGCAGCCGATTGTAGGCTATTATAGATGGCGGTCAGAATCTGGGTGCATACGGGATGCCCTAGCGCTACCGGATCTAACTTCGAGGAGTAGTAAGCCACCGGCCTATGCTTGTCCCCATGTTTTTGCGTTAGGACAGCAGTCGAACAATCAGTGAGGATAGTGCAGTATAGCTGGAAGGGCCTGTCATACAGGGGTCTCCCCAGTGCTGGGGCTTGTGACAATGCTTCTTTTAGGTTTTCAAACGCTCTTATGGCGACAGGGTCTAGCTGGAACTCGCCCTCCATACTGGTGTATGGTGTTAGTCGTTTGGTTTCTAGAGCGATGTTGGGTATCCATTGTCTACAGTAGTTTACCATCCCCATCCATTGCCTCACTTGTTTTGCACTACGGGGTACGGGGAACTGACAGATTGGCTCAATCCTGCTTCTCTCTAGACTCCGCTCGGTTGCTGAGAGCATGAAGCCGAGGAATTTAACTTTCTGTTGGGCCACTAGTACCTTTGATTGAGAGACTACGTACCCGAGTGAGAATAGGTGATTAAGCAACTGGGCGGTGTCTTCCCGGTTACTTTGTTCGTCAGGGCTAGCTATTAGCAAATCGTCCACGTACTGGACCAGAGCAGAACCATGTTTCAAGGTCAAAGTCTGCAACTGTCCTTGTAGGCACCTAGAGAATAATGTTGGAGAGTTTACAAAGCCTTGCGGCAGTCGGGTCCACGTATATTGTTGTCCATTATAAGTAAAAGCAAAGAGGTACTGGCTTGCCGGTTCCAGTGGCAAGGCGAAGAAGGCGTGCTGGAGTTATTTTAACGCATCCTACCTGTGTGGGGTCTTCTGCCCACACTTGCGGATTGACGTATTCCGGTACCTCATTCCCAACGTGGTGGTGCAACTGTGTCAAGACTACCTTTGGCTCTTGGTATAACAGGATAGCTCGACCGCCTGACGGCCTGCTCCCGCCGGTCATCTGGGTTAGCTTGTTCAACTGCCTGTTTTACCATGGGTCCCAGATCTTCCGCACGGCAGGGGGAGTTCACTTCCCGGGTGATGTGTGGGGCTACAGTTAGGGGTTGCTTCCACAATTCCGAGGGAACCTCAACATATTCTGCTTTCCCCTCCGGTCCCGTAACTATGGCTCGGAGAACAACATCCCACTCAGTCCCTTCATAAGCTTGGTAAAAATTCTCCAACTCCTTATCTTTCCCACTTCGATCATAAGCTAGGGTTACATGAGATGGGGGTTCATCTTTTAAGTTCAGAGTCCACCATTGTGGGGCGATAGAGACGTAACATTGTCTTTTAGGGGCCCATGGTTTTACAGTTATTCCTTCGTTCCCACACTCAAGTCTTAGTTGAAATGCACATAACCGGTCTCTGGCCATGAGATTGCAATCCAGCCCATTTGTGATCACGAATTGGTGTTTCACAGACTCATTTTGAAATGCTACTTCAACTGGTTCTGATATCGGGTACTGGCACACTTGTCCTTGGAATCCGGACAGGCTTTGTGTCTCCCCGGATTTAGGGAGATTGAGCTCTGATCGGACAGATGACATAGCTCCGGTGTCTACCAGAAAGGTATGTCTGCTCCCTTCAATCAGCAGGGATAGAACGGGCTCCTTGTCCGACTGGAACCCGTTCGCCACGAGGTTGGCTAGTCAGTACTGGGGAAACGGATTATTCTGGGAGAAGTCTGTATATCTTCCTCCTCCCCGATTTCCCTGCCAACCTCCCCGTTGTCCTTGCATGTGGCCCCCTCTTCCTTGTCTTCGGGAGGGACATTCCCTGCTCCAATGGCCTTGCTGGCCACAATTAAAACAGGTATCTGACCCTGCTTGCCTCCCTCCTCTTCCTCTATCGCCGAAATTTTGTCTTGGGGGAGCGTAGGGTGGGCCATAATTAGGGACGGTTGGTCCGTTGGGATGGCTGGTATCTCTGTACCCTTGTCTATCAACCCACCCTGGGACGCAGTACTGGGCTCCGTCTGATACCCTATCACATCTTGGGTGGGCTTTGGCTCTTTTTTTATCACGTACTCAGTCTTGACCTTGACCTGGGGCTGACTCTCCTGACTCTTACTCTTTCCAATAATATTTCACTGCCCTGGCCATCTGGCTGGGACTATTCTCTGACCAGTCCATATTGTTAGTCTTAATTGCTTCAGACACTGAGGTTGGTAGACAATTTATCAGGATAGCACAGTATTGCGGCGAGTTTGCTCCGTTCCGGTAATTAGCATCTCCTGACTGACTCCGATACACCTCAGAGAATCTCTCTAGGAATTCCTCTGCTCCCTCGCCCTTTCGTGGTTTAGTATCCCTTGGATATATCAATGGGTTTCTGCAGGGTGGTGGTTAAAGCAGTGAGTATGGCGCGTTCACGAGCAGCACTCTGTGCGTTTTGAGCCTCTAATGTGGCATGGTCCTCAAAGCCTAGGTTAACCAAAAACCTTGCATGTTCGGCGGGATTCAAGATCTGCTGTACTAACGCCCATAAGTCTCTTGATTCAGCATTATAGACGAGTATAGTAGTCCGGAGGAATTCTACAAACAAGGTGGGGGATTTCTTCCTATCTGGCATCCCGGCTAAGATAACCATTATCTCGTTAGGTTTCCAGGGGTAGAAGATACCTATGGTCCGGGGGTTATCGGCGGCCACTGGAATATTTGCGTTAAAGGCAGGGTTAGGCATTTGTCTCACCGGCAACTGCCGGGGTGTCGGTTTATGTCTGGCGGGTCTCTCGGTATCAGATTCTGATTCCAGGGATGACAAGTCGTCTCCTGAATCTCCACTGTCAATGTCACTATGGTCCCGGCACTCTAAAAAGGACCTTAAAGCCTTGAGGGTACTCTGGCTCTGACTCTCTAGTCTCTGACTTTGAATCATCTGCCTTTGATTTCTCCGTTTTCGTGACCTTGATGGACTGGGTTGGGGTGGGGAGGGTGTCGTCGGGGGCCGATTATTCTTAGTCCTGAGTCGGGTGTAAAAGGCAACAGGGTCGGTATACTGGGGACCCGGTTGTTGGTCTCCCATCTGGACCGGCGGGGGACTGTTCATCTGAACCGTGACTGACAGCGGCGGGGAAACGGCACTGGCAGATACTTGGTGTCGGCGCGGGGGTTTGTGCAGCTGGTGCGGGTGCCACCGGGGGATAAATGTTAACATACGGGGGGGGGGGGGGAGCGTGGGAACAACCTGAGCCCTGTGATTCCATTCGTCCAAATCATCATCACCATCTCCCTCTGTCAAGGCAAGGCCAACCATTGGATTACGTAATCCACTCTTATCAGCCTTTCCAGGCTCGCTCGTGGTCTTTTCAGACTCCTGTTTTGAGCGTTTCTCATGAGCGCATTCCTTTTTCAATACCTCTACTGATTTGACTACCCCTCCCCCTGTAAGTGCTATTCCTAATTTTAAGGCATTATCCTGCCAACTTGCTAACAAGGAAGTTTCTTTCAGTTCCTGACAGTACTGTCTCCATAGGGCAATTAGTTCTTTGGCTGTGGTACCCCTGTTACTTTTCCAAATTAGTTCTTGAGCCTTTTTAGCGGCATCTAGATTCTTAGTTCCTCCTAGTGGCCATTGATCACTTCCTAATTTCTTATTCAATCCTCCCGACAACTGTCTAAGTTGCTTTGCTTTGTCAGGATGTTGTTCACAAAGGGTCTGTAAGGCGCTACCCGATTCAGTCGTGGTATCTAAACAGTTGCCCATCTTACTCCCCTTGTGAACTTTACACAGTCGCGTTTTAAACTTGTTCAGAGCCTAGGCGGGCCAAGTGATATAGGAGGTCGACGCTCTTTACCTGACACAAGTGCTTATTTCTAAGTTTACACAGTTCCTAGTTATTCCCTCAGTACGTATACTGACCCTCAGTGATATCCGATCACTGACCCTCAGTGATATCCGATCACTGACCCTCAGTGATATCCGATCACTGACCCTCAGTGATATCCGATCACTGACCCTCAGTGATATCCGATCACTGACCTAATCACCTATCCCTTCCAGTATTTGCCAGACTGACCTGGATCTCGGCGGGACACCACACAGGAGTTAGCGATTGGCTGACTCGTCGTCAGACTGGCGGAATCAGAGGAAAACCGAGGTAGTACAAGAAACTACTTACATCGGGGGCCCATTTCCTCTCTCCACGTCCGAGATGATTCAACTCTTAGTTCGCGAACTCTCGGTGACTGTCCGTTGAGATCCCACTTCTGACACCAAATGATAGAACGGATTCTTTTACCCTCAGTCTGGTTCAGTAATCACTGAGTCGAATGCAACTGGAGAATTCAAACGATTTATTTTCCGCGGAGTCTTACTCTGAAATGTTGGCACCGACTCCTGCAAGAGTCTGACGAACCCAACAGAGCAAGCAATTTTTCATACAGTGTGCTACATTATTATACTTGCATTTGAGAAGACATTAACACCTCGTACATTCCTGCACCAATCCTGAGCTGTGCACGTATACATTTAATTTGATTTCCTGGCCTGGCAGTTTGAAATAAAGAAGTCACATTTAACTGAATGGGTTACAGCTAAGTAAACATCCTGGTAATGTGTTCACGATCACCTAAACATTATGGTAATGCGTTTGCAATCATGGTAATGCGTTTTCTGATCGCCTATTGTCTGTATAACTTCTGCACGCTGCCTTACATTGTTCCTATCAGCAAGGTGTGACATTGTGGGCGCCAGCCATATTAGCAGCCAAAGATCAGTTTAGCCTTTTTATTTTACTTCTTGCTGCCTTCACAGTTTCTTGTTTCTATTTCCTTGACCTTGGTATTCTCAAATGGATCCGGAAAATACAACTGGATTGGCATTCCATACAGGCACTGACTGTGGCTGACAAAAAGGATGACGATGTCACACCTGGGCAACTGTCAAAGATCCTAACTGACGTGAAAGAAGTGTTCCAGCAAGGACTCGGAACACTAAAAGGCATGACCGCGACGATTAAAATTGAAGAAAACGCAAGCCCCAAATTTTTTAAGGCCAGACCTTATGCGATCCGCCCAGCCGTCGAAGCGGAGCTGGAGAGTCTGGAACGTTCAGGTGTACTGTCCAAGGTAGACTGGAGCGAGTGGGCTACACCCATCGTCCCTGTGATGAAAAAGTCGTTGAGCAGCACGCCTGGGGAACCAAGGAAGGTTCGCATCTGTGGGGACTTTAAGGTAACAGCGAACCCGGTCCTTCACACCGTACAATATCCACTTCCGCGGATTGAAGATATTTTCGCCTCGCTATCTGGAGGGAAACGCTTCACTAAGATTGATCTGGCCCAGGCGTATCTGCAAATGGAGATAGAAGAAGCATCAAAAAAATACCTCACAATCAACACCCATAAAGGTCTCTACCAATACAACCGGCTGGTATTCGGGGTAGCATCAGCTCCGGCTATTTGGCAGAGGGCAATGGAACAAGTCCTGCAAGGGATCCCAGGGACCCAGTGTTATTTGGACGACATCCTGGTCACGGGCGAAAATGACAGTGATCACCTTGCCAACCTGGAGCAGGTGCTCACTAGATTGCAGGAATATGGGCTCCGAGCTAACCGCCCCAAATGCGAGTTTTTTAGAAAACAGATCTCGTATTGTGGCCACGTTATCGCTAATGAGGGGTTACATAAGTCTGCAGAGAAGATTGAGGCAGTAGTCAAGGCTCCAGCACCGGAAAATGTGTCACAACTGAGGTTGTTCCTCGGGCTGGTAAACTACTACCATAAGTTCTTGCCACATTTGTCTACAATACTACACCCACTGAACACCCTGCTGCAAACTGGGGTGCCATGGAAGTGGAGTGACGAATGTAGACGAGCTTTCGAGAAGAGCAAAACACTAATCACATCGAAAGAGGTATTGGCCCATTACAACCCAGCATTACCAATTCGGTTGGCATGTGGTGCGTCACCCTACGGCATTGGAGCGGTGCTGTCGCACAAATTCTCGGACGGCTCAGAGAGGCCAATAGCCTTTGCGTCACGATCACTAACATCAGCCGAGCGTAACTACGCCCAGATTGACAGGGAGGCCCTCAGCCTAGTGTGGGGAGTAAAAAAGTTCAATCACTATCTGCACGGGCATAAATTCACCTTGCTGACTGATCACCAGCCTCTTCATTTTTAATCCAAAGAAGGGCGTTCCGGTGATGACTGCGCAACGACTACAAAGATGGTCACTTTTTCTAGGGGCGCACCACTATGAGATTGAATATAAGGGCACGAAACAGCATGGAAATGCTGATGGGCTATCACGCCTGCCACTGCCTACTGCGGAGGAAGCACCAGCAGTGGATCCTGTCGAAATATTCCATTTGACTATAGTTGAATACCTACCGGTAACTAACGCTTGTATCGAAAAGGAAACCCGAAATGACCCGACACTGTCTCTGGTATATGATTTGACGGTGAAGGGATGGCCAGCACATGGCGACTCACTGTTGCCAGCATTCTCGACAAGGAGAGAACAGCTGTCAGTGTGCCGGGGGACCTTGATGTGTGGATCCTGAGTGGTAATTCCACCCAAGTTAAGGGATAGAGTGCTCAATGAGCTTCATGAGGGTCATCTGGGAGGGGTAAAAATGAAAAGCCTAGCCAGGGCTTATGTGTGGTGGCTGGGAATCGATAAACAAATCGAGGACCTGACCAAGAGCTGCTCAGGATGCCAGAAAGTCCAAAATGCACCACCACAGGCCCCTCTACACCCATGGGAGTGGCCCTCATCTCCATGGCAACGGGTGCATATTGATTTTGCTGGTCCATTCATGGACTCAATGTTTTTAATAGCTGTGGATGCGCACTCGAAATGGCCTGAGGTCATCAAAATGTCCTCCACCACCACGGAGAAAACTATTGCAGCCCTACGGACCATTTTTGCCAGGAATGGCTTGCCAGAACAGATTTGCTCCGACAACGGACCATAGTTTGTGTCCGAAGAGTTCCGGAGGTTCTTGAAAAAGAATGGGGTAAGGCATTACACATCCGCCCGTATCGTCCAGCCACAAATGGATTGGCTGAGAGGTTCGTACAAACCTTTAAGAAGGCAATAAAGGCTATGTACAATGATAACATTCCGCTGCAGCACAAGGTGGACAATTTCCTGTTCGCCTACCGGAATGCGACACATGCAGTCACCAACCGGGCCCCAGCCATGATGTTCTTTAACCGAAGGTTAAGATCTCGCCTGGATTTGCTCAGACCAAACGTACGAAGAGATGGTGAGAGTAAGCAATTCCAGCACATCCATGAGAAGCCAACAAGGAGCTTCAATGTAGGGCAACCAGCCTTGGCCCGCGACTACCGAACAGAAAAATGGCAGCCAGGAACGATATGCACACGGCAGGGCCCACTAATGTACACAGTGGACGTTGGGGAGAGCATCGTGAGACGCCATGCTGACCAGATCCTAGAGTCACGGGGATGAACCCGACGTACAGGTCGCATCTACCCCAGAAACAGTAGCATCGGAAGCTGATGAACCAACCGATGACAGGGGGCCCCCCCCCTCGCGCGCGCTCTCTCCCTGCGCCCCCCCCTCGCGTGCTCTCTCTCCCTGCGCCCCGCCCCCTCGCGCGCGCTCTCTCCCTGCGCCCCGCCCCCTCGCGTGCTCTCTCTCCCTGCGCCCCGCCCCCTCGCGCGCGGGCGCTCCCTGCGCCCCGCCCCCTCGCGCGTGGGCGCTCCCTGCGCCCCGCCCCCTCGCGCGCGGGCGCTCCCTGCGCCCCGCCCCCTCGCGCGCGGGCGCTCCCTGCGCCCCGCCCCCTCGCGCGCGGGCGCTCCCTGCGCCCCGCCCCCTCGCGCGCGGGCGCTCCCTGCGCCCCGCCCCCTCGCGCGCGGGCGCTCCCTGCGCCCCGCCCCCTCGCGCGCGGGCGCTCCCTGCGCCCCGCCCCCTCGCGCGCGGGCGCTCCCTGCGCCCCGCCCCCTCGCGCGCGGGCGCTCCCTGCGCCCCGCCCCCTCGCGCGCGGGCGCTCCCTGCGCCCCGCCCCCTCGCGCGCTCTCCCTGCGGCCCCCTCTCGCGCGCGCGCGCTCTCCCTGCGGCGCCCCCCTCGCGCGCGCGCTCTCCCTGCGGCGCCCCCCCTCGCGCGCGCTCTCTCTCTCTCCCTGCGGCCCCGCCCCCTCGCGCGCGCTCTCTCCCTGCGCCCCCGCCCCCTCGCGCGCGCGCGCTCTCCCTGCGGCCCCCCCCTCGCGCGCGCTCTCTCCCTCCGGCCCCCCCCCTCGCGCGCGCGCTCTCTCCCTGCGGCCCCCCCCTCGCGCGCGCTCTCTCCCTGCGGCCCCCCCTCGCGCGCGCTCTCTCTCTGCGCCCCGCCCCCTCGCGCACGCGCTCTCTCTCTCCCCGCCCCCTCGCGCGCTCTCTCTCTCCGCCCCGCCCTCGCTCTCTCTCTCTCTCTCCGCCCCGCCCTCGCTCTCTCTCTCTCCGCGCCCGCTCGCATGCACGCGCTCTCTGCTATTCAATATTCAGGAAAGACAGGCAAAAAGGAGGTGGGTTAGCATTGTCGCTTAAAGAGGCAGGATTAATTAGCAGTCTTGTTGTGCGAGGCCCCTTGGCACGGAACAATCATAATATGATAGAATTCTTCATTAAGATGGAGAGTGAAGTATTTGACTCAGAGACTCGGGTCCTGAATTTAAATAAAGGAAACTATGATGCTATGAGGTGCGAGTTGGGTAGGATGGATTGGGGAATGTTACTTAAAGGGTTATAGGTAATGGCAAACATTTTAAGATCGCATGGATGAACTACAGAATTTGTTCATCCGTGTTTGGCATAAAAATAAAACAAAAAAGGTGACTCAACCGTGGCTAACAAGGGAAATTAGGGATAGCATAAGATCCAAGGAGAGGACATACAAATTGGCCAGAAAAAGTAGCAAGCCTGAGGATTGGGAGCAGTTTAGGATTCAGCAAAGGAGAACAAAGGGATTAATTAAGAGGGGGAAAATAGAGTATGAGAGTAAGCTTGCAGGGAACATAAAAACTGACTGTAAAAGCTTCTATAGATAAGTGAAGAGAAAAAGATTGGTGAAGTCAAGCGTAGGTCCCTTGCAGTCAGAATCAGGGGAATTTATAATGGGGAGCAAAGAAATGGCAGACACAATTAACCTCCCAGAGATGTTGGGGAACATAGTGTCTAATGAAAGGCAGGAACTGAAAGAAATCAGTATTTGTAGGGAAATTGATGGGATTGAAGGCCGATAAATCCCCAGGGCCTGATAATCTACATCCTAGGGTACTTGAGGAAGTGGCCCTAGAAATAGTTGATCAGCCATGATCGCATTGAATGGCCTACTCCTGCTCCTATCTTCTATGTTTTCTATGTCACTGAGCAGCTGCAGGACCCTCTGAGGGGGAAGGGTGATCAGCCAGAGGTCGTTGTCCATATCGGTACCAACGACACAGGCAGAAAGAGATTAGGTCCTGCAGGCAGAGTTTCGGAAGCTAGGAGAGAGATTAAAAAGCAGGACCTCAAAGGTAGTAATCCCTGGATTACTCCCGGTGCCATGTGCTAGTGAGTACAGGAATAGGAGGATAGAACAGATGAATGCGTGGCTGGAGAGATGGTGCGGGAGGGAGGGCTTTAGATTCCTGAGGCATTGGGACTGTTTCTGGGGAAGGTACTTGTACAAGCCGGATGGGTTACACTTCAACAGAGCCGGGACCAATATTCTCGCGGGGAGATTTGTTAGTACTGTTGGGGAGGGTTTAAACTAGCTTGGCAGGGGGATGGGCACCAGCATATAGGAGTAGAAAAGAGGAATAAGGTGCATAAAAGAGAGAGTGTTTGGGTAGTAGTAGTACCACAGTAGTGGGGGGGAGGTTCCTAGAGAGCAAATAATAAAAATGACAACAGAGAAGGTCATAGACTTAGGTAGCAGTGGGGAAATGAAAAACCAGAGCGTGTCAGGAAGGGGCAGAAGGTATGGAGTAAAAGGTAAAGTAATAAAAAGGGCAAAAGCAGGAACTAAGTATCACAAAACATCTTTGAAAGTTCTCTATCTGAATGCACGTAGCATTCGTAACAAAATAGACGAGTTAATGGCACAAATAACTACATATGGGTATGATCTTGTGGCCATTACAGAAACATGGCTGCAGGGTGACAATGCCTGGGAATTAAACATACCAGGTTATTTAACGATCAGGAAGGACAGGCAGGAAGGAAGGGGAGGTGGGGTGGCTATGTTAATAAAGGAAGGAATCACTGTAATACAGAGAAATGATATTGGGTCAAAAGATCAGGATAATGAAACAGTTTGGGTGGAGATAAGGAATAATAAGGGGAAAAAAACACTAGTGGGCGTAGTCTATAGGCCTCCGAACAGTTGCAACTCTGTTGGACGGCGTATCAATCAGGAAATAGTTGAGGCTTGTAATAAGGGAACATCTATAATTATGGGGGATTTTAACTATCATATTAATTGGACAAATCAAATTGGGCAGGGCTGCCTTGAGGATGAGTTCATTGAGTGTATTAGGGATGGGTTTCTTGAGCAGTATGTAACTGAACCGACCAGGGGGCAAGCAACCTTAGATCTGGCCCTGTGTAACGAGACAGGATTAATTAAAAATGTCCTAGTAAAGGATCCCCTTGGAATGAGTGACCATAACATGGTTGAATTCCATATTCAATTAGAGGGTGAGAAGGTTGGATCTCAAACAAGTGTGCTAAGCTTGAATAAAGGAGGCTATGAAGGTATGAGAGCGGAATTGAGTAGAGTGGATTGGGAAAATAGATTAAAGGGTAAGACGATACATGATCAGTGGTGTACATTTAAGGAGTTATTTTACAACTTCCAAAAAATATATATTCCACTGAGAAGAAAAGGGTGTAAAAGTAAAGACAGCCATCTGTGGCTAAGTAAAGAAATTAAGGATAGTATTCGACTAAAAACAAGGGCATATAAGGTAGCCAAATCTAGTGGGAGGATAGAGGATTGGGAAAACTTTAAAAGACAGCAAAAAATAACAAAAAGATTGATTAAGAAAGGGAAGATAGATTATGAAAGTAAATTAGCAAAAAATATAAAAACAGATAGTAAGAGTTTTTATAGTTATATAAAAAGAAAAAGGGTGGCTAAAGTAAATGTTGGTCCCTTAAAGGATGAGACCGGGAAAACACTGAATATTTTATATCAGTCTTTACAGTAGAAGACACTAAGAATATCCCAACACTGGACAAACGGGGCTAAACGGGGGGGAGGAGCTAAACACGATCAAAATCACTAAGGAAGTGGTACTCGGTAAAATAATGGGACTCAAGGCGGATAAATCACCTGGACCTGATGGCTTACATCCTAGGGTCTTGAGGGAAGTGGCAGTAGGGATTGTGGATGCATTAGTAATAATTTTTCAAAACTCCCTGGACTCAGCAAAGGTCCCGGCAGACTGGAAAACTGCTAATGTAACACCCTTATTTAAAAAGGGCAGTAGACAGAAGGCTGGAAACTATAGACCGGTTAGCCTAACATCTGTGGTAGGTAAAATTTTGGAGTCCATTATTAAGGAGACAGTAACAGGACATTTGGATAATCATAATTTAATAGGACAAAGTCAGCATGGTTTTATGAAGGGGAAGTCATGTTTGACAAATTTGCTGGAGTTCTTTGAGGAAGTAACATATAGGGTGGATAAAGGGGAACCAGTGGACGTAGTGTATTTAGACTTCCAAAAGGCATTTGACAAGGTGCCACACAAAAGATTATTGCTTAAGATAAAAAATCACAGGATTGGGGGTAATATTCTGGCATGGATAGAGGATTGGCTATCTAACAGAAGGCAGAGAGTTGGGATAAATGGTTCATTCTCAGACTGGCAATCAGTAACTAGTGGTGTTCCGCAGGGGTCAGTGCTGGGTCCCCAACTCTTTACAATCTATATTAACGATTTGGAGGAGGGGACCGAGTGTAACATATCAAAGTTTGCAGATGATACTAAGATGGGAGGGAAAGTAGTGAGTGAGGAGGACATAAAAAACCTGCAAGGGGACATAGACAGGCTAAGTAAGTGGGCAGAGATTTGGCAGATGGAATACAATACTGGAAAGTGTGAGGTTATGCACTTTGGCAGGAAAAATCGTAGAGCAAGTTATTATCTTAATGGCAAGAAACTGGAAAGTACTGAAGTACAAAGGGATCTGGGGGTCCTGGTGCACGAAACTCAAAAGGTTAGTATGCAGGTGCAGGAAGTGATTAAGAAGGCCAATGGAATGTTGGCTTTCATTGCTAGGGGGATAGAATATAAAAATAGGGAGGTATTGCTTCAGTTGTACAAGGTATTGGTGAGACCGCACCTGGAATACTGCGTACAGTTTTGGTGTCCATACTTAAGAAAGGACATACTTGCTCTCGAGTCAGTACAAAGAAGGTTCACTCGGTTAATCCCGGGGATGAGGGGATGGACATATGAGGAGAGGTTGAGTAGATTGGGACTCTACTCATTGGAGTTCAGAAGAATGAGAGGCGATCTTATTGAAACATATAAGATTGTGAAGGGGTTGGATTGGGTGGATGCGGGGAGGATGTTCCCGATGATGGGTGAAACTAGAACTAGGGGGCATAGTCTTAGAATAAGGGGCTGCTCTTTCAAAACTGAGATGAGGAGGAACTACTTCACTCAGAGGGTGGTAGGTCCATGGAATATGCTGCCCCAAAAAGCTGTAGAAGCTACATCATTACATAAATTTAAAACAGAAATAGACAGTTTCCTAGAAGTAAAGGGAATTAAGGGTTACGGGGAGCGGGCAGGAATTTGGACATGAGTCTAGGTTCGGATCGGTCATGGCCCTGTGGGTAGCGGAGCGGGCCCAGGGGCCGTGTAGCCTGACCCTGCTCCTATTTCATGTGTCTAATTCTGTTAGATTCAGGAGATGGTTCTGTGATAGTGGATTGGCGGTTAGGATCAGATCAGCCATGATCTTATTGAATGGCGGAGCAGGCTCGAGGGGCCGATTGGCCTACTCCTGCTCCTATTTCTTATGTTCTTATATTAGATAGGAGCAGACTAAGACAGACTACGAAAAATTCAAAAATGGTTTGGAATGAATGTACGTAAACACAAAGTGTGGTGAATAAGGTTGGTGAGCTACAAGCACAATTAGCCGTGTGGCAATAACGGAAACGTGGCTTAAAAACGGTGAGGACTTTGCACTTAATATTCAAGGGTACAAGTTATTCAGAAAAGATAGGGAAGGTAAAAAGGGAGGTGGGGTGGCAGTGCTGATTAAGGAAGACATTGTAGTGTTTGAAAGGGAGGATGTTCTTGAGGGGACAAGGACAGAATCCATTTGGTTAGAGTTGAGGAGCAAAAAGGGTATGATCATACTATCGGGGGGTATTCTACAGGCCTCCAAATAGTGAGAGGGAGATGGAGGAGCAAATCTGCAGGGAAATCGCAGAGATATGCAAGAACTATAGAGTGGTGACATTGGGGGACTTTAATTACCCAAATATCAATTGGGATAATGCTAGGACAACATCATCAACTTGTAGTCATATAGTACAGGAGTATTTTAAGGCAAAAAACTTAACGCTGATCCACAAGGATAAATTAGGGCAGGTGACCAAAAGCTGAAAGAGGCAGGTTTTAAGGAGCATCTTAAAGGAGGAAAGAGAGATACCAAGGCGGACCGGTTTAGGCAGGGAATTCCAGAGCTTGGGGCCTAGGCAACAGAAGGCATGGCCACCAATGGTTGGGCGATTATAATCAGGGATCCTCAAGAGGGCAGAATTAGAGGAGCGCAGATATCTTGCGGGGTGGGGGCTGGTGGTGGCTGAAGGAGTTTAGAGATAGGAAGGGGTGAGGCCATGGAGGGATTTGAAAACAAGGATGAGAATTTTGAAATCGAGGCACTGCTTAACCAGGAGCCACTGTAGGTCAGCGAGCACAAGGGTGATGGGCGAACGGGACTTGGTGCGAGTTAGGACATGGGCAACCGATTTTGGATGACCTCTACGTAGGGTGAAATGTGGGAGGCCAGCCAGAAGTGTATGTTGGGCAAGCAGTCTGACAATTTAGACACCACGGAGGGGTCGAGAGAAGAAGTAGTGAGGTAGTGCTGGTTGTCGTCCGCGTACATGTGGAAACTGATGCTGGGTTTTCGGATAATGTCGCCAAGATAAAGGAGGGGCAAGGATTTCTGAAATGTGTTCAGGAGAATTTCCTTGACCAGTATCACAGAAATCACAGAAACCCCACAGTGCAGATAGAGGCCATTTCGGCCCATCGAGCCTGCACCGACACATATCCCACCCGATCCCCGTAACCCCACATATTTAATCCCCCTAACACTAAGGGTCAATTTATCATAGCCAATCAACCTAACCCGCACATCTTTGGACTGTGGGAGGAAACCGGAGCACCCGGAGGAAACCCACGCAAACACGGGGAGAATGTGCAAACTCCACACAGACAGTCGCCCGAGGCCGGATTCGAACCTGGGTCCCTGGTGCTGTGAGGCAACAGTGCTAACCACTATGCCACCGTGTCTGCCCCCTGTTCTTGGTCCAACTAGGAAGGAGGCATTGCTGGATCTGGTGCTGGGGAATGAGGTGGGCTAGGTCGACCAAGTGTCTGTGGGAGAACACTTGGGTACGGGTGATCATCGTATCATAAGATTTAGATTAGTAATGGAGAGGAGGAAGGAAAAGAGTGGAACTTCTAAATTGGAATAGGGCTAACTTCAATGGGATGCGAAAGAATCCAGCCAGGGTAAAATGGAACCATAGACAGGAAAAACTGTAATGGAACAATGGGTGATCTTTAAGGAGGAGATGTTCCAAGTACCGGCTAGGTACATTCCAACAAGAGGGAAGGGTAAGGGAACCAAAGCAAGGGTTCCTTGGATGATGAGGGAGATTGAGAAGATGATGAAACAAAAAATGTCAGGTGAATTCTTCAAGGGAGAACCAGACCAAATGCAATAAGTTGAGAGGGGAAGTGAAGATGAAAATAAGATTGGAAAAGAGAGAGTATGAGAGTAGAATTGATAGACAGGATGTACTAGAAAGGCTGGGTATGCTTAGAGTGGACAAGTCGCCTGGTCCAGGTAGCTTGCATCCTGTGGTAAACCACTGTTATACCTGCGTGTGTGTGTGTTTGTATTCCACTGTGTACATGTCTGTACATGCCTCGGCTGACTCCTCCCACGAGTCCAGGTATAAAGGTGACTGCTCCACAGTCCCTCTGTATTCTGGACTGGTCGACCACTCGAGGCACACCTTCATTCTCTTGTTAATAAAAGCCTGTTAGTTACTCGCTTAACCTCAGTCTTTTGAGTAATTGATAGCGCATCACATCCCAGGTTGCTAAGGGAATTGGGGGAGGAGATAGTGGAAGGGCTTGCCATAATTTTCCAATCTTCCCCAGATGCGGGGGAGGTGCCTGAGGATTGGAAAGTGGCAATTGTGACACCATTGTTCAAGAAAGGGTGTAAGGACAATCCTAGTAACTGCAGGCCGGTCAGTTTAACATCAGTGGTGGGTAAAGTTTTAGAAACCATAATCCAGGAAAAAATTAATGGGCACTTGGAGAGGTTTAAGCTAATTAAGGAGAGCCAACACTGATTTGTAAAAGGCAGATTGCGTTTGACTAATCTAATTGAAATTTTTGATGAAGTAACGGGGATGATTGATGAAGGGAATGCAATTGATGTTTTCTACATGGATTTTGTGAAGGCGTTTGACAAAGTACCACGTAAAAGGCTGGTTAACAAAATTTAGGCTCGTGGAATAGTTGGGTCAGTGGCAGCTTGGATAAGGAATTGGCTTAAGGACAGAAACAGCGAGTTGTGGTAAATGGCTGTTTTTCAGACTGGAGGATGGTAAGTGCTGGGGCCACTGCTTTTTTTGATATATAAAAATGACCTGGATATTGGAGTCTCTTTGCTGGGAGCAAGCGGAAGCCAAGCGCAGGCGGCGCAAGGAGCGCACGTGAACCCAAGCACCCCACCCACCCGCCCCTTCAACCACCGTCTACCCCACCTGTGACAGAGACTGTAAGTCCCGCATTGGACTCATCAGTCACCTGCGAACTCATTTTTAATGTGGAAGCAAGTCATCCTCAGTTCCGAGGGACTGCCTAAGAAGAAGAGGATATTGGAATACAGAGTAGAATTTCTAAATTTTCCGATGACACCAAACTTGGGGGTGTGGCAAACAGTGAGGATGATATCAATCGACTGCAACAGGACATAGAAAGGCTAGCAGAATGGGCAGACAAGTGGCAGATGGAATTTAATACAGAGACGTGTGAGGTGATGCATTTTGACAGAAGGAACAGGGAGAGGCAATATACACTTAATGGCACAGTTTTAAAGAGTGTGCAGGGACAGAGGGACCTGGGAGTTAATGTGCATAGGTCCCTGAAGGTGGCAGGACATATTGAGAGAGTGGTTAGCAAAGCATATGGGATCTTGGGCTTCATAAATAGAGGTATTCGTACAAAAGTAGAGAAGTTATGCTGAACCTTTATAAAGTGCTGGTTAGGCCTCAACTGGAGTATTGCGTCCAGTTCTGGTCTCCACACTTTAGGAAGGATGTGAAGGCCCTTGAGAGGGTGCAGAGGAGATTTACCAGAATGGTTCTGGGGATAGGGTATCTTCGCTACAAGGACAGGTTGGAGAAGCTGAATTTGTTTTCATTAGAGCAAAGGAGGTTGAGAGGTGATTTGATAGAGCTGTAGAAGATTATGACGTGTTTGGATAGGCTAGACGGGGAAAGGCTGTTCCCATTAGTTGATTGTACAAGGACTAGGGGACACAGATTTAAGGTTTTGGCCAAGAGATACGGGGGGGACGTGAAGAAAAACATTTTTACGCAGCGAGTGTTGTGGACCTGGAACTCGCTGCTGACGGAAGTGGTGGAAGCGGAGACACTCAATGTTTTCAAGGGGAGACTGGATAGGCACTTGAGGGAAATAAACTTGCAGGACTACGGGGATAGAGCGAGGGAATGAGACTGACTGGACTGCTCTACAGAGAGCCGGCACGGACTTGATGGGCCGAATGGCCTCCTTCTGTGCCGTTATGATTCATGAAGTTATCAATAGTGATACCATGACTAGATATGGATTAGTTTTATGCCTAGACTGGAGATGAGAAAAATCAAAAGACTGATCCAATGACTAGCTTAGTGTCAAATGCAGTGCCGGAGGGTACTATTTGCGAATCAGAACCTTTTGAAAACTTAGCTGAGGTGTTGCATTCAAACGATATTTCAATACAAGTTGCTGTTTGTGTGTCTACATGTGGCAGCTATTCAAACCTCAATAGCATGTAAGGAATTTACAGACCATGACCTGATGCCAAGCTTCTAGGTACTGCAAAAGATATTTGTTTCTTTGACACCGTGCATTGGTTTTGCCCCTATAATCTGCTAGATTCTGTATTTCTACAGAGATGGCAAACCCTTGATTTACAGGAAATGAGCAGAGGAAGGCTTATTTGAAGCCCAGCATTACTACACCAGCAAAGATGCCTTATTTCTTAGCTTCAAGAGCTTTGCGACATTTCTCTGAATTTATGTTGAAGTGCAGTGACTATTCGGCACACAAATGCAGCAGGCATTTATGTCCGGCAAAACCACACAATGAGAAAAATTATCAGTTTTATGTTTTTTGAAGAGGTGTTGGCCAGGACACCAGGAGAACTCCCTGCTTCTCCAGGATATTAGGACATTTAATGTTCACTTGAACTGCTGAGAAGACAGACTTGGCCTTGGCCTCGCCCTTGACCTCGTCTAAAGGAAGTAGTCTCCTAAAATGCAACGCTTCCTTAGTTCTGACTTGGATGAGTGCTACCAACTGAGCCAAGCAAACACTCTGGATAAATATCTGTAACCAAAGTTTACAATTGCATCCTAATTGTGAGTTAACCAAATTATCCTGTGCTTACAGGATAGCGTTTTGGGAAAAATACTTCTAAATGGTACTAAATTTATCCATCAAACCTAGATATGATCAATGGGGAGTGAATCCAAGAACAATATTTACATCCCATAGATGGAAATATGTGGATACCATTAAATATCAGTTACAATTAGTTTACTTGTATAATACAATATATTTAATTAATTCTATATAGCCACAAATGCTTCAAAGTAATGTAGGTGATGTCTGCAGCAGAGTGCTGGAGATGTTGGGTGTTTTTTCTGTCTTTCAAACCTTACTAAAATGCTTCCTATGTTAGTTTCTGGTTCTGATGAAGGTTGTACACCCAAATCATTAACTTGCCTTTTCTCTTTACAGATGTTGACTGGCCTGCTGTGTATTTCCAGCATTTTCTGTTTTTAATTAAAGGAATGTTTTGTGTTTTACATTTTACATTTTTCTTTAAGTACTTTCTTCAGCAATTTTCTTCTTCTCTCAAAGGCATTGACTTCTTGCTGGGGCATATTTCCAGGGCACTGGTCACTGTTGCCTTGCCTGAGTGGCCATTATTCATGTGTAAGCAGATTAATTGATTACTGGGGCATCAGCGTTGAGCCCATTTCTGTCCTCCCCCGTATCCACATATATTGACTTCCAGCAGAGGTTGTGGATTGCTATCAAAAGTTGTTGCCCTTTCCACTGCTTGCGGAGACACTGAGGCTAATTTTAGCACTCCTACCGCTGCCACAGGTATCAACTAACTGATCAAACTGGGTATTGAATCTGAAAACCTCACTGGATAAATTGAGTCATCATTTGGACTATTGTTTTAAAAAGTCACCTTAGTATCAAACTGCAAGGTGACAACATAAATGGAAGTAACCTCTTTTGCTAAGCAATACTGTTCAGATTTCTCTTCTAGACCAGATGTTCCTTTTGCATTGGCCTTGAAGGCAAATGATGAATCTGCCACCTCTAATTTTTGTGTTACTTTAGTATAACTTGATATGTGGAGAATAAGGAAGAAATTGATGGTACTGTATCTACCTTTTGACATGAACTTTATCCCACTGTGTACCTAATACGTGCCCTTCCACTCCAAGTTGGAATGCTGACTATTTTGGAGGGGCGGGATGAGGAGAAGAAATTCCTCAATGTATGGCAGGCTGTCACTATCAAAAAGCCTGTGGATATTGGTTTGTGCCCTATGTATTTGGCCAGTGTGAGAATGCGTTGGATTCACCTTTGGATTAAATGCGGTATTTCAGATTTTTACTTTGGATTGCTGGGAACCATAATATTGTATCCAGAGCAGATTATGATCAACTAAATGAGTACTGGTGCACGCTGTTCAAAACAGTAGCTGTTTCTCTTTAAAATATGTACATTTTTGCCAAATCACCCAACATTTACTAAGGCCTGAGTTGATACGTGTGTGCCTTTGGAACATTCTGAGGCCAAAAGCAATACACACTTAAGTCTGCAGAATCTAGACACTCTTGCACGTTCTTGGAAAATACATTTCTATATTTAAGTTATGTATAAATCTGTAGCAGAAATCTTGTGAAGCATTTTTCACAAGACTTGAGCATAATGACTTGTCCAATTTACAAAGTGTCGAGAGCATATGCAGACAAATCCATGAATGTGAATCTATGTAGTTTTCTAACGTTTCATATATCATTGCCCGTAGGTAAGTCATAAAGAAAGGTCATGGGTATTTCAACAGGAAAGCATTTAAAAATGGGTGATGCAGTGGGTTTTTAAAAAAAAATCAGTTCAGACTGGTGGTCTCTTTCTGTTAGATGTGATGGTCCTACGTTTTTTGAATTTATGTTTACTTGGTGACTTGCATGTTATGTACCCAAGTGGTGGTTCATTGCTGTTGAAATAATTTCAATAAGTTTTGACACAGAAATGAACTGTGGTGAACCAGCACATGCTAGACATACAACTTCTTTAATATCATATAGCAGATCATCTTATTGCTCAAGGTGAGTCAGATCTTGTGCTATTACAAGGAAGGATTCAGGGGTGTGGAAGTGGCAAAAGGGTGCACTGCTACTCCTGGGCCCACAAAATAACTGGGCTGTGACTGGCCCATCCAAAGGCCCTTCTCTCCCTCCTGGGCATTTGAGTTTGAAGATGGGGCAATTTTTGGAGCAGTGAGAATATCATTTTATAGATTTAAACATTTTAATCGGGATTAATAAAAGAGCAGCAGTGCTAATGGGATTTATTGGTACTAAGATGAGGAAGGGGAACTTTTAAAGAATGCATTTATTTCTTTATTGGAAGATTGGGCCATTTGTTTGAAGATTGAATAGTGCCTTCTGTCCATCCTTGCTTATGTGAATTTTGAGGAAAAGTTTTTTTGGAAAACAGGGTTTTGAAAGCTAGGAGCAGGCAGGAAGTGCAATGCCATTATGAAGGCACTGGAGTTATTGGTGGGTATTTAAAAATAAGGGGAGTCATTTAATAAAATGGCAGCAATGGGAATGGAATTTTAAAGGATTTAATTGTGTGGAACAGATGAGTATTAAATGTGGAGAACAGATGAGTATTAAATGTGGAGAGCAGCTAGTGGCATGGAAAATTTGGTTCCCATTCGGGCCTGGAGAACTGGCCATTTATTTACTAGCTAGAGTGCTAGGGTCTCTTCCAGGAACTATTCACAAAACACTTGTTTCACAGTTTCTGAGCGGATCTCTTGCAAATTATTTATAAATCCTTTCAGTGAAGATTTGCAAATCTCTAGCATCTTCCTCCACAACCTCACCCACCTCAGCTCACCTGGCAACAGCATACCTAACCCTTGACTCGCTATAAGCAATGCTACAGAATATGCTGGATTATTTTTTTAAAGCTAAATCTGGGAAGGATAAGATTATAATACAATTGGATTTGAAGCAAAATAAATGGTATGATTTATGTATTATTAGCCAAAATCCTCCTGTAGTTATCTCTGTCCTTTTGCAGCCCAAGTTTTTTTTTAATGGTTTTACTTTTAAAACCAACCAGCAGTCACTATCCACATTTATGTATGCATTGTCTCGCACTCCAAAGCTAAGGCCTCTGAACAGGAGCTCTTAGTTGCTGATGACTCTGCCCTTGTTGCCCTCACAGAAGAGGACCTCTAAGTCATCATGGACCATTTCTCGGATGCTTGTAAGAAATTTGGCCTTGCCATAGGTCTGAAGAAGACCGTTATATACCAACCTGCCCCTGGAAAACCATATGTGCCACCCAGTATTGCCATCAAAGGGCGCACGCTGCCTACAGTGCATAGCTGCACCTACCTAGGAAGCACCATGACACGTGGAGTGAACCACAGCTTGGTTAAAGCCAGTACAGTCCCCATTGCTTATAGCAGGCGTGTTGGTGTCAGTGCAATTTGCCTGCTATATGTGATGGCTAGTGTAAGCAAATTTTTTTTTTTTTTTTTTAAGTGCTTGCATCAGGCACCTGAACCTGCCCTGGAATGCTGAGGATCACGATACAGAGGCCAGATTCACCAAGGCTCTAAATTGGTTGGCTTTGAGTGTCTCGACAAGTTGGAATTTTACCACAAGTTTTGGGTCCTCACTTGGGCCTTGGTGGAGGATGCAATTTGGAACGGGTTTAAGGAGGATTTTTTTCCAAATTCATTCTTGGGATGTGGGCGTCGCTGGCAAGGCCAGCATTTATTGCCCATCCCTAATTGCCCTTGAAGGTGGTGATGAGCCGCCGCCTTGAACCGCTGCAGTTCTTGTGGTGAAGGTACTCCCACAGTGCTGTTAGGGAGGGAGTTCCAGGATTTTGACCCAGTGACAATGAAGGGACGGCGATATATTTCCAAGTCAGGCTGGTGTGTGACTTGCAGGGGAACTTGGAGGTGATGGTGTTCCCATGCGCCTGCTGCCCTTGTCCTTCTAGGTGGTAGAGGTTGTGGGTTTGGGAGGTGCTGTCAAAGAAGCCTTGGCGAGTTGCTGCGTGCATCTTGTAGATGGTACACACTGCAACCACGGTGCTCCAGTGATGGCGGGAGTAAATGTTGAAGGTGGTGGATGGGGTGCCAATCAAGCGGGCTGCTTTGTCCTGGATGGTGTCGAGCTTCTTGAGTGTTGTTGGAGTTGCACTCATCCAGGCTAATGGAGAGTATTCCATCACACTCCTTAGTTGTGCCTTTTACAGATGGTGGAAAGGCTTTGGGGAGTCGGGAGGTGAGACACTCGCCGCAGAATACCCAGCCTCTGACCTCTTGTTGCCACAGTATTTATGTGTCTGGTCCAGTTAAGTTTCTGGTCAATGGTGACCCCCCCCCCCCCAAGGATGTTGATGGTGGAGGATTCAGCGATGGTAATGCCGTTGAATGTCAAACTGAGCATTGCTGAGCAGGTTATTGGTGAGTAAGTGTTGTTTGATGGCACTTTTGACCACACCTTCCATCACTTTGCTGATGATTGAGAGTAGACTGATGGGGCGGTAATTGGCTGGATTGGATTTGTCCTGCTTTTTATGGACAGGGCCTACCTGGGCAGTTTTCCACATTGTCAGGTAGATGCCAGTGTTGTAACTGTACTGGAACAGCTTGGCTAAAGGCGCAGCTTGTTTTGGAGCACAAGTCTTCAGCACGACAGTTGGGAGGTTGTCGGGGGCCCATAACCATTGCTGTATCCAGTGCACGCAGCCATTTCTTGATATTGTGTGGAGTGAAGCAAATTGGCTGAAGACTGGCTTCTGTGATGGTGGAGACCTCAGGAGGAGGCTGAGATGAATCATCCACTCGGCACTTTTAGCTGAAAATGGTTGCAAATGCTTCAGCCTTGTTTTTTGCAGGGAGTCCACACCTTCCAGAACAGCCTATCTGTGCTGGAGGAATGGTGCAGGGTGAGAGATGAAGAGATCCCAGTCTTTTCACGTTGAGTCTCCCTCAGCAATTTAAAGTTCTGGAACTGTTTAAGAGGCGGTCCAAGACATACAGGTGTCTGGCGAAGTCCGCGCTCTCATCTTGCTTGTCATGGTAATTTTATAATGGATTATGGCTGTCATTTAAAACAAAAGGGCTCGCAGCAATGGTTCTCAAACTGGGTCTGTAGAGACGTTGCGGGGGTTCATGAACTAAACCGCCTCTGTCACAAGTTTCATATGTGAAACATATTGAAGTAAAAAGGTTTCTAACTGGAGACCGTTCAATAACGATAAATTAAATGTTGTTAACACTAATAATAATCTTCCCGCACCCACCAACCTCTAAGCACCACCTCTCTGCACTCTGGATGGAAAACTCCAGCTAGGAACATAGATTCACCATTTATTGGTTCCTTGACCCGCCAATCTTACGACATGCTAACATTTGGTTTGTGGAGAGGGATAGAATCATACTTTTTAAAAACTAGGCTTGGGTTTTAACCAATGGAAACAACTCTGGAGTTGCATCTATCTATAATTACTTAATAATTATTGTGAAATGCAAACACTCACACACAGTTCATATTTTTTAAAAGTCCAAAAATGATTCCGCCCCCTTTTCTGATTGGTGAGAAACCAATCGTTGGAGAGTGTTGGTTGGATAAAATAGCAATCAGTCATTTACGAGTGTCATTGTCAAAGTGTAAGTGGTGGGGACTGTAGTGCTTTTGGAAGGCTTCGTGTGAGGTTATGGGATAAAGGGTCTAAAAAGGTCTAAAAAGCAATAGTTATAACATCCTTACTGTATATGTGCAATAGCTGGACCAATTGCAGTCACCACATCAGAAAACTCAATCATTTCACCTAGGTTTCCTTAGAAAGATCATGAAAATTTGATGGCACAAGGTTCTGGACAAGGAGGTGGGCAATAAATGCTGGCCTTGCCAGCGACGCCCACATAGAGTACCATGAACAATTTTTTTTTAAAATAAGGTCCTCGAAGAGCAAATATGCCAGTCATCGAGGCAACGATAGTAAAGGCACAGCTAAGGTGGATTGGTAACCTAGTCAACGAAGGTATGATGCCTGACTACCCAAGAAGGTATTCTACGGTGAGCGGAAGCTCGGTAAATGCTTTCATGGTGCTCAGTTCAAAAGACATAAGGATTGGCTAAAGACCAATCTTAAACTACCATCTCAACTGCCACATGGGAACGTGATGCTTGTGATAGGAAAAAGTGGCAAAAGATGATTAACGATGCACAACAAAGCTTGGAGCAAATTGTACAGATAGCTGAAGAGAGCTCAAAGGAAGTCGAGGAAAGATCACACCTCTGGTAAATCTGACATCTGATGTCCTGTGTGTGGGAAAACATTCCTCGTGAAAATCTGGCATTACAGTCATATGAGAGCCCATAACCTGTACTCGTATTGGTAATGAATCATAGGCTGTCATCGACAACGATGGACAAACCATCATCATACATAAAAAGATAAACTAATTGCTCAAATAGAAGCATAAAAGAAGATTGGTGTTTTGTGTTGATTTCTGAAAGAGTTGAATTACAATCTTAAGTTACTCTGGCCAACAAAAAGGAACACTATCTCTTTAGTCAACTGTTTGAATAACAGTGGCACCCTGCAATGATAACATTGCATCTAGAAAGAGAGTTATTGGTTTCTGTGCACTGCATGTTGCCTTATTCTATTTTTTTGTTGCTGTATCATGGAAGAGCAGAACTGTGTCTGAAGGAAAATAATGCCAGTTGTTAAATGAGAATGCAGCTTCGTTTTTTGGAGATATGGTTATACATTTAGTTTCTGTTGTGACTTTGTCCAAACTGAAATTTCATTTACTTCGATGATGCAAGAAAAATGGTTCAGACTGGTGTCGGCCACTAACTTTAGATAAGAAATTAGTTGACATTTGTGAGCTTAACAAAATTTAGTGTTCCACTGTTTCCGAACTGGTTGGATGGAGATTTACTTAACATGCTATTCAAATATGTTTGACAGACATCCAAACAATGACCAAATGGGTTATTTTTGCATGTTTGCCTTAAGTACTTCCATGATTCACAATCTGCTTCAAATGTGAGTATTGTAATTTTTTTTGCATTATAAGCTGTTTATCTGTACATTTTTGAATTTGTCGGCTAGCCAAAACCACACGTGTTCACTGATACATTAGTCTTATTCTCACTAATATTCTTGGGAAGTTGGTAAGTGCCCCCAATATTGTAACTCTATAATTTGGATGTGGGTTCCACAAGCAAAAGTCAAGTTAATACCATTTTATTCAGAGCAGCAGATGTGTAATATTGCAAACAGTGTGCATTCATTATCCCCAAATATTCTTGCCATACAGTTTGCATATTACTAAAGGGTGGTCACAGAGAGATGTGGCATAGAGAAGATGATGAAACAAAAAAAAGAGGGTGTATGATGCATGACGGGTGAATTCTTCAAGGGAGAACCAGACCAAATACAATAAGTTGAGAGGGGAAGTGAAGATGAAGGTAAGATTGACAAACAGAGAATGAGAGAGTAGAATGGTGGTTAACATAAAAGGGAACCCAAAAATCTTCTACCAGCATTTAAACAGTAAGCGGGTAGTAAGATGCGGGGTGGGGCCTATTGGGGACAAAGAAGGTGATATATGGTTAGAGGCGCAGGGTAAGGCTAAAATACTCAATGAGTACTTTGTATCGGTGTTTACTAAGGAGGTGGATGCTGACAAAATATCGTTAGAAGTGGAAAAGGTAGAACCAATGGAAGGGGTGAAAATTGATAGACAGGATGTACTAGAAAGGCTGGGTATGCTTAGAGTGGGTAAGTCGCCTAGTCCAGATGGCTTGCATCCCAGGTTGCTAAGGGAATTGGGGGAGGAGATAGCAGAAGGGCTTGCCATAATTTTCCAATCTTCCCTAGGTGCGAAGAGGTGCCTGAGGATTGGAAAGTGGCAAATGTGACACTGTGGCGGAACCACCAGAGGATTACGGACAATTGTATATAATTCCTTTTACAGCAATGTAGTACAGCTGGGGGCTGCACCTTTAATGTATCTGTTAACTGTACTAGGGCTTCTTTCCTGTATTCCGCGTGATGACGTCATGCTGTCCATCACGTGATCTCTCAACGGCGGGAAGAACGTGATGACGTCATGATGTCAGAGCTCGGAACCTTCTAGCAGTTGAGCTCGGAACCTGCTAGCAGTTGAGCTCGGAACCTTCTAGCAGTTTCCAGAGAGGCTTTCAAGTAGACCAGACCTATTTGCATTGTATCCTACAGTTTCCTGTACAGCTTCGTTTGTTCATTAAATTTTATTGTTTTTGATTTTCTGAGTCGATCTCAATTCTTCGGCTAGGAACCCCAGTTCCTACAACACCATTGTTCAAGAAGGGGTGTAAGGACAATCCTAGTAACTATAGGCTGGTCAGTTTAACATCAGTGATGGGTAAAGTTTTAGAAACAATAATCAAGAAAAAAATTAACGGGCACTTGGAGAGATTTAAGCTAATTAAGGAGAGCCAACACTGATTTGTAAAAGGCAGATCGTGTTTGACTAATTAATTAAATTTTTTGATGAAGTTGAGGAGGATTGATGAAGGGAATGCAATGGATGTTGTCTACATGGATTTTAGGAAGGCGTTTGACAAAGTACCACATAGAAGGTTGGTTAACAAAACTGAGGCTCATGGCATAGCTGGGTCATGGCAGTTTGCATAAGGAATTGGCTTAACGTCAGAAAACAATGAGTTGTGGTAAATGGCTGTTTTTCAGACTGGAGGATGGCGGACAGTGGTGTTCTCCAAGGGTCAGTGCTGGGGCTCTACTTTTTTTTGATATATATAAATGACCTGGATATTGGAGTACAGAGTAGAATTTCTAAATTTGCCGATGACACCAAACTTGGGGGTGTGGCAAACAGTGAGGATGATATCAATTGACTGGAAAAAGGCCATAGAAAGGCTAGCAGAATGGGCAGACAAGTGGCAGATGGAATTTAATACAGACAAGTGTGAGGTGATGCATTTTGGCAGAAGGAACAGGGAGAGGCAATATACACTTAATGGCACAGTTTTAAAGAGTGTGCAGGGACAGAGGGACCTGGGAGTTAATGTGCATAGGTCCCTGAAGGTGGCAGGACATATTGAGAGAGTGGTTAACAAAGCATATGAGATCTTGGGCTTCATAAATAGAGGTATTGAGTACAAAAGTAGAGAAGTTATGCTACACCTTTATAAAGCGCTGGTTAGGCCGCAACTGGAGTATTGCGCCCAGTCTGGTCTCCGCACTTTAGGAAGGATGTGAAGGCCCTTGAGAGGGTGCAGAGATTTAGCAGAATGGTTCCAGGGATGGGGGATCTTAGCTACAAGGACAGGTTGGAGAAGCTGGATTTGTTTTCATTAGAGCAAAGGAGGTTGAGGGGTGATTTGATAGAGGTGTACAAGATTATGATGGGTTTGGATAGGCTAGACGGGGAAAGGCTGGTCCCACTAGTTGACGGTACAAGGACTAGGGGACACAGATATAAGGTTTTGGGCAAGAGATACGGGGGGATGTGAGGAAAAACTTTTTTATGCAGCGAGTGGTAATGACCTGGAATTTGCTGCCGATGGAAGTGGTGGTAATGGAGACACTCAATGTTTTCAAGGGGAGACTGGATAGGCACTTGAGGGAAATAAACTTACAGGGCTACGGGGATAGAGCGGGGGAATAGGACGGACTTATTGGGCTGAATGGCCTCCTGTGCAGTTATGACTCTATCTTACTCCAGATGGGTGCAAGTAGGGCACCAGAAGGAAGTCATTCAGCCCATTGTGCCTGTGCCAGCTCTTTGAAAGAGCTATACCATTAGTACTACTCCTGTACTCCTTCCCCATAGTCTTGCAAATTTTTCCTTTTCATGTATATATTTAATAATGGGGGAGAGAAAAGGCAGGGAGCGAGCCTGGGCAACATACCCCCAATGGCAAGCAGTTGCTGGACTTTGGCTGTACAGGGCCAGTGGGCACTGGCAATGCACTTAGTGCTTCATCTCTCTATGTAGTGCCTTCCAGTAATGTGCCGTGACCTTTCTGAGACAGAGAAGTAGGAATTCCAAGCGTAGGTGTTCCTGCCTTTTTCTGGTGGGTTCCTCTGGAGATGGGACAAGAGTCTTGTTGAGATTAGCCAATTTGTTGATATTAGCTTATCTCTAGTCTTTCAAATAATCAGGATCGACTGCAAACCAATATGGTGCGAATATTGTCTTTAATCAGAGTTTAAGATGGAATATAACACAGTAGTTATACAGCCAAAACATATGACCGTGACAAGCAGCTGGTACCGGACCCGATTGGCTAAATGGCTTGCGGCCTTTCCTTCTCTCGTCTGGAACCTCCAAGAGTGTTAACTTAGGTCAGCATGAGTCCTGGAAGCTCCTCCCCCCCCTCACTGTCTCTGCTAAGGGTTTTTCAGGTCTTTTTCTTGTACCCTTTTTTAGGGGTGGGCCTGATGTAAAATATGGACAGGACCATTTAACCTGTAAGGGCTCTTCCTAAACCAAGGTGCCCAATGGCACATCGAGTTCTTTGTCTCAACTTTGAGATGAAGATCCTCCCTCCAGGAGCATTACACATGCTTTTTTTGTTTGTACATTTTGAAGGCCTGCCCGTCGGAATTTCTCATCTCCCTTGTCCCTATCCTCCCTAGTTTGGAGTCAGACATGCCATTCTCGGCCATCAGATGTTCGTAACTGCTTGTTATCAGTTATTTATGTTCATGCTGTTCATGCAACTATTGTACCATGGAATGAATCACTAAATTCTCAAAGATATCTTCTATTCTATGTCATTGTACTTAATTAACTTACACATTTTAAAGCAGCTTTGTTGAATAAAGTCAAAATCCTAACTTAGTATTATAATATGGTTATTAGCAATAATGGAAGCAACAGAGGCATTGGGCCTTGGTTGGCCAAATCAAAGCTACAGTTAACAACCTTTCTAGCACACAGACAGCTAGCCTGGAAACAAGGTCACCGCCATGGTGCAGAATGTTATTGCATCCGCGGGGAACCAAAACATAAGCAAATTCTAAGCATCTATCCGGTTATTCTAATACTAATCTGAAGAGACATTTTGTCTCGAGTTCTAATGCAATTATCTAAGCACAGTATTATTTGCATAAACCCATATATTTTGGATACCCTCATTTCTAACAGTCTGGCAGCACCTTCTACTTTATGCAAATGATGAAGTACAGACTCTAGCAAGGTCAGTGCGAGAGACCATTGTTGGCCCCGTGGGTTTTTGGCGCCATTTACTTTTCTACTGAACCTGTGTAGCTTAAGTGGGGGGAAAAAAACAATTTAGGCCTTTCATGCCTTGACTTAATTTAACAAAAATGTTCATTCATTGTGTTTAAAATATCTTTATTGTAGGAATGCTCTAAATTAAGGTTCCATATATTTTCACCAATGGAATGAGCATTTTTTGGTAATACTTTGCTGGTTAGGCATTGAATATTGAAGAGGGTAGCACTGCATACTGTGTGGAATTTTTCAATAAAGGAATAATACACTGACTAAACTGTTAAAAATTCCATCCATCAAAATTGGTTGAGGATTGACTCTAAATATACAAACATTGACTGTAATTAAACAAGATATGCATTATGCATTTGATATTTCATCTAAGAATTACATTACATTAAAAAAAATTGATATAGGTTGTGGAATTAAATTAAGATAATCATATTAAATAAATTGTTTTCCTTTTTCGTAATTTGTTGGCGAACGCTGTGCATCAATGTTGCACGTTAACCACTTGCTGAACTCTCCAGGCTATGTACAAAAGGAAAACAAGTGGAGGCATTTATTATCATTTTGAATCTTCATTTTATATCTGATCTATATATTACAATAGCACTTCTAACTTCTCAAATCTTGTAAATTTTAGTGGACAAATGTTTGACATTATTCTTTGATCATTGCTCGCAATCAATACAACAATTAGCCTATTCAATGTCTTCTAATGGTTTAGAATAATTAGATTTCTTTTGAAAAATTGATTTGAATCACATTTGGTTATTGAAAAATACATGACTATTAACCTTTTAGACATACGTTTAGGCAATAGAAACATGGGAGAATTTCCATGCAGTGAGTTGTGCCACTGTTACCATTAAAACAAGGGCCCGGAATTTGCAGTCAGCGGCGAAGCAAAGGCGCTCGTCGCTGGCCCCAGAGAAAGCTGCCCACAGAAATCTCGCAAACACTGATGAGAAGTTTGACTTTTTTGTCGTTCAAGTGATTTCGGCGCTCTGTCGTGGGAATCCCTACAGCAATGCTGCTGTGATGGCAATAGTATTAATCGTCATTTAGAAAGGCACAGATTAATCAAGGACAGTCAGCATAGATTTGTTAAGGGAAGGTCATGTCTGACCAACTTGATTTGATTTAATTTTTTGAGGAGTTAACAAGAAGGGTCGATGAGGGTTGCGTGTTTGATGTAGTGTACCTGGATTTTAGCAAGGCTTTTGACAAGGTCCCACATGGCAGACTGGTCAGAAAAGTAAAAGCCCCTGGGGTCCAAGGGAAAGTGGCAAGTTGGATCCAAAATGGGCTCAGTGGCAGGAAACATAGAAACATAGAAGACAGGAGCAGGAGTAGGCCATTCAGCCCTTCGAGCCTGCTCAGCCATTCAATGCGATCATGGCTGATCATCCAAATTCAGTATCCGGTCCCTGCTTTCTCCCCTTGATCCCTTTAGCCTTAAGAAATATATCCAACTCCTTCTTGAATATATATTTAATGTATTGGCCTCTACTGCCTTCTGTGGTAGAGAATTCCACAGGTTCACCACTCTCTGGGTGAAGAAATTCCTCCTTATTTCTGTCCTAAATGGCCTACCCCTTATCCTTAGACTGTGACCCCTGGTTCTGGACTCCCCGACCATCGGGAACATCCTTCCTGCATCTAGTCTGTCCAGTCCTGTCAGAATTTTATAAGTTTCAATGAGATCCCCCCTCATTCTTCTAAACTCCGAGTACAAGCCCAATCGACCCAATCTCTCCTCTTACATCATTCCTGTCATCCCAGGTGTCAGCCTGGTGAATCTTCGCTGAACTCCTTCCATGGCAAGAACATCCTTCCTCAGATAAGGCGACCAAAACTGCACACAATTACTCAAGATGTGGTCTCACCAAGGCCCTGTACAACTGGAGCAAGACATCCTTGTTCCTGTACTCGAGCCCTCTTGCTACGAAGGCCAACATACAATTTGCCGCCTTAACCGCCTGTTCCGCCTGCTGCACCTGCATGCTTACCTTCAGCGACTGGTGCACAAGGACACCCAGGTCTCGTTGCACTTCCCCTTCTCCCAATCTATTGCCATTCAGATAATCTGCCTTCCTGTTTTTGACACCAAAGTGGATAACCTCACATTTATCCACGTTATATTGCATCTGCCATGCTTCTGCCCAATCACCCAACCTGTCCAAATCATCCTGGAGTTTCTCTGCATCCTCCTCACAGCACACATGCCCACCCAGCTTTGTGTCATCTGCAAATTTGGAGATATTACATCTAGTTCCCTTGTCTAGATCATCTTAATATATATATTGTGAATAGCTGGGGTCCAAGGACCGATCCCTGCGGTACCCCACTAGTCACTGCCTGCCACTCGGAAAAAGACCCGTTTATTCCAACTCTTTGCTTTCTGTCTGCCAACCAGTTCTCTATCCAAGTCAATACCTTGCCCCCAATCCCATGTGCCTTAACTTTACATGCTAATCTCTTATGCGGGACCTTATCAAAAGCCTTCTGAAAGTCCAAATACAACACATCCACTGGTTCTCCCTTATCTATTTTACCAGTTACATCCTCAAAAAATTCCAGTAGATTAGTCAAGCACGATTTACCTTTTGTAAATCCATGTTGACTTTGTCCGATCCTGTCACTGTTTTCCAAGTGCTCTGCTATTACATCTTTTATAATGGACTCTAGCATTTTCCCCACTACCGATGTCAGGCTTATCGGTCTGTAATTCCCCGTTTTCTCTCTACCACCTTTTTTGAAGCAAAGGGTAATGGTCAACGGGTGTTTTTGTGACTGAGTGGCTGTTTCCAGTGGATTCTGCAGGGCTCAGTACTAGGTCTTTTGCTTTTTGTGATATACATCAATGATTTAGACTTTAATGTATGGGGCATGATTCAGAAGTTTGCATATGATACAAAAATGGGCCGTCTGGTTGATAGTGAGGAAGAAAGCTGCAGTCTGCAGGAAGATATCAATGGACTGGTGAGGTGGGCAAAAAAGTGGCAAATGGAATTCAATCCAGAGAAATGTGAGGTAATGCAAAAAGGGAGGGCTAACAAGACAAGGGAATACACAATAAATGGTAGGATAATGAGTAGTGCAGAGAACAGGGGGACCTTGGAGTGCATGTCCACAATCCCTGAAGGTAGCAGGACAGGTAGATAAGGTGGTCAAGAAGGCATATGGGATACTTTCCTTTATTAGCCGAGGCATAGCATATAAGCACAGAGAGGTTATGCTAGAACTGTATAAAACACTAGTTAGGCCACAGCTAGAGTACTGCGTACAGTTCTGGTCACCACATTACAGGAAAGATGTGATTGCACTGGAGAGGGTACAGAGGAGATTTACGAGGATGTTGCCAGGACTGGGGGATTTTAGCTATGAGGATAAATTGGATAGGCTGGGGTTGTTTTCTTTGGAACAGAGGAGGCTGAGGGGAGATTTAATTGAGCTGTATAAAATTGAGAGGCCTAGCTAGAGTGGATAGGAAGGACCTATTTCCATTGGCAGAGCGGTCAATAACCAGGGGGCATAGATTTGAAGTAATTGCTAGAAGGATTAGAGGGGAGTCGAGGAGAATTTTTTTTTCAGAGGGTGGTGGGGGTCTGAAACTCTCTGCCTGAAAGGGTGGTTGAGGCAGAAACATTCATTGCATTTAAGAAGCATTTGCATATGCGTTTGAAGTGCCGCAACCTACAGGGCTACAGAGCAAGAGCTGGAAAGTGGGATTAGGCTGGATAGCTCTTTTTCAGCCGGCATGGATACAATGAGCCAAATGGCCGCCTGTGCTGTAAAGTTCTATGATTTGAAAGCTTTTTGAAAAAGAAAATCCAAGATGCACGTGTTATGACAACTTGACAATTTGGTTGGAGTTTCGATGCAATTTGCAATGGCGAGATTGCCCATAGCGGAGTCAGCTTTCATGTTTTTACAAATGGTACCCAACTTTACCTCCGCATCAACACCATGGACTCCTACTTTTTCCATAATTTCTAAATCGAGCCACAGGTGAGCTGAAATTTCCTTCAGCTCACTGTTTGCATAATTAAAGCCAATGGCCTTGAATTAATTTACGGTCGGTATGACGCAGCCTTTGAAATTGACCGCAAGTTCGCGATAGCGCGTGCGCTAAATCCTGAACTTGCGATCTGTCAAGTTCCGAATAGATAGATGATCAGCTGCGACTTTCAAGTCTTCATTCAAATGATGTGCTAGTAAAAAGTTGGGCTAATTGCCCACTTATTGCTCATCAATTACGCTGGAAATTTTTATGGCTGTTGCAAACAGGCGTAGGAGCCTGTTTACACAGCATAGGGGGAGGGGGAATAAAAAAATTGTATAATAATTAAAAACAAACACGTAAAAGTGCCATGTACCAAACTGTAAGAGGGTGTGAAGACTGTCATATTCCACCTAACTATTACAGTCATTACATTGACTGCATTTCAGTTGCTATCGAAACAATTAGCATCCGTTCAGAAATATTCTGTTATCCCGTAAACCTATCTCTTTCTTTCTACTTCATATGATCTGTTGTTAGAAAGTGATAGAAAATCGCTATTGTGCGTAATATGACAGAAAGGCTAATGTGAATCGGGATAAAACTGTGGTTGAAATTCATGACATTGCGGCCACTGTTTGCAGAATATCACAAAGAGAGATGTTATAAAGTAGTTTTGTTAGTCTTGGAAAAACTAAATCAAGATAGAGCGGAGTTCCCAAGGCTGGTTTTGAGGGATGAGATCTTAATCTTTTTTTAATTTGCAGCGTCTTCCAGTAACTATCTGTACTTACTTCAAAGTATTCCCTGTGCTTTTTAAAGCCAAGTACTGTACTGGTCAAATACTTCTCCTCTTAGGCAGTCCCTCGGAACCGAGGAGGACTTTGGTCAAATACATATACTTAGTATCACACCGTTTAATTTACAAGTTGTAACTACATAACACTACACTGGGCTTTCTATGTTTCCTGATCGGCTAGTGAAAGGAGCACCTCCCCACCCCACATGACCCCAGGTACGCTTACGCACAATGGTGCGCTCGTAAGATCTGTGGGCCACTAAGCTGCGTGCAACTCCGCAAAGGTAGAACGCAAGTTCTCAATGGGGGTTCACACCATGTAACTGTGGATTTCGTTCGGATGTCGGCAGCATACTCCTTAGCTACACCGCAAATTCTGGACCATTCTTTTTGGTTCCTATCAGTACCTACATGTTTCTGGCTCCTGCTCTATTAGTCTCTGCACTGAACCAGGTTCTTTTGCACCTTGGCATTCAACTTGACCCTGAGCCGACCTTTCTACCTACATCTCTGGAAAATTGCCCAGTTATCCCTTTCTCTCTCTGCTGTCAGCACCTTAATACACACCATTACCTCTAGAAATGATTGCTCCAATGATCAGGTAACATTCGTGCACACAAGTGCCAGGCAATGTCTATCTCCAACAAGCGAGAGTCTGACCACCGCCCCTTGACATTCAACGGCATTACCATCGCCGAATCCCCCACCATCAACATTCTGGGGGTCACCATTGACCAGAAACTTAATTGGACCAGCCACATAAATACTGTAGCAACAAGAGCAGATCGGAAGCTAGGTATTCTGCAGCGAGTGTCTCTCCTCCTGACTCCCCAAAGCCTTTCCATCATCTACAAGACACAAGTAAGGAGTGTGCTGGAACACTCTCCACTTGCCTGGATGAGTGCAGCTCCAACAACACTCCAGAAGCTTGACACCATCCAGCACAAAGCAGCCCGCCTTGATTGGCACCCCATCCACCTTAAACATTCACCCCCTCCACCACCGGTGTACCGTGGCTGCAGTGTGTACCATCTACAAGATGCACTGCAGCAACTCGCCAAGACTTCTTCGGCAGCACCTCCCAAACCCGCGACCTCTTCCACCTAGAAGGACAAGGGCAGCAGGCGCACGGGAACACCACCACCACTTCCAAGTCACACACCATCCTGACTTGGAAGTATATTGCTGTTCCTTCATCATCGCTGGGTCAAAATTCTGGAACGCCCTCCCTAACAGCACTGTGGGAGTACCTGCACCACACGTACTGCAGCGGTTCAAAAAGGTGGTTCACCACCACCTTCTCGAGGACAGTTGGGGATGGGCAATAAATGCTGGCCCTGCCAGCGATGCCCACATCCCATAAACGAATTAAAAAAAAAAAAATCTACTTGCTGTCTTCCCCTATTTCATGAATTTCATGTAATTCTAGCATGACTAGCCTTTTGTCAATGCTACTCATGAGAGAGCATGGGTGGGATAACATCGAAGCTAAAATAGCAGGCAGAAGAATGATAAACAAGGATGTGATGTGTTCATCTGCTGATATTGGCAATTTCTAGGGTTATATATTTAAAGTGGAATATAATACATGATGAAAAGCTGAGGGATTGAAGAATTCAGATCGGAGTAAATAGAATTTTAGGTGGGTAAAAATTCTAAATTCAGATAATCTACATTTTTGAATGATTTTGGTTATGATGATGAACCCTGGACTTGTGAAGTTCTATTACCCAATTGAGACCTTTTGACCACTTGGGTTCAAGATGGTAACTGTTGGCATAGACTATTCACATGTGTGAAATACTTTAGTTTCACTGCTATGACTACATATTGAGGTCTGTAACTGAACCTAATCATTTTCCTTGCTACCCCCAAGAATAAATAAAAACATATTGGCCCATAAGTTCCGATAGGAGGCTTCCTGTGTGTGGATGCCTCCTGTCGGGAAAAAATCTACGAACTTGCCTGAGGGCTCCCGAGGTCCGGACACTTCCACTCCTGGGCCTCTCCACAGTCGAAATGCGCAGGGCCCATGTATCCCAGGGGCGCACGCAGTTCGCAAGTGTCCCTGGGATCACGTGGGCCAGGCCAGCCAATAGGAGAAGGGAACCTCCCTTCATACTTTTGACAGATAGACCTGTCAAATATATGAATGGAGATCACCCCAAAAACACACTAAAACATTAAATACATTTTTTTTAAAACCATCATGTTTTAAAAATGAGTTAAAATTACATTAAATTAAATATATTAAACAAATATAATTTTTTGAAAAAAAATTACTTTTTTACAGGGCTAAAAATAAACTTAAAAAAAGTATTTTAAAATTATGAATGGGGAAAAAAAATGTCTTTTTTTACTTTTTTTCGAATCTTATGCTGCTAAAGCAGGCCTTATGCCTACTTTTACCAGGCATAAGATTTCTAAGGGTTTTCAGCGGGCGGAGGTTCTCCAGAAAGCGGAAATCCCCACCTGCAGAGGCCCTTCTCCAGGGCCGGCATCCGATCTGTCAAGAGCTTTGCATGCCTGAAACCGGCATTTCCGATGTCCCTACGGGTGTGTACACAGCTCGTACACACCCATAGGCGTCGGAAAATACGGGCCATGGTTTGATTTCACTACAGAGGCAAAGTGTATCCAAAATTTCTTTATTCTTTATCAATCCTAAAGATACCGTTGTATCTTTTTTATTACCTGAGCTCTTTTACATAACATAAGAAATAGGAGCAGGACTAGGCCATTTGGCTGCTCAAGCCTGCCCTGCTATTCAATAAGATCATGGCTGATCTGATCTTGGCCTCAACTCCACTTTCCTGCCCGCTCCCCATAACCCTTGATTCGCCTGTTTTTCAAAAATCTGACTATCTCCGCCTTGAATATATTCAATGAATCAGCCTCCACAGCTCTCTCGGGTGGAGAATTCCAAAGATTCATGACCCTCTGAGGGAAGAAATTCCTCCTCATCTCCGTTTTAAATGGGCGACCCCTTATTCTGAAACTATGCCCCCTAGTTCTAGATTCCCCCACGAGGGGAAACATCTACCCTGCCAAGCTCCCTCAGAATCTTATGTTTCAATAAGATCACGTTTCATTCTTCTAAACTCCAATGAGTATAGGCTCAATCTTTCCTCACAAGACCAATTATCGCCCCATCAGTCTACTCTCAATCATCAGCAAAGTGATGAAAGGTGTAATCGACAGTGCTATCAAACGGCACTTACCAATAACCTGCTCACTGATGCCCAGTTTGGGTTCCGCCAAGACCACTCTGCTCCTGACCTCATTACAGCCTTGGTGCAAACATTGACAAAGGAGCTGAATTCCAGAGGTGAGGTGAGAGTGAGTGCCCTTGACATCAAGGCAGCATTTGACCGAGTCTGGCATCAAGGAGCCCTAGTAAAACTGAAGTCCATGGGAATCGGTGGGGGGTGGAACTCTGCACTGACTGGAGTCATACATAGCACAATGGAAGATGGTTGTAGTGATTGAAGGTCAATCATCACAGCCCCAGGACATCACTGCAGATGTTTCCTGGGGCAGTGTCCTAGGCCCAAACATCTTCAGCTGCTTCATCAATGACCTTTCCTCCAACATAAGGTCAGAAATGGGGATGTTTGCTGATGACTGCACAGTGTTCAGTGCCATTCACAACTCCTCAGATAATGAAGCAGTCCATGCCCACATGCAACAAGACCTGGACGACGATCAGGCTTGGGCTGATAAGTGGCAGGTAACATTGGCATCACACAAGTGCCAGGCAATGACAATCTCCAACAAGCGAGAGTCTAACCACTGCCCCTTGACATTCAACGGCATTACCATCGCCAAGTCCCCCACCATCAACATCCTGGGGGGTCACCATTGACCAGAAACTTAACTGGGCCAGCCACATAAATATTGTGGCAACAGGAGCAGGTCAGAGGCTGGGTATTCTGCGGCGAGTGTCTCACCTCCTGACTCCCCAAAGCCTTTCCACCATCTACAAGGCACAAGTAAGGAGTGTGATGGAATACTCCCCACTTTCCTGGATGAGTGCAGTTCCAACAACACTCGAAGCTCGACACCATCCAGGACAAAGCAGCCCGCTTGATTGGCACCTCATCCACCACCTTAAACATTCACTCCCTCCACCACTGGCGTACCGTGGCTGTAGTGTGTACCATCTACAAGATGCACTGCAGCAACTCGCCAAGGCTTCTTCGGCAGCACCTTCCAAACCCGTGACCTCTTTCACCTAGTAGGACAAGGGCAGCAGGCGCATGGGAGCACCACCGCCGCCAAGTTCCCCTCCAAGTCGCACAACATCCTGACTTGGAAATATATCACCGATCCTTCAGTCACTGTGTCAAAATCCTGGAACTCCCTACCTAACAGCACTGTGGGAGTACCTTCACCACACGGACTGCAGTGGTTCAAGAAGGTGGCTTACCATCACCTTCTCGAGGGCAATTAGAGATGGGCAATAAATGCTGGCCTTGCCAGCGACGCCCGCATCCCATAAACGAATAAAAAATACCTTCAACTCAGTAATCAACCTAGTGAACCTTCTCTGAATTGCCTCCAATTCAAGTATATCCTTCCTTAAATAAGGAGAACAAAACTGTACGCAGTATTCCAGGTGTGGGCTCACTAACACCCTGTACAGTTGTAGCAAGACTTCCCTACTTTTATAATCCATCCCCCTTGCAATAAAGGCCAATTTTCCATTTGCCTTCCTAATTACTTGCTGTACCTGCATGCTAACTTTTTGTGTTTCATGTACGAGGACACCCAGATCCGTCTGTACTGCAGCATTCTGTAGTCTCTACATTTAAATAATATTTTGCTTTTTTATTCTTCCTACCAAAGTGGATAACCCACATTTTCCCACATTATACTCAACACCTGCCAAATTTTTGCCTCCAAGATCATCTCTCAGATGCCTCCTTTCCAGGCTGAAAAGCCTAAGTTTCTCCAGTCTTTCCTCGTAACTTAGATTCCTGACACTAGCAACAGTGACTCCTCTCTACACTGCCTCCAGCAGCTAAATGTCTCCTTGGCACCAGAATTGGATGCAGTATTCAAAGTGTGGTCTGTACAGTTTGAACGGCACTTTGTTGGACCTGCATTCTGTATTGTGGCTATGTAGTTCAACATACAATAGGCTTTGTTGATGGCTGCTCTCCTTTAGTTGAACATGTTGAGTCTACAAAGATTTCTAGATCTCTTTCGGCCTCATCCTTTTTCGGCCTCATCCTTAGCTATTTCACCTATCAAACTGTCCTGCAGTGGGTTTGATGCTAATGGACCTAAATGAACTCTGCAACATTTGTAATATAATTTGAGCATGCCCAGTTTTGTTGCACAGTTCAAGCAGTTGTGTCATAGAAACATAGAAGATAGGAGCAGGAGTAGGCCATTCGGCCCCTCGAGCCTGCTCCGCCATTCAGTAAGATCATGGCTGATCATCCAAATTCAGTACCCTGTTCCTGCCTTCTCTCCATATCCCTTGATCCCTTTAGCCTTAAGAAATATATCCAACTCCTTCTTGAATATATTGAATGAATTGGCCTCTACTGCCTTCTTTGGCAGAGAATTCCACAGGTTCACCACTCTCTGGGTGAAGAAATTCCTCCTCTCTGTCCCAAATGGCTTACCCCTTATCCTTAGACTGTGACCCCTGGTTCTGGACTCCCCGGCCATCGGGAACATCCTTCCAGCATCCAGTCTGTCTAGTCCTGTTAGAATTTTATAAGTTTCGATGAGATCCCCTCATTCTTCTAAACTCCAGCGAGTACAAGCCCAGTCGATCCAATCTCTCCTCATACGTCATTCCTGCCATCCCAGGTATCAGCCTGGTGAATCTTCGCTGCACTCCTTCCATGGCAAGAACATCCTTCCTCAGATAAGGCGACCAAAACTGCACACAATACTCAAGATGTGGTCTCACCAAGGCCCTGTACAACTGGAGCAAGACATCCTTGTTCCTGTACTCAAACCTTCTCGCTACGAAGGCCAACATACCATTTGCCTTCTTAACCGCCTGCTGCACCTGCATGCTTACTTTCAGCGACTGGTGCACAAGGACACTCAGGTCTCGTTGCACTTCCCCTTCTCCCAATCTATTGCCATTCAGATAATCTGCCTTCCTGTTTTTGCCACCAAAGTGGATAACGTCGCATTTATCCATGTTATATTGCATCTACCATGCTTCTGCCCAATCACCCAACCTGTCCAAATCATAATGGAGTTTCTCAGCATCCTCCTCACAGCACACACGCCCACCCAGCTTTGTGTCGTCTGCAAACTTGGAGATATTACGTCTAGTTCCCTCGTCCAGATCATTAATATATATTGTGAATAGCTGTGGTCCAAGGACCGATCCCTGCAGTACCCCACTAGTCACTGCCTGCCACTCGGAAAAAGAGCCTGCCCCTTTTTTCCTTAAAATTTAAGAAATAGTGTTTAGTTCTGGGCTTTGTTTCTGATCTGTAGAAGAGGATTATAAACAGGATCTAGTGACCTGAAAAAAGTATCTAATGCTCTGGAAATGCTTTTCACTATTGATCACAATCCGTGTGATCTACCATTTTAGAATATTAAACTTGAAGCATAAAAACTTTTCTTTTCCCCCTTTTTCCTCTCCCCATTCCTTGGGGAGAAAAGTAAAGTACAAGTCTTTTTAATATAACTGTTTTATCTCATCCTACCTCACAATTTCCAAAAAGAATGCCATGCTGGTGTGTAAATCTCCTTGCTGCTGGACTGCTAGGCTTTTGTGCAAGCTTGAAAAGGAAGAATGCAGCTGACACACAAGCAACTCAATTTTGGAACTGTTGCAGATCTGAATGCTTCAATTTGTACCAGTTTAAAATTACATAGAACATTGTGCAAGACTTGTTTTGAAAATGCAAATTCTATATAACTTTCCCCAAAAATTTAGTTTAGTTTAGGTTGTGAATCATATAGTATTGTAAACCTCAAGTTGCAGAATCTGCAAGTCTCAACATTTTTGAAGCAAATGTTCTACGAGTCTTTTAAAACTATGTTGGGGTGACCCAATCTCCCACCATAACTTTGGAGATGGACGTTTGAGGTTTTTGCTCAATTTCCATCGGGTGCTCGGTGAATCCCCCCCTGTGGAAATTCTATCCCTATACCTAGGAGGAGGATCAGGAGTACTTCATCCTCCCCCAACAAAGCTTCACAGCACAACTGTGGGCTGCTGCCGGCCCTCCTGCATTTTACCACCACCTCGCCTTGCAGGACTTGCCTACAATGCAGCAGGCCCAGATTTGATCCCCAATAATCGGTGGATCTGCCTCGAGGTGCGATAGATGCCAGCAGCTCGCCTCTTGTATTAAAATGAGGCCAAGGCTCCATTTCAGGTGAACTCCAGGGTTCTGATGCATGCTTGAATTTCAACCCCACTATTTTTGCAGGTTTTGGCATGTAGTTCTTCAGAAAATTGCCCTCCAGAAAATAGTGTATTCTTTTGCCATAGCCATAGCTGCTTGCAAATCAAGCACGTGAGCTTTCCATTCAAGTCCACAAAGAAATACAAAATGAATTTCATGATTCATGTGAATGTTCTGGTAATTTGCATAATTACTCCCAATGTGTTCTTGGATACAAACTGCACAGTTTAAGAAGGAGAGGACAAAAGTTACAATGAAGGCTATTGTCAGAGCTTAAAACAATTATTTTTGCTTTTGAACAAAGCTAGATTTTCTTTTGTAACAAAGGCACTAAAGCTAGTAATTTTGTATCAATAAAATCCCAGCCGCCAGGGCATTCTCCCCTGAACTCAAAAATCTCAAATAATTCGGAAAACTAATCTTCACCATCAGGACAGCCAGTCTCCCAGTCAGTCACCCCCCCCCCCCCCCCCCAAATCCCGTTGTTCAGCTGTTCCCATTGTTGCTGATTGAAGCTCGAGCTTCAGCTACAAACTTTGCAAGATTTCGAGCGAGGAGCCAACAGCTGAGACGGGGGTGTAAAGCCGGGGCTGTTTGTGGGGCTTGTTGCCCCGAGAGAGGAGCCGAGGAAGATGGGCTAAGGCAGTCCTGCTTGTTGTTCCCCATCTCTCCCAACTTGGCGCGTGTGGCGGTGGTTGGAGCTTGTGATGTAAAATCGGGGCGTGCAGTTCCCCTGGGCGGTGAGAATCTTTCACTATTTATCCACAGTAAGGTCCCCAAGTTTCACTCACTCCTTTACTGGCGGCTCCCACTCACCACTTTGCTGTTGCTGCTCCCGACTCTGTAGTAAATGCTGGGTCCAATGCCCACTCTCCCATTCTCCAGTGCCCCTCTTTTCCCCCTCCCTCCCCTGACCCCCAGTTCCTGTCGCCCTCTCCCCGTCCCAATTTTCTCATCCCCACCCTCCAGTTCTGATCTCCCGATTTCCCCTTCCCCACCCAGTCCCAATCGTTGCTCCCTAGTCTCTGTTCACCCTCTAGCCCACCCCCGCACCTAACCTTGCTCGTCCTCTCTCTCCCCTCCACCAGCCGATTCAGTTTCCGGTCATCCCGAAGTGGGAGCAGTTCTGTGTGCTGTTGGGAGGTGACTTTATGGAATGGGGAGCTGCTGCTGCGTTGCAGAATTTGAAAGGCGCAGTTCTCCCAGGCTGTTGGATGCAGTGCCTGGGAGAGTCATGTCCAATTCAGGGAGACTTGGTACAGCATACCCTGGGTTGTATGTTTGACACTGCTGATCTACAGTGCTCCATCTCACCCTCGGTAAGTTCCCCGCTGGAGTGGAGCTAATTTACAGAACAAACGGGGAAACCGTTCAACCTCTGTCACCTTCAGTCCAGATCCAAGGTCGTCCCATCCTCTGTCGTCAAATTACAGTATGCAGACGACGCTTGCGTCTGCGCACACTGAGGTCAAACTCCAAACCATCGTTAACACCTTCACCGAAGCGTACGAGAGCATAGGCCTTACACTAAACATTCGTAAGACAAAGGCCCTCTACCAACTTGCCCCCGCCACACAGTACTGCCCCCCGATTATCAAAATCCACGACAAGGCCTTGGATAACGTGGACCACTTTCCATACCTCGGGAGCCTACTGTCAACATGGGCAGACATCGATGACCAAGTCCAACACCGCCTTCAGTGTGCCAGTGCAGCCTTCGGTCGCCTGAGGAAGAGAGTGTTTGAAGACCAGGACCTCGAACCTGTCACTAAGCTCATGGTCTACAGAGCAGTAGTGATACCCACCCTCCTGTATACTTCAGAGACATGGACCATGTACAGCAGGCACCTCAAAGAACTGGAGAGGTTCTGCAAGATCCTGCAAATCCATTGGCAGGATAGACGCACCAACGTCAGTGTTCTTGCTCAGGCCAACATCCCCAGCATCGAAGCTTTGACTACGCTCGCTCAGCTCCGATGGACGGTTCACATTGTCTGCATGCCTGATACGAGACTCCCAAAACAAGCGCTCTACTCGGAGCTCCGACACGGCAAGAGAGCCCCAAGTGGGCAGAGGAAACGCTTCAAGGACACCCTCAAAGGCTCCTTGAAAAAGTGCAACATCCCCACCGACACCTGGGAATCCCTGGCCCAAGACCGCACAAAGTGGAGGAGAAGCATCCGGGAAGGCGCCGAACACCTCGAGTCTCTTCACCGGGAGCAAGCGGAAGCCAAGTGCAGGCAGCGCAAGGAGCGCATGTCAACCCGAGGACCCCACCCACCTGCCCCTTCAACCACCGTCTGCCCCACCTGTGACAGAGCCTGTAGGTCCCACATTGGACTCATCAGTCACCTGAGAACTCATTTTTAATGTGGAAGCAAGTCATCCTCGGTTCCGAGGGACTGCCGAAGAAGAACAGTGCAGCTGTTGTTGCCTTTTTTCTGATTTCTGGAAACTGAGAACTTGCTGAAAAATGGTTCCATTCTCCACATGCATTGTACTTGCGACTTAAGTGCCTTGGGACGTTTTAATATGTTAAAGGTGCTATAAAGTTGTTACAAGGTGGGATTCTTTTTCTGACATGGAATTCTCCATAGTATTTACAGTATATTTCTGGAGCTTTTCTCGGGTTGCATTAATCATTTGATCAGAGGTGTTGCCAAGAACAACCGCTATCAGTCTTGTCTTCATCTGTTTCTAATTGAAGACCATTAAGTATTTTCAGTGTCTCTCTGCCCATACAGGTAATTAGTACAGCAGATCTGACATTTTTGACTGCTTAATGAGACATGATACAATCTCATTTCCCACATTGTTCTAAAGTTTTTCTAATTGCTTGGCTAGATTATCTGCTAGCTTTAGATTTTTGGGAATGGTACATTTTGAATAACTGGTTTGCAAAAATGAACAGTACTCCCGTGGCATAATTTTAATTTCCCATTTAAAATTTTTGGCTGATAGTCCCACAGAGAAACATACAGGTAAGCAAAAATAACATGGAATCTTGGCACCCTCTGGAAGGAGATATTGGAGAAATAAAAAATAAATAAATTGAATGATGTAGCACTTGTTTGTTTTGACTTAAAAACCCTGGCCTAAAAATTCGGTTGCTTTGTGCCTCCTGTTAGCAAAGCAACTAGCGCCCGGGCGTGGCACCGCCAACGCATCCCTCGAAATTCAGCAGGAGGTTAACGGCGGTGGTAACCGTTGTCATCGCCAGCGGTGCAGCACCGCAGGGTCCGATCATCGCCATGCGCAGAGCTGGCAGATAATCTTCGGTAATGCCCCCTGACTTACCTCTGGAGGCTATGTCTGACGGGGTCAAGGGGGCCGACCTGCGGCCGGAGCGGCACTAATTAAAGGGAAGGTGCCGGGCGACCATTTTTGTTGCTGGCCGCCTGGCAGCACCTTCCCCCTCTGCTGTCCCCGGCTTCCTCTTCAGCCCCCACCCCCCCCCCCCCCATCCTACGGAGTGCTGGCTGCGCTCCGTGAGCCTGGCACTTCTCTTGAGTGCCGGGCTCTTTTGCCAGCACTCCAATCCCTGGTGGTCCAGCTGGGCCCCGGGTTGCGCTGCGCAAGACCCCTCCCCTTTAATAAAGGGAGGAAGGCGTGCAGTACCCCGGCGCAACGTCGCATCGCGCCGCGATATTCACTCACGGCACCCCAGGAGGGAGGCGGGGCGCTTCCGATGAATTTCGGCTGTGGGGGTGCTAATTTTTTCAGCCCGCTAAAAGTAGCGCCCCGGCGAAGTTAATGTCCCAAAGGGGGCATGACTCAATTTCTTCACCCCCCCCCCCCCCCGAGTCTTTTTCAATGAATAAAAAGCAGATATGCTACTCTTGGTTATGTAAACACTTCATAACTTGACTTTGGTCGCACTGGTTGAATTTCATGCAATAGGTGACATATAGAGCCACCACAACCATTTAAAATGAAATTTGGATGAGTCATTTATGTTTTGCAGTTTTTGGATGTCCATCTGTACGTTGTCCATCATTATTGTGCATTTAGTTTTTTGTCCAACTAGGCGTAATACTGATCTAACAAACTGAATATTCTTTTCATTTTCAGGGATTCACTGGTCGGGCTGTCAGTGCTCCAGACTTGGTAAGACGAACTTGAATTTGATATTTATTGGTTACTTTGATAACTACGGATATGTAATGGACTTGTTTTCCCTTACATCGGGGAAAATTGCTGTTTTTCACCTAGAATTTACTATTTATCCAGACTGTATTTTATAATTCCCCCTGTAGTGGCTCACCTGATGGCCCAGTGTGTAGAAAACCAGAAGGTTCCAGGTGTGATCTCAATGCTGTGGTGACTAACTGGTCCCAACTAGGGCAATGGTTGGAATACTATAATTGGCCTCAGTATCCCTGGGCAAGAGAGGGTCAAAATTAGCATAGTCCCCACTCCTGATTATTACTCAGTGACACCCTCCTCTACCCCAGTCTGGAAAGGTGAACATAGGCCCACCACTATTGAATACAGTAGAATGTCAAAACAAACCAATTAGGCTCATACTTGACAATTGGTCTTTTGGGCAAGATACTGGAATGGTTCTGGTATTTGTGACACTCTGTCCCAGCAAGGACTTGAGGTCTGCTAGAGAGGTGGAGGGAAGAAAATTGGCAACAAAAAAGTCTCCTGCCTTGGAAAAAGTATTGAACTGTAGCTCTTCTGGTGGCTTAGCAGGTAAATGCACTGCTTGGTGTGTTATACCACTGTACAGAGGGGGGAAATGATTCCTGTGCACTCCTTGTCTCAAATAAATGGAAGTATGCATTGCCCTCAGGATCAATGCACTTGGAGAAATGGGTGGGGTAAGTTTCTACTTCCATTTGTTTTCCAGCACCTTTGGTGGAAGTACATGTACAGTATGTGGATGCTGGGTAAATAGCTCACTGACACTTGCTATCCAGGCTGTTTAGTGAGTTTGACAAGGTCTCAGCACACTGTAAAATACTGCAACAATTGGTTGACAACCTTAGTGTTCCATCTGTGTATTTCTCTATATATAACCTATGCCCCCACTGGGTTTCAGCCATGACCGTATTTGCTGAAGTATAAATTATTGTAATGCTGTTTTCACATTTTTATTTTAAAAATTGATGCTTCTTTAAAACGAAATTACTTTACCTGCAGATACGTTGAATGATGTTACAAGGTCTGTTAGATCCGTGTATCTTGATGTTGTGTGTCCTTCAATACTTAGACAAGAGACTGCAGGGAACAATCAACAGGTGTTTACTGGATGAGGGTTAATCTAAAACTAACTATACAGATCCCTACTCAGGGTTTATATACAGGTGTGGTCACTGCCGGTACTACAGTATACAGGAGCTGTAAAAAGTAGTTCTCCCCTTAAAGGTACATACACAACAATTCCTCCCCTTTTAGATTAACAGTACCATAACATTCATTTAACAATTAAATATCAACTAATTACAATTAACACTTTTAACATGCAACATTAACTGAAAATAGTCTATTTATAAATTCAGTCTTTGGGGCGGCTTCCTGATCCTTTCTGGATAGCGCCTTTCCTGAGTGTCTTGCTCTTGGTGCGGAGGCGATTCTGGCCCCCTGTCGTCGGTTGGTTCATCAGCTTCCGATGCTACTGTTTCTGGGGTAGATGCTACCTGTATGTCGGGTTCATCACCAGGTACGCGAGACATGGGGTTGACTCGTTCCTGTGACTCTAGGATCTGGTCAACATGGCGTCTCACAATGTTCTCCCCAACATCCACTGTGTACATTAGTGGCCCCTGCTGTGTGCATATCGTTCCTGGTTGCCATTTCTCTGTTCGGTAGTCGCGGGCCAAGGCTGGTTGCCCTACATTGAAGCTCCTTGTCGGCTTCTCATTGATGTGCTGGAATTGCTTATTCTCAACATCTCTTCGTACATTTGGTCTGAGCAAATCCAGATGAGATCTCAACCTTCGGTTAAAGAACATCATGGCTGGGGTCTGGTTGGTGACTGCATGTGTCGCATTTCTGTAGGCTAACAGGAAATTGTCCACCTTATGCTGCAGTGGAATGTCGTCACCGCACATGGCCCTTACTGCTTTTTTAAAGGTTTGTACGAACCTCTCGGCCAATCCATTTGTGGCTAGATGATACGGGGCGGATGTGTAATGCCTTACCCCATTCCTTTTCAAAAATCTTCGAAACTCTTCGGACACAAACTGTATTCCGTTATCCGAGCAAATCTGCTCTGGCAAGCCGTTCCTGGCAAATATGGTCCGTAGGACTGCAATAGTTTTCTCCGTGGTGGTGGAGGACATTTTGATGACCTCAGGCCATTTCGAGTGCGCATCCACGGCTATTAAGAACATTGAGTCCATGAATGGACCAGCAAAATCAATATGCACCCATTGCCATGGAGGTGAGGGCCACTCCCATGGGTGTAGAGGGGCATGTGGTGGTGCATTTTGGACCTTCTGGCATTCTAAGCAGCTCTTTGTCAGGTCCTCGATTTGCTGATCGATCCCCGGCCACCACACAAGCCCTAGCAAGGCTTTTCATTTTCACCCCTCCCCGATGGCCTTCGTGAAGCTCATTGAGCACTCTCTCCCTTAACTTGGGTGGAATTACCACTCGGGATCCGCACATCAAGGTCCCCTGGCATACTGACAGCTGTTCTCTTCTGGATGAGAATGCTGGCAACAGTGAGTCGCCATGTGTTGGCCATCCCTTCACCGTCAAGTCATATACCCGAGACAGTGTCGGGTCATTTCGGGTCTCTTTCTCTATCGGCGTTAGTTACTGGCAAGCGTTCAATTATAGTCGAATAAAATATTTCGACATGGTCCACTGCTGGTGCTTCCTCCGCAGTAGGCAGTGGCAGGCGTGATAGCCCATCAGCGTTTCCATGCTGTTTCGTGCCCTTGTACTCGATTTCATATTGGTTCGCCCCTAGAAAAAGGGACCATCTTTGTAGCCGTTGTGCAGTCATCACCGGAATGCCCTTTGGATTAAAGATGGAGACAAGTGGTTGGTGGTCAGTCAGCAAGGTGAACTTCTGCCCGTGCAGATAGTGGTTGAACTTTTTCACTCCTCACACTAGGCTGAGGGCCTCCCTGTCAATCTGGGCGTAGTTATGCTCGGCTGAGGTTAGTGACCGAGACGCAAAGGCTACTGGCCTCTCCGAGCCGTCCGGGAATTTGTGCAACAGCACCGCTCCAATGCCATAGGGTGATGCATCACACACCAACCGAATTGGTAGTGCTGGGTTGAAATGAGCCAACACCTCTTTTGATGTGATCAATTCTTTGCACTTCTGGAAAGCTCGTTTACATTCGTCATTCCACTTCCATGGTACCCCCGTTTGCAGTAGGGTGTTCAGTGGGTGTAGTACTGTAGACAAATTCGGCAAGAACTTATGGTAGTAGCTCACCAGCCCGAGGAACGACCTCAGTTGTGACACATTTTCCAGTGCTGGAGCCTTGACTACTGCCTCAATCTTTTCAGGGGACTTATGTAACCCCTCTTCATCAATAATGTGGCCACAATACGAGATCTGCTTCTGGAAAAACTCGCATTTGTGGCGATTAGCTCGGAGCCCATATTCCTTCAATCTAGTGAGCACCTGCTCCAGGTTGGCGAGGTGATCACTGTAATTTTCGCCCATGACCAGGATGTCGTCCAAATAACACTGGGTCCCTGGAATCCCTTGCAGGACTTGATCCATTGCTCTTTGCCAAATAGCCGGAGCTGATGCTACCCCGAACACCAGCCGGTTGTATTGGTAGAGACCTTTGAGTGTTGATCGTGAGGTACTGTTTCGAGGCTTCTTCTACCTCCATTTGCAGGTACGCCTGGGCCAGATCAATCTTAGTGAAGCCTCCAGATAGCGAGGCGAAAATATCTTCAATCCGCGAAAGCGGATATTGTACAGTGTGAAGGCCTGGGTTCACTGTCACCTTAAAGTCCCCACAGATGCGAACCTTCTTTGGTTCCCCAGGCGTATTACTCAACGACCTCTTCATTACAGGAACGATGGGTGTAGCCCACTCGCTCCAGTCCACTTTGGACAGTACTCCTGAACGTTCCAAACCTTCCAGCTCTGCTTTGACGGCTGGGCGGATCGCATAAGTCTGGCCTTAAAAAAAACTTTGGGCTTGCATTGTCCTCTATTTTGATCATCGCTGTTATGCCTTTTAGTGTTCCGAGTCCCTCCTGGAACACTTCTTGTGCATCAGTTAGCATTTTTGACAGTCATCCAGGTGTGACGTCGTCATCCTTTTTGGCATCTACAGTCAGTGCTTGTATGGAATGCCAATCTAGCTGTATCTTCCAGATCCATTCACGTCCTAGTAGTGGTGGTCCTCCATCTGGCAATACATATAGGTCCATTTTTGGTGTTTCCTTGCCGTTATATATAATGTTCACCCTTATTTTTCCTTTGGGGTAGACTTTTTGCCCCGTGTACATCTTCAAGACAATCTCTGTATTTCTCAAGGGTATATGTGAGAATAGCTGCTTGTAGTCCCTTCGGTTTATGACTGTTAGGGCTGATCCTGTGTCCAATTCCATTTTCACTTGGACTCCGGCTTTCTTGAGCGTGACCCAGATAGTTTGGTGATCCTCCGTTTTGATCACATTATGTAGTTTCAGACAACCCAGCTCCTTGCTTCCGGAGTCTGTATCACTTTTCTGTTCGTCTGCACTGTTCTCCTTCGTCTGCACTGCTCTCCGTCACCTTATGTACCTTCTTGTACTTCTCCTGTGGGGATTTCTTGCTGCTGGTTTTCTTTTCTGACCTGCAGACTCTTGCTGTGTCTTACTTTTCCACACTGTCTACACACTTGGTCCTTGAACCAGCAATCCTTATGGTCGTGTGTTCTGCCGCAGCGATAGCACTTCACTGTTCCGTATGACATTTCATTTGTGCCATATTCTTGCGGTCTCCGTTGTATCTCTGCCACGCCCCATGCTGCTGCTTCGTGTGATACTGCCATGCTGAAAGCCTTGTCCAGCGTAAGATCCTTTTCTGATAGAAGCCGTTTCTGGGTTCCTTCACTTTGAAGCCCACACACAAACTTGTCCCTTAAAGTATCTGCTAGTCCCGTTCCAAACTGGCAGTGTTTCGATAGCTTGCGCAATTCCGTTAAAAACTCAGCATTACTTTCATCTTTATGCTGGTTCCTTTTGTGAAACTTAAATCTTTCCGCTATCAGCAGCAGTGTGGGGTCTAAGTGGTCCTGTAGGATTGACACTATGTTTTCAAAATCCTTTTCCACTGGCTTCTCTGGGGTTACTAGGTTTCGCAGTAAGCCATACGTTTTTGCACCCATTGAATTCAACAATACCAGCGCTTTTCTATCACCTGGCACTTCATTCGCCTTGTAGTACACTTCTATGCGTTCGACGTATGCCGTCCAATCTTCGACTTCATTGTCAAACGCTGTGACACTGCCACTCTTCGGCATCCCTTGGTGTGGTTAGACTGGCTCAAAATGGCGTCTCCCGTGCTCTCCCTTCTCCGCTGCGGCTCAAAATGGCGTCTCCCGCGCTTTCCTTTCTTCCCCGCTGACACTGCTCGGCCCTTGAACACCGGCTGCACTCTGCGCGTTTTCCTGCGCGCCTCTCTCTCTCGTTGACGCTGCTCGGCCCTTGAACACTGGCTACGCTCTGCTCTCTCTTGTTGACGCCGCTCGGTCCTGAGCACTGGCTGCGCCCTGTGCGCTCTACTCTCTCTCTTCCGTCGACGCCACTCGGTCCTGAACACCGGCTGCGCCCTGTGCGCTCTACCCTCTCTTCTCCCGTCGACGCTGCTCGGCCTTTTTCTGTGCCGTCGGTCGGCTCTAGCTGCCGCTGTCTGGGAAGGGTCTGCGCCGTACCTGTTGCCAGCCCGTTTCGCTGGACCACCGTGACTGGAGAACCAAGCCCAGCTCTCAACAGCCTCCCCTGCGATGCTCAAGCCTCCGCTGGATGGTCGACGCCCGTGCTTCTGGACTCGGCCTTCTTCTTTCACTGTTCTCCAGGAGCGAATCCCTGGGAGGTGATGCAGAGTTGCAGGTAGGTTTGAATCTTCTCGTCGCCAATGTTAGATCCGTGTATCTTGATGTTGTGTGTCCTTCAATACTTAGACAAGAGACTGCAGGGAACAATCAACAGGTGTTTACTGGATGAGGGTTACTCTAAAACTAACTATGCAGATCCCTACTCAGGGTTTATATACAGGTGTGGTCACTGCCGGTACTACAGTATACAGGAGCTGTAAAATGTAGTTCTCCCCTTAAAGGTACATACACTACAAGGTCTTTTTAGTTTCAGTTTACAAATCTAGCAAAATGTTGGTCACTAACAAGGTGACCATGCCCTTTAAGCCTGCTCTATATTTTAAAAGAACGTTGTTCTTGCTAACTCCGCATACCTCTCTGTACAGTACTGCTGCACTAATTATTAAAGTAACCAAGGGCACCATTGTTTGTCTTTCTGTGAACAGCTGACTCAGGAAAATGAGTGTTATTGAGGGAAGTAATAAGTAACTTTCTTTGAAGAAAGAAGGAAGCCAAAAGGTCACAGAAATGTGCACTGTTCTGGGTCTGGTGAGCTGCTTATTGACCTGTTTTAAATCTGGCAGCGAAGTCTTTCCAATGCTTGAAATTTGAGACTGCATTAAGGGGGCTGTTCAGTTGCACTAAATGCATTTGTGAATGGAGGAGTGAGTGCGTGCCTGTAGCAGCTAACCAACTTGTAAGGTGAATACTAGAGAAGCAAACTATCCTGCTAAGTAATTTGGTTGTCACTTCACAGTATATTGAAGTAACTGAAAACCTCAAACTGATGGAGCATAAACACTGGCATAGACCTGTTGAGCCGAAGCTTAGAGGGAACATTGGGTACTTCCTCTATATGTGAGCTCCTTATAATCTATTGTATACTAGCTGGGGAGCCCCGCGTTGCGAGGGCAATTTTGGGGCGCTTGGTCTCCCTGCCCCTGTGTGTCCCCCCTCTCCCTGTCATGTCCTCTCCCTGTCCTATCCCTCCCTCCCCTCCTCTCCCTCCCCTCCCCTCCCCTCCCCTCCTCTCCCTCCCCTCCCCCTCCCCTCCCCTCCCCTCCCCTCCTCTCCCTCCCCTCCCCTCCCCTCCTCTCCCTCCCCTCCCCTCCCCTCCCCTCCTCTCCCTCCCCTCCCCTCCTCTCCCTCCCCTCCCCTCCCCTCCCCTCCTCTCCCTCCTCTCCTTCCCTCCCCTCCCCGTCTCCTTCCCTCCTCTCCCCTGTCTCCCTCCCTCCCCTCCCCCACCCCCACACCTACCCTCCCCCACCCCCTCCCCTCGCCTCCCCCACTCCCCTCTGTCCCTCTCTGCGGCCCCTCCCCCTGCCTAGCGCCTGAGGTCCGGAGCTGAGGTCTGCCGCGTATCGCGCGGCTGATGGACGGCGGCTGTGGGCGGGTGGGCGGCGCATGCGCGGTCAGTGCGGGCGGCGCATGCGCGGTCAGTGCGGGCAGCGCGAGCCCCCCGCGATTTCCCGAGGCTCCCCCCCCCCTGCGATTTCCCGAGGCTCTCCCCCACCCCCCCCTATTAAATTGTTATTTAATTCCCTAACACATCATTAAAATATTCACCTTAGTTCCCTAACACACAGAAAGTGTGGGGGAAAAAATTGTGAAAAATCAAGATGGCGGCCACTCACCTCGGTTCAGAAGGATAAGGCCCGCCCACACACGCACCGATTGGTCGACCGGTCAGGTCACCGAAGCGTAGGATTGGTCAATCGTCGAGTCACTCGACACTCAACTAAAGGAAGGAACCCGACGTCACACGGTCGCTAATGAGATGCTAATGAGCGGAACGCTGAACGTTTTTGGGATACCGCGGGCGGGATTTTTGTCCGGCCAAAACGTAAATACGCCTATGACCGGTCCGGAATCGCAAGCTTTCTTTTGAGGCGACGCGCGCGTCGGTACGCTCTAACTTTCAAACGTATAGAACACGGACAGACATCAGGACAGACAGACAGACATCGGGACAGACAGAAGAGCCGCTTTATATATATAGATTAAAACGGAATAATTAGCAACCACTTCTGATTTTCGGGCCCTCCAATGACATTGCTTGCTGGAGACATCACTCCCCGTGCATGTGCAAACAGATCGGCTCCTCTGATAATGCCACTTCCTCATCCATGAAGTTCAAAGTTCCAGGAACTCGGTGCCTTGCTGCTTTTGCATCCTACCAAAAAAAGGCACTTGGCTTTCAAGAGCTTTTTTATGAGGCAAGTCATTGGTGGGTAAATGAGATATCAGTTTACATTAGTGCTCAGTGCCTGAAATCTTTCTTGTGGAGTATTAGCACTTCTTATAAGCTCAGCTGGTGTCTTCACAGAATCACCGAATCACAGAAACCCCACAGTGCAGATAGAGGCCATTTCGGCCCATCGAGCCTGCACCGACACATATCCCACCCGATCCCCGTAACCCCTACACCAACACCAACACATATCCCACCCTATCCCTGTAACCCCACGTATTTAATCCCCCTAACACTAAGGGTCAATTTATCATAGCCAATCAACCTAACCCGCACATCTTTGGACTGTGGGAGGAAACCGGAGCACCCGGAGAAAACCCACGCAAACACGGGGAGAATGTGCAAACTCCACACAGACAGTCGCCTGAGGCCGGATTCGAACCCGGGTCCCTGGTGCTGTGAGGCAACAGTGCTAACCACTATGCCACCGTGCTGCCTCTTGTTTGGGGATACTAACAGGAATGAGATTGAAAATTATTGAGTCTGCACCCTGTGTGGATTGGGGCCAATAACTGTAGCAGGCACGCAATAGGGCATCTCTAAATTAAAAAGAAAATTAAGTAGGGGCTGCCGCGTGTCTTGCTGAGTAAATGTGTCCGGTTGTATGCCCAGGGAAGCCTCCAATTTGATTCCCAGTCGGTGCTGAGTTAGCTGACCTTGAGCAGCAATAGGGGTGCTTTAATTAGCCTCAGTACCAATGGGTCAGGGCGAGGAAAAAATTGATCCTGTTTCTGATCACTACCCAGTGACTCCTGCGTGAAATGTTGCTGTTAAGTAGCATTTTTAATAAGCATTGGATCAGCTTTCATATCTATACCAATAATATCCAGTTTTACTGGAGAGATCAGACGAGGACAGGATTGGGCTTGACTCGGATGTGCCTTGTGCTTCAACAACTCCTCCCTCCCCAATATGCATTTTCTAGGCTCCAATGTGTAGAATGGCCACTCGTGAGGTGGCAGAAGGCACCCATGGTACATCCCTGCCATCTAGCACAGTCCAGCATTAGGAGAGGATCCGAAAAGGGCTCTAAGCTCACTATTGTGTCTGATCCAGTAATTTGAATTAACATTGAGAGAAAAATGTCAAGTCAATGATTAAGAAAAATCTATTGAAGTGTGGAAGGTCTGATCAATGACCATGTATAGGCAGCAATTAATCTTTTTATGCAGGCACTTGGTGTAATAATCTTAGGGCGAGGTTGCAATTAGCAGTGTGTTTGTGTCAGCTTCAACCCTTCTACCAGTTGGTGCCTACTCCCTGTGCATCCTGCGCACAGAGCAGTGATTATACGAGAGCTACGCCTGCAATTACTGTGGGCCCCAGAGCTGCCCTATTGGGCAACAAGTGTAGGAACCCAGACACTGGATTAGTATGAGCTCTTTATATAAACCATGCTTTACCTGCCCTGGGAGTGATTGATTCTGACACACAATGCAGGAAGTGTGAAGAAATGTTTCATTATTCAGAACTGACACTTGCCTTATTCAAACAGACTCTATACTGTTGTTTTAAGCACATCTAGGAGCTGAGATTTGATCAGTTAAGCACCAAAATTAGGATGGTACAGACCAGTGTTTTCAATGGACTGATCGGAAACCAAACAAGATGTGAAGGTATCCAAAGCTAACCACAGATTCAGGAAAGTCATTCATCACAGGCCCCATTTTGCCACACTTATCTCCGTCTCCTGTATGCAATGTGTGTCACACCTAATCACAAGAGAAACTGATGCTGCTCCCACATTACAACAGTGACTACACGTTAAAAAAGTACTTCATTAGCTGGACATTGCTTTGTGGCAAGTTTGTTCTTTCTACTTCTGCCGGAGATTTGGATGGATCCCCTGTGGGATTGCTCTCACCTCCTGTAAATGGGGCGGTAGTGAGATGACAGATCGGGAATAAACCCACCGATCTACTCCTAGAGGTCTACTGGTTCTTTCGTTTTCCTGCTGGGAACAGGCAGGGGCTGACTGGGGTCAAATGCCCAGTGTGATTTTCATGTCAATCAGTGTTGCCATGCTACTTCTTCAACCTGCCCACAAATTATGGGCTGCACAGGTTGGGAGGTGGCCATTCTCAGCATTACATAAAGGAATCCTCACCTGCTGTCATTTAAAATGCTGCAAAGTGTTGGGGCTATTTTTTCTGGTAGTTTATACTGGTTTTGGGTAGCTTACTCGATTTTTAAAATGCTTCCAGTAACTAGGCAACTTTCTCCGCCGTATCTACTCCGACGATGCCACCTTCCACACCAGTGCTTCAGACGTGTCTTCCTTTTTCCGCAACCGAGGATTCCCCCTCTACCGTGGTTGACACTGCCCTCGACCGTGTCAGTTCTATCTCCCGCACTTCTGCCCTCACCCCTGCCTCTCCCTCCCGGAACCATGATAGGGTTCCTCTTGTCCTCACCTTTCACCCCACCAGCCTCCACATTCAACGGATCATCCTCCGGCATTTCCGCTACCTCCAAAGTGATCCCACCACCAAACGTATCTTCCCCTCCCCTCCCCTTTCAGCATTCTGCAGGGACCACTCCCTCCGAGACACCCTAGTCCACTCCTCTATCACCCCAAACAGCCCTTCCCCTTCGCCTGGCACCTTCCCGTGCAAGCGGAGGAGATGTAACACCTGCCCCTATACCTCCCCCTTCCCACTGTCCAGGGCCCCAAACACTCCTTCCAGGTGAAACAGCGATTTACTTGTACTTCTCGCAATCTAGTATACTGTATTCGCTGCTCACGATGCGGTCTCCTCTACATTGGGGAGACCAAACGCAGATTGGGTGACCGCTTTGCGGAACACCTCCGTTCAGTCCGTAAGGGTGACCCCGAGCTTCCGGTCGCCTGTCATTTTAATTCACTGCTCCATTCCCACTCGGACCTCACCATCTGCGGCCTCTTGTATTGTTCCATGGAAGCTCAACGTAAACTCGAGGAACAGCACCTCATCATCTGATTAGGCACTCTGCAGTCTTCCGGACTCAATATCGAGTTCAACAATTTCAGATCATAACCTCGGCCCCTATTTCATTTTTTCTTGTAATTTTTCCACTCCTTTCCCCCCCACTTTCCTTTTGTTTCTCTCTCACACCTGGCAGCTATCTCTTGCCCAGCCAGTACACTTTACACCTAATCTCAGCCTATTATCATCTCGTCTAGCTTCTAATCTCTTTTACTTCTTTTGTTTCTTTTATTCTTTTGTCCGATCGCAGCCCTGCCTTCGATCTAGTTTCTTTTCTTTCCAGTTTTGAAGAAGGGTTCGACCCGAAACGTCAACTCAAATTTCTCTCCACGGATGTTGCCTGACCTGCTGAGTTTTTCCAGCATTTTCTGTTGTTATTTCTGAAATCTTACGTGGGTATTGGCAATGCACTTTTTTGGAAATGGGCATTCTTCTATTCATTCCATTCTGGTTAGAGGAAGGAAGTTGTTTGGAGTTGCAGCTGCAGGGAGACCAGCTAGAAGGAGGCATGCTCACAGGAATCCCTGCCCTCCCAACAGAGGCCCAGGATAACATACTTGTACTCCTTTGAGCAGTGGATAAGGAGGCTGTGTTTCTGTAGGGAGGGTGTCCGAGTTCTGTTGCTTCCTGCATCTGACTGATAAAGCTGGCACTGCATGGCCTGTTACAGTCAGTCATTACAGCCCTCAACTTCTTTGCTTCTGGTCCCTTCCTAAGTGCAATGGTGGATGTCAGTAATGTCAATCAGTCTGCAGTGCATGCTTGCATGAAGCAGGTGACTGATCCCATGTTCCTAAAGTAAACGCTTTTATTGTCTGAGCTGTGGAGAGTATTAGCACTGTGTGTTGTCTGAACTGTGGGGTGTGTTGCACTGTACTGTACATTGTCTGAACTGTGGAAAGTATTCTTAAAGTACATTGGTAAAGAAATGATTTTGAAATGCATCTTATTAGATCTTTGCTATTATAGTGATTAGGTATATAGTAGATGATTGTGAATGCTTATTAAGAAATATAAAAGCAGAGCTTCTACAAGTACGTAAAAAGGAAGAGTGTAGCAAAATTAAGTGTTGGTACCTTAGAGGCTGAGACAGGAGAAATTATTATGGGGAATAAGGAAATTGTAGAAATATTAAACAAATATTTGGTATCTGTCTCCACAGTAGAAGACACAAAAAGCATACCAAAAATAGTGGGGAACCTAGGGGCTAAGGGTGAGGAACTTAAAATAATTATCAGTGGGGTGGGGGGGGAAGTACTTGAGAAACTAATGGGACTAAAAGCCAACAAATCCCCTGGACCTGATGGCCTGCATCCTAGGGTTCTAAAAGAGGTGGCTGCAGAGATGGTGGATGCATTGGTTGTGATCTTTCTAAATTCTAGAATGGTCCCAGCGGATTGGAAGGTAGCAAATGCAATGCTGCTATTCAAGAAAGGAGGGAGAGAGAAAACGGGGAACCACAGGCTAGTTAGTCTGACCTCAGTCGTCTGGAAAATGCTGGAATCTATTATTAAGGAAGTGGTAACAGGGCACTTAGAAAATCATCATATGATTAGGCAGAGTCAACATGGTTTTATGAAATGGAAATTGTGTTCAACAAGTTTGAGCTTTTTGAGGATGTAACTAGCAGGTTAGATAAAGGGAAACCAGTGGATGTAGTATATTTGGATTTCTAAAAGGCATTCGATAAGGTGCCACATAAAAGGTTGCTACACAAGATAAGGGTTCATGGGGTTGGGGGTAATATGTTAGTGTGGATAGAGGATTGGGTCAATGGAGATAGTAGGTATAAACGGGTCATTTTCCAGTTGGCAGGCTGTAACTAGTGGGGTGCTGCAAGGATCAGCGCCTGGGCCTCCGCTATTTACAATCTATAAAATGACTTAGATGAAGGGACCGAGTGCAATGTATCCAAGTTTGCTGACAATACAAAGCTAGTTGGGAAAGTAAGCTGTGAGGAGGACACACAGAGCCTACAGAGGAATATAGACAGGTTAAGTGAGTGGGCAATAAGGTGGCAGATGGAATATAATATGGGAAAATATGAGGTTATTCACTTCAGTAGGAAGACTAGAAAAACAAAATATTTTTAAAATGGTAAACTATTAAATGTTGGTACTCAGAGATTTAGGTGTCCTCGTACAGGAAGTACAAAGTTAGCATGCAGGTGCAGCAAGCAATTACGAAGGCAAATTGCATGTTGGCCTTTATTGCAAGCGGGTTGATGTACAAGAGTAAGGAAGTCTTAGTACAGTTGTATAGGGCTTTGGTGAGACCACAACTGGAGTACTGTGCACAGTATTGGTCTCCTTATCTGAGGAAGGATCTACTTGCCTTGGAGGCGGTGCAAAGAAGGTTCGCTAAATTGATCCCTGGGATGAGAGTCATCCTATTAGGAGAGATTGAGTAGATTGGGCCTATACTCTTAGAAGAATGAGAGGAGATCTCATTGAAACATGCAAGATTCTGAGGTGGATTGATGGGGTAGATGCTGAGAGGTTGTGTCCCTTGGCTGGAGAGTCTAGAACTAGGGGCGTAGTCTCAGGATAAGGGGTCAGCCATTTAAGACTGAGATGAGGAAGAATTTCTTCATGCAGGGTCATTAATCTTTGCAATTCTCTACCCCAAAGGGCTGTGGATGCTGAATCATTAAGTATTCAAGGCTGCGATAAATAGGTTTTTGGACTCTCGGGGGAATTGAGGGATATGGAGATCGGGCGGGAAAGTGGAGTTGAGGTCGAAGATCAACCATGATCTTATTGAATGGCGGAGCAGGCTCGCTGGGCATAATGGCCTACTCCTAATTCTTACGTTCTTAAAGCCAGAAAATGCTTAGGCCTGGCAGCATCTGTGGAGAGAATGGAACAAGTTAATGTTTCAGCGGTGGAGCCCTTGTCAGAACTGTACATCTGAAATATTAACTTGCGTGTTCTCTCCAAATTCTGGCTGACCTGTATTTTGCCAGCATTTTTTTGTTTTACTTCCAAAATAAATATAATTGTAATTAATACTAAAACAAAAACAAGATGCTGGAAACATTTCAGCATGTTGGGCAGCATCTGTGGAGAGAACAGACCAGTTAATGTTTTGGTTGCAGACCTTTCTTCAGAGCACATTTTATGATTAATATTGTTTGACTATACATTTTGCTATTTCTAGGTTTGTATGAAATAAGACCCCATTTTAAACCTAGTATTCTATTTCAGCAGATTTGCAATAGATCAGGATAGAATTTGAGAAGTGCCAGCTGTTAAACTGAGGGTAAAAAAAATCAACATTTGGCCAAAATTTCAATTTAGAATCTTCTATATGCTGACAAAAACCCTGTGTTGCTACACACAGTGCAGTACAGAGACTGTCAGTACTGATCTCAGGAAAGGCAAAACCTTATGATTCATTTTTTAAACAACATTTCTTCCTGCTTCTCATAAATTATTTTCACTGTTTGCAGGCAGGCAGCATGGTCCATTGAGAAAGTTAATCATATCAATACATTTATGAATGTAACCTTTGTATAGTACAGTATGTGTGATTTTTATTTTTCAGCATATGGTATAAAGTGACTAGCAGGCTAGCAAAATCATGACTTTGAGAATCTTGCTTTGCCTGTTTTCTAGTATTTACAAATATGCAAATATATTGTATCTTCACAGGTGTAATAGCTCTTCTTGTGAGCTTCTGTTGAACTCCTTGATAATCTGTACCATTAACCATCAAAGCCACACCATACTAACTTTTTATAATGGCAGCTAACGAAGATCACAACATAATTACAAATGAGGAAGACCATTTACCACATCTTGGTTCATCCATTCAGAAGTACTCTAACGCCACCCCTCCCTGCCATGGCAACATCCAATTGTTTCTTAAATGGTTCCAGGATTGTCTTCTCCAGTACCTTAGCTGGAAGCCCATACTATCTATTGACTACGTTGTGTATGCAGAAACCTTTGATTTGAGTTCTAAATTTGCTTTTGACTGGTTTGAACCTGTGTCCCCTTGTCTGATTCATACAGTTTAATTTAAAGTAATCTTCTGAATTTATCTTTTTCATACTGTTGCTATCTTTTATACGTCTTGTATGATCACATCTTGTATATCTCCTTTCAAGGCTGTAAAGCTCCAGTTTCTCCATCTTTCCTCATAACTCAGACCTCTGACACTACTGGGCATTAGCCTCATGGCTCTTGTCTACTGCCTCTAATCCTTGAATGTCGCACTTGTGTCTAGATGACCAGAATGGGACAAAGTACTTGAGGTGTAGTCTGACGAGAGCACTACACAGTTTGATCATTAAGTGTATTCTACCTTTTTTGGTGATATTTAACATTCTGTTGGTTTTGCTGATTACTGCTCTGCATTAGTCGAACATGTTGAGTGAGGTGGTCACTTTCAACTTCATCTTGCATCATTTCAACACTATTAATAGAATAATTTAATAATTTGCATTGAGTTTCTGAATCCAAGCCATTTGATGTAAATTAGAAACAATAGTAGTCCGAGCATTGATGCTTGGGGCATTCTACTTAATAGCTCCGCCCACTCTGACAGAGTACTCACTTTTCTACCTAGAATCATAGAATGGTTACAGCACAGAAGGAGGCCATTCGGCCCGTCGAGCCAATGCCGGCTCTCTGCAAGAGCACTTCAGCTAATCCCATTTCGCTGTAGCCCTGCAATTTTTTTCCTTCAGGTACTTATCCAATTCTCTTTTGAAAGCCACGATTGAATCTGCCTCCACCACCCTTTCAGGCAGTGCATTCCAGATCCCAACCATTCGCTGCATAAAAAAGATTTTCCTCATGTCACCTTTGGTTCTTCTGCTAATCTCCTTAAATCTGTGTCCTCTGGTTCTTGACCCTTCTGCCAATGGGAACAATTTATCTCTCTCTACTCTGACTAGACCCCTCATGATTTTGAACACCTCTATCAAATCTCCTCTCAACCTTCTCTGCTCCACCTTTCAGCCAATTTCTAATCTGTTCCCAAGATTTTCCCTGAATCACCACAGCTTTGAGTTTGGCTAATAGCTTTTCTTGCAGAACTTTGTAAAATGCCTTTTGGAAGTCTAAGTGCATGTCGTATTGTTTTCTGCAGTCCACTTAGGGTGCCACTTCATCGAGGAAGTCAAGGAGGTTGGTCAGGCAGCATCTTACCCTTCTGAAACCATTTTGACTGCTGATTTCTAGGTTATTATAGTACACCGAATCCTCCTGCTTACTCCTGATAATTCAGTTCATTAGTTTTACAGGGGTTTGAAGTAAGACTAATGGCCATTAATTGGCCAGAAAAAGCAATAATCCTGAGGATTGGGAGCAGTTTAGGATTCAACAAAGGAGGACAAAGGGATTAATTAAGAAAGGGAAAATAGAATGAGAGTAAGCTTGCAGGGAACATAAAAACTGACTGTAAAAGCTTTTATAGATATGTGCAGAGAAAAAGATTGGTGAAGTCAAGCGTAGGTCCCTTGCAGTCAGAATCGGGGGAATTTATAATGGGGAACAAAGAAATGGCAGACCAACTAAATACATATTTTGGTTCTGCCTTCACAAAGGAGGACACAAATAACCTCCCAGAGATGCTGGGGAACATAGGGTCTGATGAAAGGGTGGAACTGAAAGAAATCAGTATTTGTAGGGAAATGGTGTTAGGAAAATTGATGGGACTGTAAGGCCGATAAATCCCCAGGGCCTGATAATCTACATCCCAGGGTACTTAAGGAAGTGGCCCTAGAAATAGTAGATGCATTGCTGGTCATCTTCCAGAACTCAATAGACTCTGGAACGGTACCTATGGATTGGCGGGTAGCTAATGTTACCCCACTATTCAAAAAAGGTGGGGAATTATAGACCGGTAAGCTTGACATCGGTAGTGGGGAAAATGCTAGAGTCCATTATAAAAGATGTAATAGCAGAGCACTTGGAAAGCAGTGACAGGATCGGACAAAGTCAACATGGATTTACAAAAGGTAAATCATGCTTGACTAATCTACTGGAATTTTTTGAGGATTGATGCGCCATCAATTACTCAAAAGACTGAGGTTGAGCAAGTAACAATCAGGCTTTTATTAACTAAAGAATGAAGGTCTTGTCTCGAGTGGTCGACCCGTCCAGAATACTAAGGGACTGGGAGGTAGTCACTTATATACCTGGAATAGTGGGAGGAGTCAGCCGAGGCATGTCCAGACCTGTACCTATTGGAATACACATACAGACACAGACAAGTATAACAGTGGTTTACCACATTCACCCCTTGTTTACAAAATGAGTCCGGCGGGGTGAAGTGTATTTAAAAGTTCGTGTATTGGAGTCTCTCCGGAGGTCTTGTCTGCCGCTGTGATCGGCGTGGCGACGGCAGGGGTGGTGGAGCTTCCGGCGTCGCGTCCCGTGTAGGCTGGGGTCCTGGAGTGTAGTCCTCGTGGGTGACGGTCCAAGGCGAGCCGGCTGCTGGGGTTGGATATCGGGTCGTGGGGGGGGGTGGTAATGGGTAGTGGGTTACAGCGGTCCCCGAGGGTGCGAGGTCTCGTATGGAGACTGTGTCCTCCCGCCCGTCCGGGTACGCAATGTAAGCGTACTGGGGGTTGGCGTGGAGGAGGTCGACCCTCTCGACCAGGGGGTCCGTTTTATTGGCCCTCACGTGTCTTCTCAGTAGTACCGGCCCTGGGGACGTCAGCCATGGCGGTAACGATGTCCCCGATGTGGACTTCCTTGGGAAGACAAACATTTTCTCGTGAGGGGTGGCATTGGTGGCAGTGCAGAGCAGTGACCGAATCGAGTGGAGCGCATCGGGGAGCACCTCCTGCCAGCGGGAGGTCGGAAGGCCCCTAGACTTTAAGGCTAGTAGGGCGGCCTTCCAAACTGTTGCATTCTCTCTTTCCACCTGTCCGTTCCCCCGGGGGTTGTAACTGGTGGTCCTGCTTGTGGCTATACCCCTAGCGAGCAGGTACTGGCGGAGTTCGTCGCTCATAAATGATGAGCCCCGGTCGCTATGGATATAGCTGGGGAAACCGAACAGGGTGAAGAGGCTAAATAACAACAGAAAATGCTGGAAAAACTCAGCAAGTCAGGCAACATCCGTGGAGAGAAATTTGAGTTGACGTTTCGGGTTTGACCCTTCTTCAAACCCGAAACGTCAACTCAAATTTCTCTCCACGGATGTTGCCTGACTTGCTGAGTTTTTCCAGCATTTTCTGTTGTTATTTCGGATTTCCAACATCTGCAGTATTTTGCTATCGTAGGGTGAAGAGGCTGTTCAGTGATTTAATGACCGTGGCACTGGTCATGTCCGGGCAGGGGATAGCGAACGGGAACCGGGAGTACTCGTCAATGATGTTGAGGAAGTACACATTGCGGTCGGAGGAGGGGAGAGGCCCTTTGAAATCGACGCTCAGGCGTTCGAAAGGGCGAGTGGCTTTTATCAGGTGGGCTCTGCCTGGTCTATAAAAGTGCGGTTTGCACTCAGCGCAGACTTGGCAGTTCTTGGTCATGGTCCTGACCTCCTCGATGGAGTAAGGCAGGTTGCGGGCCTGATGAAGTGGAAGAACCTGGTGACCCCCGGGTGGCAGAGGTCATTGTGGAGGGCCCTCAGCCTATAGATCTGCGCGCTGGCGCAGGTGCCACGCGATAGGGCATCTGGGGGTTCATTGAGCTTCCCAGGCCGGTACAAGATCTCGTAATTGTAGGTGGAAAGTTCGATTCTCCACCTCAAGATCTTGTCATTTTTGATTTTGCCCCTCTGCTTGTTGTTGAACATAAAAGCAACTGAACGCTGGTCAGTGAGCAGGGTAAATTGTTTTCCGGCCAGGTAGTGCCTCCAATGACGCACAGCCTCCACGATAGCCTGGGCTTCCTTCTCGACCGCGGAGTGTCTGGTCTCCGGGCCCTGGAGGGTTCGTGAGAAGAATGCCACAGGTCTCCCCGCCTGATTAAGGGTGGCGGCCAGAGCGAAGTCGGACGCATCGCTTTCCACCTGGAAGGGGATGGCTTCGTCCACTGCGTGCATGGTGGCTTTGGCAATGTCTTCCTTGATACGGTGGAAGGCTAAGCGGGCCTCTGCCGTCACGGGAAAAGAGGTGGACTTGATCAGCGGACGGGCTTTGTCTGCATAGTAGGGGACCCACTGAGCGTAGTAGGAAAAAAACCCTAGGCACCTCTTCAGAGCTTTTAGGCAGTGGGGCAGTGGGAGTTCCATAAGGGGACGCATCCGGTCCGGGTCGGGACCGATGACCCCGTGTTCCACAACACAGCCAAGGATGGCGAGGCGGTCTGTGCGGAATATGCACTTCTCCTTGTTATATGTCAGGTTCAGGAGTTGGGCGGTGCGGAGGAATTTCTCGAGGTTTGCGTCATGGTCCTGCAAGTCATGGCCGCAGATGGTCACATTATCTAGGTAAGGGAAAGTGGCCTGCAGCTCGTTTTGATCGACCATCCGGTCCATCTCCCTTTGGAAGACGGAGACCCCGTTGGTAACGCTGAAGGGAACCCTAAGGAAGTGATAGAGGTGGCCGTTTGCCTCAAAAGCAGTATACTGGCGGTCTTCAGGGCTGATGGGGAGCTGGTGGTACGCTGATTTCAGGTCAATGGTTGAAAAGACGTGGTACTGCGCGATCTGGTTGACCATGTCGGCTATGCGGGGGAGTGGGTAGGCGTCCAGCAGGGTGTAGCGGTTTATTGTTTGGCTGTAGTCGATGACCAGGCGTTGTTTCTCGCCGGTCTTAACGACCACAACCTGGGCTCGCCAGGGGCTGGAGCTGCCCTCAATAATCCCCTCCTTCAGGAGCCGTTCCACTTCGGTTTTGATGAAAACCCTGTCCCCGGCACTGTATCGCCTGCTCTTTGTGGCGATGGGCTTACAGTCGGGGGTGAGGTTAGCAAACAGTGAGGGGGGTGGGACTCTGAGTGTGGAGAGGTTGCATCTGGTGCGCGGCGGCAATTTGGGGGCTGCTGGCTGCGGACTGTGAGTGGGGGGAGGGGGCCACCGTACGCCATCGTAACGCTTTTGAGGTGGCACTGGAAATCCAACCCCAGTAGAACGGCAGCGCAGAGGTCGGGCAGGACCAGGAGGTTAAAATTATTGAACACAGTCCCGTCTACTACTAGTGTCACCACGCAGTAGCCGCCAATGTCCGCTGACTGGGACTCGGAGGCCATAGAAATCCGCTGGTGCGCAGGCAGGACTGGGAGAGAGCAATGCCGCACCATGTCGGGGTGGATGAAGCTCTCTGTGCTCCCGGAGTCAAAATGGCAGTTTATTGCATGGCCGTTTACCTTAACGTCCATTTTGGACCGGGCTAGCTGGTGCGGTCTCGTTTGGTCCAGCGTCACAGAGGCCAGCGTAGGGGTCGGTGTGTCGCTGCGGGTATCAGATGGGGGGGGGGGGGGGTTGGCGGTCTGCTGCGTCCCGGCTGGTGTCCAAGATGGCGGCGTCCATGATTCCCATGTGGCTGGAGTCGTCCAAGATGGCTGCTGCTGCGGTGGTTCGCACATGGCTGGGGAGGCCCAAGATGGCGGCCCACACGCGGCGCTGCTGGCGTTCGGGGTGGCTTTGGCCTTGCAGACGCTGGCGTAGTGTCCCTTTTTCCCGCAGCCCGAGCAGGTCGCATTCTTCGCCGGGCAGCGCGCTCTGGGATGTTTGGCCTGGCCACAGAAGTAGCATTTCTGGCCTTGGGATACTGCTGTCTGGCTTTGGGACACTGCTGCGGTAGTTGGGCTGTGGCTGGGGTGGCACGGTGCTATGGGGCTGTCCTACCGTGTCCCAGGTTGTCGTTCGCCGCGGCATCCACGGTGCAGAGGAGTAGGCATCCATGCCCCGGAAGGCTGCGTCCAGCGTTATTGCGATTTCGGAGGCTTTGTCGAGGGTGAGGTCACTCTGCTCCAGCAGTCGCTGTCGGGTGTAGTTGGACCTGTGGCCCGCTACGAAGGCATCCCGGATCAGTTCCTCCGTGTACTTAGTGGGCGTTACCGCCTTACACCCACAGGCCCGGCCAAGCACGGACAGTGCTTGGAGGTATTCCTCAGTCGATTCCCCAGGTTGTTGCTTGCGACTCCCCAGAAGGTGCCTAGCGTATACTTCGTTCACAGGGCGCGTGTACTGGGTCTTGAGGAGCTGGAGGGCGGCTGTGTACGAGGTCGCGTCCCGGATGACTGAGTACACTCGGTGGTTCACCTTGGAGATCAGGACAGACAGTTTGTCCGCATCCGTTTCGACCGCAGTGGAGGCAGTCAGGAATGTCTCGAAGCAGGTGAGCCAGTGAGCAAACTTGGTGGAAGCGTCCGCTTCCCGACTGTCCAGGTCCAGGCATGCTGGTGTGAGGATCTTCTCCATTATAAAAATTTAGTTAATAAAATTGATGCGCCATCAATTACTCAAAAGACTGAGGTTGAGCGAGTAACAATCAGGCTTTTATTAACTAAAGAATGAAGGTCTTGTCTCGAGTGGTCGACCCGTCCAGAATACTAAGGGACTGGGAGGTAGTCACTTATATACCTGGAATAGTGGGAGGAGTCAGTCGAGGCATGTCCAGACCTGTACTTATTGGAATACACATACAGACACAGACAAGTATAACAGTGGTTTACCACAAGGATGTAACTGGTAAAATAGATAAGGGAGAAGCAGTGAATGTGGTGTATTTGGACTTTCAGAAGGCTTTCGATAAGGTCCCGCATAAGAGATTAGCGTGCAAAATTAAGGCACATGGGATTGGGGGCAAGGTATTGACTTGGATAGAGAACTGGTTGGCGGACAGAAAGCAAAGAGTTGGAATAAACGGGTCGTTTTCCGAGTGGCAGGCAGTGACCAGTGGGGTACCGCAAGGATCGGTCCTAGGACCCCAGCTGTTCACAATATATATTAATGATCTGGACGAGGGAATTGGATGTAATATCTCCAAATTTGCAGACGACACAAAGCTGGGTGGGGAGGGTATGCTGTGAGGAGGATGTCGTGAAACTCCAGTACGATTTGGACAGGTTGGGTGATTGGGCAGAAACATGGCAAATGCACTATAATGTGGATAAATGTGAGGTTATCCACTTTGGTGGCAAAAACAGGAAGGCAGATTATTATTTGAATGGCAATAGATTGGGAGAAGGGGAAGTGCAAAGAGACCTGGGTGTTCTTGTGCACCAGTCGCTGAAGGTAAGCATGCAGGTGCAGCAGGCGGTTAAGAAGGCAAATGGTATGTTGGCCTTTGTAGCAAGAGGGTTCGAGTACAAGAAGAAGGATGTCTTGCTGCAGTTGTACAGGGCCTTGGTGAGACCGCACCTTGAGTATTGTGTGCAGTTTTGGTCGCCTTACCTGAGGAAGGACGTTCTTGCCATGGAAGGAGTGCAGCGAAGATTCACCAGGCTGATACCTGGGATGGCAGGAATGACGTATGAGGAGAGATTGTGTCGATTGGGCTTATACTCACTGGAGTTTAGAAGATTGAGAGGGGATCTCATCGAAACCTATAAAATTCTGTCAGGACGGCACAGACTAGATGCAGGAAGGATGTTTCTGATGGCCGGGGAGTCCAGAACCAGGGGTCGTAGTCTAAGGATAAGGGGTAAGCCATTTAGGACTGAAATGAGGAGGAATTTCTTCACCCAGAGAGTGGTGAACCTGTGGAATTCTCTGCCACAGAGGGCGGTGGAGGCCAGTTCATTAAGTATATTCAAGAAAGAGTTGGATATATTTCTTAAGGCTAAAGGGATCAAGGGATATGGGGAGAAAGCAGGGACAGGGTACTGAATTTGGATGATCAGCCATGATCTCATTGAATGGCGGAGCAGGCTCGAAGGGCCGAATGGCCTACTCCTGCTCCTATCTTCTATGTTTCTATGTTTCTGTAGTTGCCTGTGTCTGCTTCATTGCTCTTTTTGAATATGGGCACCACGCTCGCCTGTTTCCAATCTGCAGGTACCAGTGTCCAGTGACTTCCTCCATAATGCCTCACAAATTTCCCTAGTGTCTCATAGCATTCTAAAGTAAATACCATCTATCCCTGGGGATATATTGTTTTTTGAATCTGTTAGCCTGTGTAGGACTTCCATCTCATTTATATCAGACATTAATTAATTTTGTCTGGGAGTTTGAGAGTGCATGTTGTTCATATCTTCCCTTTTGAATAATTGGAGGAAGTAATCGTTCAGAATGTTTACCAGCTGAGTCTTATCCTCTGATTCCAGATCATTTGCATCTTTAATAGGTTTATTAATTGTTGGTATGTGGATGTCACTGGCAAGGCTGGCATTTATTGCCCATCCCCATCGGTTTGATCCAACTGAGTGGCTTGCTACTCCATTTAAGAGGGCCGTTGAGATTCAGCCACCTTGGTGTGAGACTGGAGTTATGTATAGACCAGACCAAGTAAGGATGGCAGGTTTCCTTCTCTAAAGGACATTAATGAACCAGTTGGATTTTTTGATTATTCTCTGGATGTAGGCCTCACTAGCAAGGCCAGCATTTATTGCCCATCCCTAGTTGCCCTTGAGAAGGTAGTGGTGAGCCGCCACCTTAAACCGCTGCAGTCTGTGTTGAAGGTACTCCCACAATGCTTTTGTGTGGGCATAGGGTTCCAGGATTTTGACCTAGCGACGATGAAGTAATGGCGACATATGTCGCCAAGTCAGGATGGTGTGTGACATAAAGGTGATGGTGTTCTCATGCATTTGCTGCCTTTGTCCTAGGTGCTGGAGGTCGCGGTTTGGGAGGTGCTGTCGAAGAAGCCTTGGTGAGTTTCTGCAGTGCCACCTATAAGTAGTATACACTGCAACCATGGCGTACCGGTGGTGGAGGGAAATGTGTGTTTGAGGTGGTGGTTGGACTGCCGATCAAGTGGACTGCTTTGTCCTGGATGGTGTCTGTAAAGTCTGTGGGTTGTGCAGTTAATAACGACACAGACTTCAGGAGTAACAAACAAACAGGACTTTACTATTCGAAGGTCAGGGCAAATTTGCCCTATAAATCATGCCACAGCACTTATATACCGGTGTGGTCACCGTCGGTATTACCGTATACAGAAGCCAAACAAGTAGTGCCACACCTAAAATAGTTCTCTTAAAGGTGAACGGTTACATACAATAGTCTCTTAAAGGTAGACGGTTACATACACTACAGTGTCGAGCTTGTGTGGTGTTGCAGCTGCACCCATCCAAGCAAGTGGAGGGCTTTCCATCACACTCCTGACTTGTGCTTTGTAGGTGGTCAAGAGACTTTGGGGAGTCAAGAGGGGAGCCACTTGTCGCAGAATACCCAGCCTCTGACCTGCTCTAGTAACCACAGTATTTATGTGGCTGGTCCAGTTGAGTTTCTTGACATTGACAACCCCCCCAAGATGTTGATAGTAGAGGATTCGGTGATAGTGATGCCATTGAATGTCAAGGGAAGGTGGTTGGGCTCTCTTCTGTTGGAGATGGTCATTGCATGACACTTGTGTGGCGCGAATGTTACTTGCCACATATCAGCCCAAACGTGGATGATGTTCAGGTCTTGCTGCATGTGCGCATGGACTGCTTTATTATCTTAGAAATTGCGAGAGGAGCTGAACACTATACAATCATCAGCGAGCAGCCCCACTTTTGATGGAGGGAAGCTCATTGATGAAGCTGTTTAAGATAGTTAGGCCTAGGACGCTGCCCTGAGGATCTCCTGCAGCGATGTCCTGGGGCTGAGATGGCCAGCAACAACCACAACCATCTTCCTTTGTGCTAGGTATGACTCCAACCACTGGAGAATTTTCCCGCAATCCCCATTGACTTCAGCTTTGCTAGGGCTCCTTGGTGCCACACTCGATCGAATGCTGCCTTCATGTCAAGGGCAGTTACTCTTGCCTTACCTCTGAAATTCAGCTCTTTTGTCCATGTTTGGACTAAGGTCTGGAGCCAAGTGGTCCTCGCGGACCCAAAACTGAGCATCGGTGTGCAGGTTATTAGTGAGTAAGTGCCACTTGATAGCACTGTTTGCTGATTGAGAGTAAGCTGATAGGATGCTAATTGGCCTGGATGGACTGCCCTGCTTTTTGTAGACAGGACATACCTGAACAATTTTCCAGCTGCCATAGTTTTACCAACTCACATAATCTGTCTTATGTCCCTTTGTAACTTCCTGCTTTTATCCACACAACTTGCTGTGCCTCCTAACTCCAAACATCCTGCAGATGCTTGTGTGGAACTCCTCCCACTAATGCATTATCTCGATGCTATGGGTGGAAACTATTTACTGCTTCTTAATTATTACTCTTTTTGAAGACCAGGATACTGAAATCTGGGTCCCTAGGCTCCTTAATAACAACAGAAAATGCTGGAAAAACTCAGCAGGCCAGGCAACATCCGTGGAGAGAAATTAGAGTTGACGTTTCGGGTCTAATCCTTTTTCAAAACTGGAAAGGAAATAAAATAGGATTTTATTTCCTTTCCAGTTTTGAAAAAGGATTAGACCCGAAACGTCAACTCTAATTTCTCTCCACGGCTGTTGCCTGGCCTGCTGAGTTTTTCCAGCATTTTCTGTTGTTATTTTGGGTTTCCAGCATCTGCAGTATTTTGCTATCTCCCTAGGCTCCTTAGCTGAGGGTGGCTATTTCTCCACCCTTGAGGGGGAATAGCTTGCTACCCTTTTTCCACACCAAGGTCCTCATGTTCCCTCATGTTAGTTTCTTCACCCTGTGAAATCCCTTCTGACCCATCAATTACTCCCTTTTGAGTGGGTGCCTCTGGGTTGTGGCAGGTGGTTGAACATGTAAGATGCTATCTGCCTCCATTGTTACTCTGGACTATCTGTTCACACTTTTGCCATCCTCTTGTGTGAAGTTATTAAATCTAAACTCTCTACTTTTCATCTTCTGTGTTTAAGTCTGTGCCCCTGATTATAGAGTTTGTGGTTACCTCAAACAATTTATTAGGATTTAGTTTACATTAGGATCAATTTATCTGACTTCTATAACAGAACAGCATGGGTTTCTCTATTATAAGCACTGTTAAATTATGCACTATATTTCTAGCGATTCTGAGGTTGAATTTCCGCTGGGGTTCTCCCGATCATCATCCATAACTTTGGTGTTTACACCGTTTCTCCAGAGTTTCTGTGGATCTCCTGCCAAAGTTGCAGTGGACAATCAGAAGAGCCCCTGTGGAAATTCAACCCCTGTTTTTATTGTTTTGTGTAGTTTTCCTCTCTCAGGCTCCATTTCTCAAGCAGTCATTTTGAATACCACTTTGTGGACCAATGGTGAATAGATTGTGCTGCAACAGACCTACTATTTTTAAGGGAAATTGTTCTCAGAAATGTTCCAATCGTTTTAAATCAATGATGCAAGGTGGCATGGTGATCTAATTCTGCACCTGCATTACCGCCCTAATATTTACAAGCAGCATGGATATTTTCCCTCACACATGCTGCAATGCTTACATAATACAAAAGGTTGGATAAAGCATGGTCTCTGGTCACAGGATGCTGCAATAAAAATATTTGTGACGAAACTGAATTATGTTTCTATAACATTTAGTGTGCTATTGACCTCTTTAATTCTGTCCTGGAAGTCAAAATATCTAACCATAAGAACCCAGAAACAACAGTTTGGCAGCATTAGCTGAGGTAAAATATCATGCACTGACCAACAAGCAAGCAACAATATGAGGAAGAAAAGGAATGCTGCCGATGTGAGGAAGATAAACAACGTTGCAGATACAACACGGGAAAATGATAAACATCATTAGCTTGAGACATATGAGAAAGAGAGGTAGCACCAACATGCTTTCATTAAATCTAAATTGATACCAATTTTAAAGAGAATTTTTGATAATTTCATCAAAGCTTTTGAATTATCAGCATATACCATTATAAGTGAAACAAAAGTTTGAGTTGATGAGTTTTTACTTAGTATTAAAGCTCTCAAGTATTGAATTCAAAAAGAGTAGGTGATGTGTAAAAGATGAAGCATTTTTGTCTAAGATTTAGCTTGGGTACTGGCTTCTTCAATTCTGTCATGGTGCATAAGGGCTAAAAAAAAACCCAGCAACACGTGCAAAAAGCATGCCCCAGTTTAATTCAATACAATGTTACAATGATTTCAGTTGGTTGCCATGCAGTTTGTTTGAGGAAAGAGCCAAGCCATTCAATTCAAATACAAAATGTCGGGGAACATAGGGTCTAATGAGAGGGAGGAACTGAAAGAAATCAGTATTTGTAGGGAAATGGTATTAGGGAAATTGATGGGATTGAAGGCCGATAAATCCCCAGGGCCAGATAATCTACATCCTAGGGTACTTAAGGAAGTGGCCCTAGAAATAGTAGATGCACTGCTGGTCATCTTCCAAAATTCGATAGACTCTGGAACAGTTCCCATGGATCGGAGGTTAGCTAATGTTACCCCACTATTCAAAAAAGGTGGTAGAGAGAAAACGGGGATTTATAGACCGGTAAGCCTGACATCGGTAGTGGGGAAAATGCTAGAGTCGATTATAAAAGATGTAATGGCAGAGTACTTGGAAAACAGTGACCGGATCCGACAAAGTCAACATGGATTTACAAAAGGTAAATCGTGCTTGACTAACCTACTGGAATTTTTTGAGGATGTAACTGGTAGAATAGATAAGGGAGAACCAGTGGATGTGATGTATTTGGACTTTCAGAAGGCTTTCGATAAAGTCCCGCATAAGAGATTAGCGTGTAAAGTTAAAGCACATGGGATTGGGGGCAAGGTACTGACTTGGATAGAGAACTGGTTGGCAGACAGGAAGCAAAGAGTTGGAATAAACGGCTCTTTTTCCGAGTGGCAGGCAGTGACTAGTGGGGTACCGTAGGGATTGGTCCTAGGACCCCAGCGATTCACAATATATATAAATGATCTAGACAAAGGAACTAGATGTAATATCTCCAAGTTTGCAGACGACACAAAGCTGGGTGGGCGTGTGTGCTGTGAGGAGGATGCTGAAAAACTCCAGTATGATTTGGACAGGTTGGGTGATTGGGCAGAAGCATGGCAGAGGCAGTATAATGTGGATAAATGCGAGGTTATCCACTTTGGTGGCAAAAACAGGAAGGCAGATTATTATCTGAACAGCAATAGATTGGGAGAAGGGGACGTGCAACGAGACCTGGGTGTCCTTGTGCACCAGTCGCTGAAGGTAAGCATGCAGGTGCAGCAGGCGGTTAAGAAGGCAAATGGTATGTTGGCCTTCGTAGCGAGAGGGTTCGAGTACAGGAACAAGGATGTCTTGCTGCAGTTGTACAGAGCCTTGGTGAGACCACACCTTGAGCATTGTATGCAGTTTTGGTCGCCTTATCTGAGGAGGGATGTTCTTGCCATGGAGGGAGTGCAGCAAAGATTCACCAGACTGATACCTGGGATGGCAGGAATGACGTATGAGGAGAGATTGGGTCGATTGGGCTTATACTCGCTGGAGTTTAGAAGAATGAGAGGGGCTCTCATTGAAACTTATAAAATTCTAACAGGACTGGACAGACTGGATGCAGGAAGGATGTTCCCAATGGCCGGGGAGTCCAGAACCAGGGGTCACAGTCTACGGGTAAGGGGTAAGCCATTTAGGACAGAGATGAGGAGGAATTTCTTCACCCAGAGAATGGTGAACCTGTGGTATTCTCTACCACAGAAGGCAGTGGAGGCCAATTCATTAAATATATACAAGAAGGAGTTGGATATATTTCTTAAGGCTAAAGGGATCAAGGGATATGGGGGGAAGGCAGGGACAGGGTACTGAATTTGGATGATCAGCCATAATCTCATTGAATGGCGAAGTAGGCTTGAGGGGCCGAATGGCCTACTCCTGCTCCTATCTTCTATGTTTCTATGTAAAAATACTGTGATTTGTCCAAGTATGTGCTTGATTTGCAGCTTTTTGAATTTATCAGAGAGTTATTCAAATTCTGCTTGGCTATAATTACTGCTTCATCTGGCCCTTTTCAAGTCACTATCTGTTGCCTTTGAAGATGACTAGAGAACAGAGGGTGGAAGTTAAGGAACTTGCAGAAAGTGGGAAGTGATGTCCTGCAGGATCTGTGCTGGGACCGCTGCTATTTACTATATAAGTAAATGATTTGGACTCCGGAATTGGAGATATGATGTTGAAGTTTTCAGATGATACCAAATTGGCGATTGTAAATAATAATGTGGAGGATGGCACCAAAATACAGGAAAACAAACAAGCTTACAGAGTAGGCAGTTAAATGGCAAATGATATTTAATATAGCAATGTGTGAGGTGGCTTATTTTGCTTGGCGAGATAAGGAGGCAACTCATTTATGGAAGTTAAGAAAGTAAATTGGGTAGAGGAGCAGAGAGATCTGGGAATACAGATACTGTACATAAATCGCAGTTACTAAATGTAGCAACACAAGTTGACCAGGCCATAGAAAGAGTGCAAAAGAAGCAATGGGGTTCAATTCTAGAGGAATAGAATACAAATGCAGGGAGGTAATATTGAATTTATATACATAGACCACACTTGGAGTACTTCACATATTTCTGGCCTGCATGCTACAAAAAGGATACTGAAGCACTGGAGAAAGTGCAGAAAAGATTTACCAGAATTGAGAGGATGCAATTATCAGGAAAAATTGAACAGGCTGGTGCTCTTCTCTGACTAAGAAGACCTGATGGAGGTCTTTAAATTTGTGAAGGGGTTTGATCCATTTCCACTTCTGGTTGAGTCCAGAACAAGGGGGCATAATTATAAGATAGCCACTAACAGATCAAATAAAGAATTTAGGAGGAATTTCTTTACACAGATAGTGGGGGGAATGTGGAACTCGCTGCCACGTGGAGTGGTTGAAGCAGATAACATTGGCACATTTAAGGGGAGGCTTGATGCGTACATGAGGGAGAAGGGAATGGGGCAAGGTGAGAAGATGTAATTAGAGCAGAAGACGACTCCTATGATGTAGAAACACCAGCATGGACTAATTGGGCCAAATGGCCTGTTTGTGCTGTAGGTTCTGTGTAAGAGAGGACAGTCTGGAACTTCTGAAGGGACTTTGTTGAGCTAGATAACCCCTGTGGTTGATGATAAAAGGAAAAGAGAATTACCATGTAAAAAATTAATAGCAATGTTTTAGCAGAGTTGTAAACTATTTACTACAAGAGTTAGAAAACCTTAACTGTTACTGTAAAAATGCTACATTACTACCTCTATTTGCTCATTGTTACTGTTTGTTTGGTAGTTAGAGCCTGTTATTTTGTTGGCCAGTTAAAGCCCAAAACAAGGTTGAGTGTGGTGTTACTCTGCTGGTTTGAAAGATGAGAAGGACCTATTGAAGGCACAGGATAAATCAAGTGGATGAAGTAATCTTAACACTAAACCTTTTTTTCTGGACATGCTACAATATTTTACTCCGATAGCAAGGCAGGTGGAAACACTCCTGAGGATGTAAGAGTTAGGCTGCAATAAGAGTAATCTTGAGACACAGTGAAAAATATTGAGTTAAAAGAGAAGAAGGACCTATAAATATAGCAATTTACTGCAGCCTTTTTTCACTCAGTCACTAGTATTCAGAATTGATTTTTCCAAATGTATTCATGTTTGCAATGCTGCTAAGGTCACATTTATTGTCCATTCCTAGTTACCTTGAGGGCATTAAGAGTCAACCATGGAATGTGGACTGGAGTAACATGTAGATCAGACTTGGTAGGGGTGACAGGTTCCCTTCCCGGAAAATCATTAGTGAACTAGTTGGGTTTTTTCTCTGCCTCACTAATAGTCAAAATATCCAGAGAAATAAGTATACACCAAAATTGCTATTAGTTCTTGTTTGGTACAAGCTTTATCAACGCTATTATATAACCTGAAGGGATCTGGCCTACTTCTTTTAGCCTATATAATTAAGAAACAGCTATCATTAACAGATGGTTTAACGGACACATGCCTGTGTGATGCATATGGGAGGATGCTGCCATTGGAGCTGCTTTGTTACAGTATTATATGTGTTGCTTAGTTGTGATGAGTGCATTAACCAAGTAAATACTAAGCTGCACCAATGTTTGTTTGAATTAAGCTTGATCATAATGGGATTTTCACACTGGTCTTTATAGAAAATGCAATATGTTGTATGACTTGAACTGTACCATGTGGCTGGGAACAATTCTTTTAACATGTGGATCTTGATTTTTCAATTAAAAATAAAATGTAGCCCTCGTCGTTTAGCTATGCCTATCTCTTTAATGTGTGAAAAGATCTATTAGGTTTAAAAAGCTCTTCATTTTTTATATTAATTATAAGATCAATGCGGTTGAGGAGGGCCATCCTAGCTCATTCATCCAGAAAGTCTGCAGTTCCCCATCACAGCATCCAGCTGTTGCTTAAATGATTCCAGGGTTTTTTGTCTCACTGTAGTATCTGGAAGCTATTCCATGTGTGGTTCCCTTTTTGCATGAAGAATTTTCTAAGATTAGTTTTAAGTTTCCCTTCACCAGTTTGAGTCTCTGCCAGCCTCCCATCCTCCCCAATCCTCCTCTTAAGGTTTAATTCTGGAAAAACCTTGTATATTTACAGTTTACTGTGTGGTATACTTCTGGGTTCATCTTTATCATCTCCTTTCAAGTTTCTCTCGTTTTGCCTCTAATGCTAAAGGTTTTGCCTCCAGGGCGTGAAACTTGGTGAACAGAATGTGACACAGAACTCAAGTTAATGTCTGACCAGATCACTCGTCATGTATGAATACTATACAGAACTGTCAGATGCAACAAGAAGTATTTTTATATAGTGCCTTTAATGTAGTGAAGCGTCCCATGGCGCTTCACAGGAGTATATAAGACAAACATTTAACACCAAGCTACATGAGGAGAAATTAGGCAGATGACCAAAAGCTTGGTCAAAGAGGTAGGTTTTAAGGAGCATCTTAAAGGAGGAAAGAGAGGCAGAGAGCTTTAGGGAGGGAATTCCAGAGTTTAGGGCCTAGGCAACAGAAGTGACCAATGGTTGAGCGATTATAATCAGGGATGTTCAAGAGGGCAGAATTAGAGGAGTGCAGATATCTTTTGGGGGGGGGGGGTGTTGGGGGTCGGGGGTGGTGGTGGTGTTTGTGGGACTGGAGGGATTTGAAAACAAGGATAGGCATTTTGAAATCGAAGCGTTGCTTAACAGGGAGTCAATGTAGGTCAACGAGCACAGGAGTGATGGGTGAAAGGGACTTAGTGCGAGTTAGGACACTGGCAGTCGAGTTTTATATCAGTCTTTACAGTAGAAGACACTAAGAATATCCCAACACTGGACAAACAGGGGGCTAAAGGGGGGGAGGAGCTAAACAGGATCAAAATCACTAAGGAAGTGGTACTCGGTAAAATAATGGGACTCAAGGCGGATAAATCACCTGGACCTGATGGCTTACATCCTAGGGTCTTGAGGGAAGTGGCGGTAGGGATTGTGGATGCATTGGTAATAATTTTCCAAAACTCCCTGGACTCGGCAAAGGTCCCGGCAGACTGGAAAACTGCTAATGTAACACCCTTATTTAAAAAGGGCAGTAGACAGAAGGCTGGAAACGATAGACCGGTTAGCCTAACATCTGTGGTAGGTAAAATTTTGGAGTCCATTATTAAGGAAACAGTAACAGGACATTTGGATAATAATTTAATAGGACAAAGTCAGCATGGTTTTATGAAGGGGAAGTCATGTTTGACAAATTTGCTGGAGCTCTTTGAGGCAGTAACATATAGGGTGGATAAAGGGGAACCAGTGGACGTAGTGTATTTAGACTTCCAGAAGGCATTTGACAAGGTGGTACACAAAAGATTATTGCTTAAGATAAAAAATCACAGGATTGGGGGTAATATGCTGGCTTGGATAGAGGATTGGCTATCTAACAGAAGGCAGAGAGTTGGGATAAATGGTTCATTCTCAGACTGGCAATCAGTAACTAGTGGCGTTCCGCAGGGGTCAGTGCTGGGTCTCCAACTCTTTACAATCTATATTAACGATTTGGAGGAGGGGACCGAGTGTAACATATCAAAGTTTGCAGATGATACTAAGATGGGAGGGAAAGTAGTGAGTGAGGAGGACATAAAAAACCTGCAAGGGGACATAGACAGGCTAAGTAAGTGGGCAGAGATTTGGCAGATGGAATACAATACTGGAAAGTGTGAGGTTATGCACTTTGGCAGGAAAAATCGTAGAGCAAGTTATTACCTTAATGGCAAGAAACTGGAAAGTACTGAAGTACAAAGGGATCTGGGGGTCCTGGTGCACGAAACTCAAAAGGTTAGTATGCAGGTGCAGCAAGTGATTAAGAAGGCCAATGGAATGTTGGCTTTCATTGCTAGGGGGATAGAATATAAAAATAGGGAGGTATTGCTTCAGTTGTACAAGGTATTGGTGAGACCGCACCTGGAATACTGCGTACAGTTTTGGTGTCCATACTTAAGAAAGGACATACTTGCTCTCGAGTCAGTACAAAGAAGGTTCACTCGGTTAATCCCGGGGATGAGGGGATGGACATATGAGGAGAGGTTGAGTAGATTGGGACTCTACTCATTGGAGTTCAGAAGAATGAGAGGCGATCTTATTGAAACATATAAGATTGTGAAGGGGTTGGATCGGGTGGATGCGGGGAGGATGTTCCCGATGATGGGTGAAACTAGAACTAGGGGGCATAGTCTTAGAATAAGGGGCTGCTCTTTCAAAACTGAGATGAGGAGGAACTACTTCACTCAGAGGGTGGTAGGTCCATGGAATATGCTGCCCCAAAAAGCTGTAGAAGCTACATCATTACATAAATTTAAAACAGAAATAGACAGTTTCCTAGAAGTAAAGGGAATTAAGGGTTACAGGGAGCGGGCAGGAATTTGGACATGAGTCTAGGTTCGGATCGGTCATGGCCCTGTGGGTAGCGGAGCGGGCCCAGGGGCCGTGTAGCCTGATCCTGCTCCTATTTCGTGTGTCTAATTCTGTTAGATTCAGGAGATGGTTCTGTGATAGTGGATTGGCGGTTAGGATCAGATCAGCCATGATCTTATTGAATGGCGGAGCAGGCTCGAGGAGCCGATTGGCCTACTCCTGCTCCTATTTCTTATGTTCTTATGGATGACCTCAAGTTTATGTATGGTAGAATGTGGGAGGCCAGCCAGGAATACGTTGGAATAGTCAAGTCTAGAGGAAACTAAGGCATGGATGAGGGTCTCCGCAGCGGATGAGCCGAGACCGGGGCGGAGATGGGCGATGTTACGGAGATGGAAATAGGCGGCCTTTGTTATGTTGCGGATATGTGGTCGGAAGCTTGTTTCGGGATCAAATATGACACCAAGTTTGCAAACAGTGTGGTTCAGCCACAGACAGATGCAAGGGAGAGGGATGGAGTCAGTAGCTATGGAACGGAGTTTGTGGTGGGGACCGAAAACGATGGCTTCGGTCTTCCCAATATTTAATTGGAAAAATTCCTGCTCACCTAGTACTGGATGTCGGACAAGCAGTCTGACAATTTGAAGACCGTGGAGGGGTTGAGGGAAGTGGTGGTGAGGTAGAGCTGGGTGTCATCAGCGTACGTGTGGAAACTGACACTTTTCTGATGATGTCATCAAGGGGCAACATGTAGATGAGAAATAGGAGGGGGCCAAGTATAGATCCTGGGGGACACCAGAGGTAACTATGCGGGAGCGGGAAGAGAAGCCATTGCAGGTGATTCTCTGGCTACGATTAGATAGATAAGAATGGAACTAGGCGAGGACGACGGTGGAGAGGCATTGGAGGAGGATGGAGTGGTCAACGGTGCCAAAAGCTACAGGCATGGAGAGAAGGATGAGGAGGGATAGTTTACCTTTGTCACAGTCACAAAGGATGTCATTTGTGATTTTGAGAGCTGTTTCGGTACTGTGGTCGGGACAGAAACCTGATTGGACGGATTCAATCATGGAGTTGCGGGAAAGATGGGCATGGATTTGGGATGTGACAACACATTCAAGGACTTTGGAGAGGAAAGGGAGGTTGGAGATGGGGCAGTAGTTTGCAAGGACAGAGGGTCAAGGGTTGTTTCTTTGAGGAGGGGGTGATGGCGGTAGATTTGAGGGAGAGGGGGATAGTGTCTGAGGAGAGAGAACCGTTCACAATGTCAGCTAACATGGGAGCCAGAACAGGAGGTTGGGTGGTCAGCAGTTTGATGGGAATAGGATCGAGGGAGCGGGAAGTGGGTCTCCTGGACAAGATGAGCTTGGAGAGGTCATGAGGGGAGATCGGAGAGGAACTGGAGGAAGAAGCAAGTTCAGGGCTAGGGCAGGGGGAACCTTGGAGGAAGTTTGGACTGGTGGGCTAGGGGAAGGAAGAGAATTGGCAGAGGCAGCTGAATGGATGGCCTCAATCTTGCAAAGAAGTCCATGAGCTTACACTTGTTGTCGGAGGTGAGGGTGGAGGAGACGGGGAAGAGGGGTTTAAGATGACAGCTAGCAGTAGAGAATAGAAGCCGGGGTTTAACTTTGCATTCCTGAATGTTTCTGGAATAGTGAACAGTTTTGTCAAGATGAGAGCAGGACCCGATAATGCTTTATGTGGTCCAGCCAGATCTGGCGGTGAATGGCTAAACCAGTTGTCCGCCATATCCGTTCAAGTCTGTGTCCCTTGGACTTAAGGGAGTGAAGGTGAGGAGAAATGGCCAGGGTGAGGGAGAGTAATTGTTTTAATAGGGACTGGGGCATCAAAGATGAGTATGGTTGAGCAGATTGGTAGCTGCAGAAATGTCATGGTGAATGGAGGGCCAAAGGCTGGACAGTTGGGATTTCGTAAGGCCAGTTGGCAGCACGGTGGCATAGTGGTTAGCACGGTTGCCTCACAGAGCCAGGGACCCGGGTTCGAATCCGGCCTCTGGTGACTGTCTGTGTGGAGTTTGCACATTCTCCCCGTGTTTGCATGGGTTTTCTCCGGGTGCTCCGGTTTCCTCCCACAGTCCAAAGATGTGCGGGTTAGGTTGATTGGCTATGATAAATTGACCGTTAGGGGGATAGGGTGGGATATGTGTTGGTGAAGGGGTTACAGGGATCGGGTAGGATATGTGTCGGTGCAGGCTCGATGGGCCGAAATGGCCTCTATCTGCACTGTGGGGTTTCTGTGATTCTGAGTTTTTTTTTTCCAGGGATGGACACAGAAGGAAGTGGGGGGGGGTTTAAGGGGGATGTGAGTGGAGAGTGATACAAGGAAGTGGTCGGAGATGGCCATATCTGTAATTGACACGATGAGAGTAGCGATGGCACAGTCGAGGGAGTGGCTGTGAATATGGGTTGGGGCATTTACAAGGAGGGAGAGATTAAGGGAGGATAGGAGGGTAGTGAACTCAGGACAGAGAGCATGATGAATTGAGATGGAGGTTGAAATCAGAGGATGACAAGTCGCTTGGTGCAGAGGCTGAGGGAGGAAAGCAGTGAAGATATCTTGGTAACATTTTTATGACACTTGGGTGGGCGGTAGAGAATGAGAATTTTAAATGAGGTGAGGGGGTGGAATTAGGTGAGATGCTCAAAGGAGGAGAAAGTGCTGGAGGAGTAGGGGGACAGACCCAGGTGATAGCCACACCCCCACCACGGTGGCCTGGGCTGGGCAAGTGGCGGAAGGTATAGCCAAGTGGGGAGGCTTCATTTAAGGGTAAGGTGTCATCACCCCTCAGTCAGGTTTCCGTCAGGGCTGTGATGTCAATGCAATCGTCCACGATAAGCTCATGGATGGCAAGGGCCTTGTTCGCAAGTGAATGGACATTCTGGAGGGAGATGTGGAGTGGGTCGGTGACAGCTGACCAGCTGCCAGCATCCACAGGGTCAGCGCTGGAGGGATGAGTAGGATGGGGAGGAGATTGGCAAGATTAGCCCCCAATGGGTGCAGCTTCACCACTGCAGCTCAAGAAGAGGCCCACCACCATCTTTTCAGGTCAACTAGGGATGGGTAATAAATGCTGGTCTTGCAAGCATTGCCCACATTTTGAGAATTTTTTAAAAATGCACCACCAGAGCTGTTCCCCCTCTACTCCGAAACAAGCCTTTGTAAAACAGATTGGTAGCTGGGCTATGGAATGACAAAGGTTTCCCCTGCAGTTCTTCCAGACTGTGAGCATTCTTCCTGAACCACCCGCTTGTGCCATTTAGAAAAAAACCTCAGACAATTGGTTGATGGAAGTGGCTGTTCGCTTTCTACTGGATTAAACAGCAAAATGAATTGCATGACATATACCTGGAAAGCTAGTTAGTACAGATATCCAGCAAGTAGTCCTGAGGGGACAAAACAAATGCACGTTTAATGAGAACTATTAAACTGATTTTATATTATGAAGTCCAGCATGACTAAACATAGCTACTGTACAAGAACAGAAGCAGGGTACAATAAGCCAAGATTCATGGCAATAATTTTAAGCTGTGATGACATTTGGCAATGGGCCTGCTTGTAAGGAAGATTCATTAAGGTCGCTTCCTGAAAACATCGTTGTTTTGTTTTTTTGACATAAAATATGAACATTTGATAATTTTGATATTCAGACACAGCCTTGCTGTTTTTAATGAATAGAAATTAAATTTTGCAGATGCAGTAAATTGTTTCACCTTGTATTAAAGGCACAAGATCCCATTTTATTTCACTTTGTCCTGGCACAAACTATACATGGACTTTTTAAAATTTTCTTAGATGCAGGTAATTTGGTACACAATTCTATGGCTAGTTATCTCCATTTTATTCCTCTCTCGTGATAGTCTTTCAGCACCATTGATAAATATTCACATCTGAGATGGAACAAGATAATAGTGTTGGCAGGCTGTTTGATCGTGGAACCAACTTGATCCTGCCCTCCCTGGGTGTCGAGACACGCACTCCAAACAGGACAGTAATCTGAAATAGGAACCTTGGCTGACTATTCCCTAGCTGGCTTGGGGTCACCACAAAACTGCAGCGGTTCCACCACTTTCTCAAGGGCAGTTAGGGATGGACAATAAATGCTGGCCTTGCCAGCGACGCCCACATTCCATGAATACATTTAAAAAAAGGAAACTGATTGTAACACTGCAACTGCGATTGGCTCACTCAACACAAGCTGCAAATTGAATTGAGACCTTCCTGGTATGTGTGGTTCAGTCATTGCCACATTATTCAGTGCATTTACCCACTTGTTGACCTATATAACAATAGTGATTGTACTAAAAATATAATTCATTGGCTATGAAGTGCTTTGGGACATCCTGAGGTCACTCATTTTCTTTCAACTATTTAGCATTGCCTTAAACACTGAAGTGACTACATTTTATTTTAAAAGGGAAAATATTAACATTCTTTCAATTATTTCATATTTCTTACAATAAAAACAAGAGGTTGCTTAACTTACATGCAACTAATTTTCAAATTGGGCTGATTTTTGTGTTGTCATATAAATGGGTTTAAATGGTTAAGAACTGGTGTAAATCTTACTGAAATCTTAATGTGCTACAGTTTTTTGGGGTCAGCCTATTTGTATAATTATTATTTGCAGCTCCAGGTGCAGATTTGTACTGGTTGGTAGACAGGAAGCAAAGAGTTGGAATAAACGGGTCTTTTTCCGAGTGGCAGGCAGTGACTAGTGGGGTACCGCAGGGATCTGTGCTAGGACCCCAGCTATTCACAATATCTATTAATGATCTAGACAAGTGAACGAGATGTAATATCTCCAAGTTTGCAGACGACACAAAGCTGGGTGGGCGTGTGTGCTGTGAGGAGGATGCCGAGAAACTCCAGTATGATTTGGACAGGTTGGGCAGGTGCAAGGCAGATGCAGTATAATGTGGATAAATGCGAGGTTATCCACTTTGGTGGCAAAAACAGGAAGGCAGATTATTATCTGAACGGCAATAGATTGGGAAAAGGGGGAAGTGCAACGAAACCTGGGTGTCCTTGTGTAAGATTTGCAAAATTTCTGTATTTCCCCGAAGGCTGTTATTAATAAACGGGACCCTGCATGGCCTTTTTAAATCAAAAAGGGTACCCAAGGTGGCGTCCGTGCCTCGTGGCACAAAGCCTGTGGGATTTTAAAATGGACTCTGCAACGCAGACAGCTTGTGGATCGAAACCCAAGCTGCAGTTTTCTGTGAAGAGAGACTTTGTACTTTGAAACCAGACAGGACTCTGAATTATGTATTAGACCGAATTGGAGACAACTCTAAATTCAGTTTAGGCCTATAGTTAAGGCCATCAAGCACTCTACATATATAATCGGAATCGGATTAAGAGTGCCATCGAGGGTGGACAGGCCCATCAAGGAACATTCATGACAATACAAGTCAATTATCGGGCTGGTAGATGCGATTACAGGCCATCTAAAACCAGTTAGTATGGATTGCTACCATTATTTAAAATAGCCCGCCAAAATTAAGACAAAGAACTAACCTGATTTGGCACGCAGATAAGGGTTTTCGAAAGGAGTATAATTGAAGGCCCCCGGGTAGCAATCGGGGGCTCTCTTCTCTTCTCTCTCCGCTCTTCAGCCCCTCGCCCTCGTGGCTGTCGCTCATTCCCCATCCTGCGCTTACCCCCTGGCCTTTGCCCGTGCCTTTTGCCACTCCATCTGAAAATCGCCCCGGTACTGCATCGGGTGGACATGGACAATTCAGGCCAGGCCAGGCGGGACGCGACGAGGGGAGGAGGGAAGACCACCTGAGGAAGACCGACTGAAGAAGACCAACTGAGGAGATGAACTGAGGGGAGGCTTCGAATTATCGTGCCCGCGAATATCTGCACACCAACTCAAACTGTCGGCTGGCGACAAAGAATCATCCCTGCAAGGTAAAGTACCCAAACAGGGACTTTAACTTTGGGGTACTCGAACCTGGACAACGCCCTTGCAGCGCCCGGAGACCACGTGACGACGGCAGGCCCCAGAGAGCACCAAGAGCGAACCCCGAACCCCGCCGCTGTTTTGAGTCCAACAAACCCTTTTGATTGGTGAGCATGAAGTTCTGACCCCTCATAGCTTAATCTAGTTAGGTATAGGGGGTGGGATAAGGATAAGGGGATTGTTAAGATAGTTGTTTTCCCTTGATGTGCCGTGTGTTCCCCATTCCCTGTATAAGTATAGTTATTCTTTTGTATTTTTGCCTGCAGAAGTGTACACTAGTAATTTTCCATAAGATTGTATCAATTTTTTTCCTCTTCAATGAAATCTTGGTTTTTGTTTACATCCAACCACCTGTCTACTCGAGTCTTCTCTGTACTGTCGCCTTGTACCTAAGTCCGGTGTCTAGAACCCAGGGGCGTGGGAGCGATTCGAACCGCTCACAAAACAGTCAGAGGCACAACTGACTGGGCGCACGCGCCACCACCACAGGCAACCCCCTACACTTGTGCACCAGTCGCTGAAGGTAAGCATGCAGGTGCAGCAGGCGGCTAAGAAGGCAAATGGTATGTTGGCCTTCATAGCGAGAGGATTCGAGTACAGGAGCAAGGATGTCTTGCTGCAGTTGTACAGGGCCTTGGTGAGACCACATCTTGAGTATTGTGTGCAGTTTTGGTCACCTTATCTGAGGAAGGATGTTCTTGCCATGGAAGGAGTGCAGCGAAGGTTCACCAGACTGATACCTGGGATGGCAGGAATGACGTATGAGGAGAGATTGGGTCGATTGGGCTTGTATTCGCTAGAGTTTAGAAGAATGAGAGGGGATCTCATTGAAACTTATAAAATTCTAACAGGACTAGGCATACTAGATGCTGGAAGGTTGTTCCTGATGGCGGGGGAGCCCAGAACCAGGGGTCACAGTCTAAGGATAAGGGGTAAACCATTTAGGACTGAGATGAGGAATTTATTCACCCATAGAGTGGTGAACCTGTGGAATTCTCTACCACAGAAGGTCATTGAGGCCAATTCATTAAATATATTCAAGGAGGAGTTGGATATATTTCTTAAGGATAAAGGGATCAAGGGATATGGGGAGAAAGCAGGGACAGGGTACTAAATTTGGATTAACAACAAAAAATGCTGGAAAAACTCAGCAGGCCAGGCAACATCCGTGGAGAGAAATTAGAGTCGACATTTCGGGTCAAAACCCTTTATCAAGACTAAAGAGGCACAGGGAATGAAATAGATTAAGAGGCCGGGCTGGGAGAGAACAAAAGAGAAGAGACATTAAGAGGTATTCAAAACAAGACGAGATGGTGATAGGACTAGTGGAGACAAAAGACGGCTCTAGATTAGGTGTGAAATGTGCTGGCTGAATGGGAGACAGCTGCCGTGTGGGAGAGAGGAAAAAAAAGGAAAGGGGGGGGGGGGAGGGAAAAACCAAAACAAAGGGGTGGATAAAACATAAAGTAAAAATGTAATAGGGGCCGAGGTTATGATCTGAAATTGTTGAATTCGATATTGAGTCCGGAAGGCTGTAAAGTGCCTAATCGGAAGATGAGGTGCTGTTCCTCGAGTTTACGTTGAGCTTCTGTGGAACAATGCAAGAGGCCAAGGACGGTGAGGTCTGAGTGGGAATGGAGCGGTGTTTTGGTTTTGGTTTCCCCCCCTTTCCTTTTTTTTTCTCTCTCCCACATGGCAGCTGTCTCCCATTCTGCCAGCGCATTTCACACCTAATCTAGAGCTGTCTTTTGTCTCCACTGGTCCTATCACCATCTCGTCTCGTTTTGAATACCTCTTAATGTCTCTTCTCTTTTGTTCTCTCCCAGCCCGGCCTTTTAATCTATTTCATTCCCTGTGCCTCTTTAGTTTTGATAAAGGGTTTTGACCCGAAACGTCGACTCTAATTTCTCTCCACGGATGTTGCCTGGCCTGCTGAGTTTTTCCAGCATTTTCTGTCGTTATTTCTGATTTCCAGTATCTGCAGTATTTTGCTATCGTACTGAATTTGGATGATCAGCCATGATCTCATTAAATGGCGGAACAGGCTTGAGGGGCCGAATGGCCTACTCCTGCTCCTATCTTCAATGTATGTTTCTATGCATGGTTACAGTTGTGGTAGGAGTGGAACAACAATGACTACACTTCAAAGGTAATTCATAATTTTCTTTCAATTATTGGGGGACTGACTTAATTCGTAAACAATAATGTGATCAAAATTTAACAGGAAAGTCGTGGAATAGGGCAACATAAATTCTTAGTGTTTGAGAAGGCTCAAAAGTTCTCCTAACCATTGTCAGCTTTTTCTAAAGTTGAAAGAGGTGAGGACTAAGAAGTCACAGGAAAATCAATGTGCAGGCATGAGTCCGCAGTCAAGTGATGGAGCACTCCTGTTTGATGGCTGCTGAAGTATAGATAGTAACACGGAGGGTGGCTATGTTTGCCACTCCATGCTACCAACCCCATAAGTCAGCAGCATGCTATTTCTGGAAGGAGGTCGAGACAGGCTTGAGGTTGCAGTTGATGGTACTGTCATAGGCTGTTGGGGCATGGAATGCTTTTTCATAGGAAGTGGATGAGGCAGAGAGTATCTCAATTTACGGGAAAAATTGGATAAATATTTGATACAGGCAGTGTGATTTGTTTTGGACTACCAAAGCAAAGAGCCAGCACAAGTTTGATGGGCTTGAATGATCGTTTCTGTGCTGTAAACTTCTACAGCTTTGTGGTGTATGTTGGCAGGACGTGCCCTTACAGTTGGTACAGTTCTGCATCTACAGTCGTTGATCATATTTACAGGCATTTCACTTCTACTGGTCCGCATCTTGGTAGGTTGATTATCACCTTTCATGGGATAGCACTGAGAGCGTTGCGTACCATGGTTGGAGTGCTTCTGAAGAACAAATCAACATTTTAATTAGTCAGGTCATCACACTGAGCTTGCAACCTACCTTGAGAATTTGAGTCTCCATGCACTACCCTCTGTCAAAGCAAAGCATGTGCACCACTGCCCATAGATGCAGTTGTGAAAGTACCAGCAGTTGGGCACAGAACCTATATGGTGCAGTATAACCTGCTCATCACTCGATGGTCTTAAAGGCTCATTAAAACCAGCATTCTCCATGAGAAACCCATTGGTGGCACTAATGAGGCTAAAGGAAGGAAGAAAAAAAGGATCAGAGCAGTTGCCACACTGGCTCATGAAAACCTAACTGGCAGCAGAAAAATAAGATAAAAAATGAAGAGCAGAATTTACCTTAAAATTGTTCACTTGGTCTGCTTACTGTGCCCTTTAAATTTACTTTTGCTTGCAGTAATTTAAGATTTAGTAATTTTGGCCAGTTTATTTATCTTGTTTGGTTGTATATATTAATTAGGCAGTGGTTGTGCTGTTAGTGGGTAGTTCCATGTGGGCTTCTGTAAAATGTGTTGAATACTGGATAGAATGCAGTCATACTTCCTGTACACTGAGTGGGAGATGTTGATTTATTGATGCGGTAGATTCCTGTTGTTGCTTTTCCTTGGCAGGCATACCGAAAGTGACCTTAAGCACAGAGTGATAACAGTTGAGTTTCACTCCAACACAAAGCTATTTTGTGACTCCGAAGCGTTCAAGGTGAACTTGCTTTGCAATAGAATCAGTAATGTTTGCAATGGCAGCTATTGTAGTAAGTAAAGGAGAAGTGAGAAGAATTAGAATTTTAAAAACAATTTTCAATTAGAGGAGAGGAGAGAGGAATGTATATTGAGTAGATATTGGGAGAAGAGTGAATGTGGTGACCAAAGTTATGGTCAAAGGGCATTTTTGAGGAGCTTTTTAAAAGGATGGAGCGATGAGGTGAAGGGGTTTAGAAACACAATTTGAGGCTTTTTATACTACACGTCCGGTCTAGGGAGAGCAGTGTAAGAGTGCTGCTGTCCCCAATTTACACAGCAAGCTGGCAACTGATCTCCCTGCGAACTGACAACAAAGTGCGTTCCAAGAGGTGTACATGTGCAAAGCAGCCATGACAAATTGACCACTGCATGTGTAAAGTAATTGTATCATAGCATTAGACCATTACATCATGATGTCACCACAAGGCTGGTGCTGGCCAAAATCCATGAAGATTGCGTTGCTGCCTGTGCGGCACTTTTGCTGGTCACAGTTAGACCAGTGAAAGGTGCTGTGACAGAGTTCTTCTTAGCTACTAGTCTATCACACTGCAGCTATTTTACCTTCCTCTGGCTGCCAGCTGTGGGATATCTGGGCTAAAGGAGCCGGTGGCTGTAGCAAATTTAAAATTCATGGATGGTTTGGTTGAAGGCTCTGTCACTGGTGGTCTGGAGGGCGTGCACAGTAGATTTGGATTTAGGGCTGAAAAAGTTTGCAGATGCAGGGTGGGGTGCGACCATGGAAGGATTTTCAAATCAGTGTGAATTTTGAAATCAATGTATTGGAGGATGAGAAGTAAGTGGAAGTTGAAGCGGACAAGAGTGATAAGTGAATGGGACTACTTAGTATGAGATCGGATATTTGTGGCAGAGGTTTGGATGAATTGGAGTTTGTTTAGCATAGAACTTGGGAATCTGGTGACAAGAGCTTTGGAACATGCTCTTGGGATCCTTATTTGTATTTGTGACCAAAACATGACTAAAAGTTTCAGCAGTGGTGGGTGAGGTAAGGACTTCAGTCATATAAGAACATAAGAACATAAGAAGTAGGAGCAGGAGTAGGCCATACGGCCCCTCGGGCCTGCTCCGCCATTCAATAGGATCATGGCTGATCCGAATCTAGACTCACGTCCACTTCCCTGCCCTCTCCCCGTAACCCCTAATTCCCTTATCTGCTAGGAAACTGTCTATCTCCATTTTAAATTTATTTAATGTTGCAGCTTCCACAGCTCTCTGGGGTAGCAAATTCCATAGATTTACTACCCTCTGAGTGAAGAAGTTTCTCCTCATCTCAGTTTTGAAAGCGCAGCCCCTTATTCTTAGATTATGCCCCCTAGTTCTAGTCTCACCCACCAGTGGAAACATCCTCCCCGCATCCACCCGATCAAGCCCCCTCACAATCTTATATGTTTCGATAAGATCGCCTCTCATTCTTCTGAACTCCAATGAGTAGAGTCCCAACCTACTCAACCTTTCCTCATACATCAACCCCCTCATCTCCGGAATCAACCGAGTGAACCTTCTCTGAACCGCCTCGAGAGCAAGTATATCTTTTCTTAAATATGGAAACCAAAACTGCACGCAGTATTCCAGGTGTGGCCTCACCAATACCCTGTATAACTGCAGCAAGACTTCCCTGTTTTTATACTCCATCCCCCTTGCAATAAAAGCCAAGATTCCATTGGCCTTCCTGATCATCTGCTGCACCTGCATACTAACTTTTTGTGTTTCATGCACCAGGACCCCCAGATCCCTTTGTACTGTAGCACTTTGCAGTTTCTCTCCATTTAGATAATAACTTGCTCTTTGATTTTTTTCTGCCAAAGTGCATAACCTCACACTTTCCAACATTATATTGCATCTGCCAAATCTCTGCCCACTCACTTAGCCTGTCTATGTCCTTTTGCAGGTTTTTTATGTCCTCCTCACTCATTGCTTTCCCTCCCATCTTTGTATCGTCGGCAAACTTGGATATGTTGCACTCGGTCCCTTCCTCCAAATCGTTAATATAGATTGTAAAGAGTTGGGGTCCCAGCACTGACCCCTACGGAACACCACTAGTTACTGATTGCCAGCCCGAGAATGAACCATTTATCCCAACTCTCTGTTTTCTGTTAGATAGCCAATCTTCCACCCATGCCAGTATATTACCCCCAATCCCTTGATTTCTTATCTTGATCAGTAATCTTTTGTGTGGAACCTTGTCAAATGCCTTTTGGAAGTCCAAATACACCACATCCACTGGTTCCCCCCTATCCACCCTGTATGTTACATCCTCAAAGAATTCGAGCAAATTTGTCAAACATGACTTCCCCTTCATAAAACCATGCTGACTCTGTCCTATTAAATTATGTTTATCCAAATGCTCTGTTACTGTTTCCTTAATAATGGACTCCAACATTTTGCCAACCACAGATGTTAGGCTAACTGGTCTATAGTTTCCAGCTTTTTGTCTACTTCCCTTCTTAAATAAGGGTGTTACATTAGCAGTTTTCCAGTCTGGCTAATACTAATTCTGCTGATCCAGGATTTGATGCCAGACAAGTGGGAAGCAAAGTAACAGTTGTGAAATCAAAGGTGGTGTGCTGCAAGGAACCTTGGAACATACCAGAGATGCAAATTCAGGCCGAGGTGGTGAAGCCATGACAGGAGATAGGCTGGTAAATTGGAACAGGTAGGAGTGGAACAGAAGAAGGGTGGCACCTCAGGAAAAATAGTGGAGGAGAATGGAGTGGTCAACCATGTTGAAGGTTGTGGAGAGGTTGTGAAGAACCAGAAATAATATAATTGTAACCATGACAGATTAGTGGATGTCGATGGTAACCAAGGCAGTCTTGGGCAGGATGGAAACTGAACCTAAAGGATTCACACAGGGAGTGGTGGGAGAAGTGAACACTGAGCTGGGTGGTGACAACATATTTGAGGATCTTTTCAGATAGGGAGATTAGAGAGGGAGAAGTAGTTGGAGAGAAGAGGTGTCAGGGTGGACTTTTGAAGGAAGAGTTCACAAAAGTTTTGATGGGAAAATAGTAATACCTGTGAAAAACCATAGGAAATTGTGTTTGAAATCATTTAAGAACCAAATGATTAGAACTGAAATACTGTAACTCCATTGTGTTGTAGCAATGCAGATTTGGCTCTGTTTAAAATGAAAATAATTTCACAGTCTGCTTTGTCTGAGTTCAAATAGTATAAATTTATCTTCCACAGTAGCTGCATATTTTCTGAAGGACACAATATATAACATTACAATAAAACAGACTGTTCATATCTATTTTGTTGTTGTCATTAAGGTTTCTTGATGGATTCTTTTTTGTCTGGTTAGAGGAGCCTATGCTGATTTATTTAGGGTCCAGGTTGTTTTTTAAAATTCTGTTAAGTATTGCTGTTGCTGCAGGTTTTTTTTTAATGTAAAACTGAGCCTTTGCTTCAGAATGATATTCTACAGGATAAACTTTCTGGATTAAATTCTTGTGAATTGGATTGTTTCAAATTTGACCAGGACAGATTGATTTTTGATTTCAGATCACCTGGTCAAACAGATCAGATAATTTCCAGGTTTGATCCCAGGTCTGTGGTATGAGCTAATCTCGGCCTTGGACACCGCAATTGATATTGGTACCTGGGAAACATCAGTGAGGTTCCTCATCCCTGAATGCTTTTCAGTGATCCCTACTCGCAAGTGTGCATGTGTTGACATCAGGTCAACCGATTTGTGATGCACCTCCATGAAGTCAAGCTACCTGTCAGTGCTCACTGTTGAAGCTCTTCTTGAAAACTGGCCACTTGGGCAAGGTATTGGTGGATGCCTGTCACCTGTAGAACTCGACTTCAGCATGTGGCATGCCTTTAGGAGAAGAAGGGGAAACTTATTTTATAATATTACATCCATTGAGCTAATTAAATTCTGTTAAGTACTGTTTAACGGGTATGGTAGCATAGTGGTTATGTTACTGGACTAGTAATCCAGTGACATGAGTTCAAATCCCACCATGGCAGCTAGGGAATTTAAATTCAATTAAAATAAACCTGGAATAAAAAGCTAATATCAGCAATGAAATGACCATGAAACTACCGGATTGCTGTAAAAACCCATCTGGTTCACTAATGACCTTCAGAAGGAAATCTGCCGCCCTTGATCGGTCTGGTGACTCCAGACCCACAGAAATGTGGTTGACTCTTAACTACCCTAGCCACTCAGCCGCCTTCAAGAAGACTCACCACATCTTCTCGTGGTCAATAAATGCTGGACATGCCGGCGACGTCTACATCCCGTGAATGAAAAAAAAAGAATGGGCCGGTTTTATGGTCCGCAGTGACGCTGTTCATTACACTGGACTTGGGCTCTTGCATTATCCAAAAGGGCATTTGGGATCTGTGTGAACAGGGCAAGTAACTGTGTATCTCCTTAACCAATCAGATTGAAGAAACGTTAATGAGCAGGTGTAAGTTAAAATATTAAATTCAATGTCAAATCGGGCACAGAAAGCAAAATAGAGAGGGAAAGAAAGATTGGATTGAGAGATAGGCAAGAAAGAAAAAGCTTTAAAAAAAAGTTTTATTTAAATTATTTTTTTTAAGTTACCAATAATGAATAAAAGCTGAAGGAATGAAACTCCACATTTGCAAAAGTTAATTTTTAGTTGTTTGGCAGTTGTAAGGTATTAAGACTTAGCACGCTGTTAAAAGACTACTTCCACTGGAACGGACAAGCCCAAACTTTTTCTGGCGAATTTGCTATGACTACTACATCTACAATTTGCATTTATATAGCACCTTTAATGTAGTAAAACGTCCCTAGGCGCTTCACAGGAGCATTATCAAACAAAATTTGACGCCAAGCCACAAGGAGATATTGGGACAAATGACCAAAAGCTTGGTCAAAGAGGTAGGTTTTAGGTAGCACCTTAAAGGAGAGAGGTGTAGGGTGGTGGAGACATTTAGGGAGGGAATTCCAGAGCTTAGGGCCTAGGCAGCTGAAAGCACAGCTGGCAGTGGTGGTGCGATTAAAATCAGGTTTGTATATATCCGGTAAGTACAGCAATTTCAAGCCATTCAATATATTTGAATGGTGAATCGGTGCGATACCATTATCGCGCAGTTTTTGGAGGCGTATGGTATCTCGGATAGCAACTTCCTGATTTCCGCATTTAATGGCGCATGTGTAGTCGCCGAAAGTTACTCTCTGATTTCCATGTAAATAACGGTAAGTACTGTTAGCTTCATAATTTATTTCTACTGCAAAATCCGGCTCTCTGAATCCTCAGCATATGGGGCATTAAGTTCAGAATAGCAGCCTTCAAAGATGAATCCTTTTTAAAGATGTTTCCTTGGAGCCAGCTGCTCATGAGATCTTTTCCCTGGTACTATAAATATGAATTTAGAAGACCATGTACAGTGTTTAGTTAAACTGGTTGGCATAGCTAGCTATCTTATGCAACAACAATATTGTGTAAATACGGGTTACACTGCATGTTTTGCTGAATAAGGTTTCAAAGACTATGTCCTTTTGTGGTTATTTATTAATTGAATGGAAATGGCAGTAACATGTCATTTTAATTGTCAAAATAAGATTTTTTTCTTAAAATAAAGCTGGCCATATGAATCTACAGTAGAAATATGAACTTCAACAACAAACTTGCACTTGAAAACATTCTAACACTGAGTGCTTAACGAGGAAGAAAAGTATTCAACACTGAGCAGGAAATGGGACAAAATTTAGTGGGGAAAGGCCAAAGTCACAGAAGAAACTAGTTTTTTTTTAGTTAAGGCAGCTTTTTGAAGTGGGTGGGAGATGGGGGGTAGAGCTGGCAAGACCAAAGCAGTTTTGTGAAAGAATTCCAGAGGGCGGATACATAATGACTGGAAGATATGAGCAGCAATGAATGGTTGGTGAAGATCATGAAGTGATTTGAAGTGGAGGTCGAGGATCTCGAAGTCTATTTGCTGGGGCACAGGTAGCCAGTGGAGTATGGCAAGAATGGGGTTTATGGGTGTGTGGCAGATGACATGGGCTAAATTTACCATGACTTTTTATAAAGGGTGGAGATGGGGAGCCAGCCAGGATGGTTTTAAAGAAGTGAAATCTTGAGATGATGTGGATAAAGGTTTCAGCAGCAATTGGGGAGAAAGCTAAAGCAATGTGGCCATTATCTCAAGGGCGTTCATATATAAAAGTGAGAAAGTGATGCTTCAGTTATACAGAATCGTGGTCATGCCTCATCTGGAGTACTGTTAGGAACCTCAAAGGATATATTGGCCTTGGAGGGGATAAAATGCAGATTCGCCAGAATTAAACGGTGGCTTAAAGGGTTAAATTATGAAGACAGGTTGCATAAACTTGGATTGTATTCTCTTGAGTTTAGAAGGGTGAGGCGTGATCTAATTGAAGACTTTAAAATGATAAAGGTATTCGATGATGTAGATAAAGAGAAACTATTTCCTCTGGTGGGGGAATCCAGAACAAAGAGTCACAGCCTTAAAATGAGAGCTAAGCCATTTAGAAGTGAATTCAGGAAGCACCTATTCATACAAAGGGGAGTTGAAGTCTGGAACGCTCCCAAAAATCTGTGGATGCTGGTTCAATTGAAATTTTCAAGACTGAGATTGGCATTTTTATTAGGTAAGGGCATCAAGGGATGTGGAACAAAGGCGATAAATGGAGTTGAGGTACAGATTGATCAGCCATGATCTAATTGAATGGCAGAATAGGCTAGACTGACTGAACGAATGGCTTACTCCTGTTCCTGTGCCCCTATGCAAAATTAGGGTCACAGGTAGGCAGTAATCCAGACATGGAAGAAATAGTGTTGGTGACTAGAATGTGGTTTAAAAAGCTCAGTTTAGGATTGAGCAGTATACTGAGGTTGCACAGTACTGGATTGAGCCTGAGGGGGCAGCAAGGAAGGTGATGGAATTGGGCTTGATTGCATTGGTGCCACCAGGAACCAAAAAATATGTTTTCACTTTTGCTGAAATGGAGCTGTAGGAACTTTTGATTCATTCATGACTTGATGTCTGATGGGCAGTCAAAGAATTGCAGCATCCTTTGTGTTGATGGTGAAGGTTAATTTGGGTGTTGGCATACATGTGGAAGCTGACCCTATGCTCATGGATGGTGTTGCCCAGGAGTGGCATGTTGATGATCAATCAAAGGGGACCAAGGATAGAACCCTCAGTGGCAAGTGTGAAGGTGACGACAGAGAAACAGTTAGAGGAGATTTAACTGTTGGGAGCATTAACCTCATATTCTTTCTTAATTTTCAACGCTAAGATTGACATTTTTATTAGGTAAGGGTGTCAAGGGATATGGTTCAAAGATGGATAAATGGAGTTGAGGTACAGATCAACCATGATCTAATTGAATAGTGGAACATGCTTGACGGACTGAATGGCCAACCCTTGTTCCTATGCTCCTTACAGATTTCAGTATTGATCTAAAGAAGACTCAGGAGATGGATCGGAAGCTTGAAAAATCAATTTCCCCACAGATCAAAACTGTGATAAAGATAACAGAGCTCTAGATTCCCGGAAACACTTGCTAGGATGATTAATGGTTATGTTTACTGTGGCCCCCACTGCCATAGAAAGATGTGGGTTTGTTTAGATATTTAGGTTAGCTGTGGCTACCTGAGATGTTTTATTGTGGTAATAAACATGCTTTATTTTGACACAAAATAGAATTAATCATATAGACATTAATAGGAATGATTTGCTGAGTTGAAATTCTATTGCATTCGGTAGTATAATCAGGCTACTCCATGGACAGCTATAGAACATGGAGGTCCACTTGTTTAACTTATGAATGGTAACTTATGAATGGTGAATATCTACAAGTGTGGTTTAAATATTTTTAACTTCAGCCAACTTGAAAGCTACTACATGTGTAGAAATGTTTTACATGTTCAGGATTTAGCTCTGAATTTATTGAAATGAAAAAAAGTTTTTAAAATATGCAATTGCAATTTGGCCTTTGAGCTTTAATAAAGTGGTGATGACTTTATTCCATACAGCTGCAACACTTTTGTGTTCTTAAAAACTGACAGCAGAGTCCAACCAAATAGGAACAAGAGTGGGCCATTCAGCCCCTTGAGCCTTTTCTGCCATTCTATTAGATTACGGCTGATCTGTATCTCAATTCCATTTACTCACCTTTTGATCCATATCCCTTAATACCCTTACCTAATGAAAATCTGTCGGTCTCTCAGCCTTAAATTTCAATTGATCGACATCCACAGCCTTTTGGGGAGATGGTTCCATATTTCCACTACTCCTTGGGTGCAAAAGTGCTTCCTGATTTCACTCCTGAATGGCCTAGCTCTAATTTTAAAAAATATGCCCCCAAGCTCTGGATTACTGACTAGCTGAAATAGCTTCTCTGTATCTACTCTATCGAATGCCTTATGATTTTAAACACCTCGATTCAATCACCCCTCAACTTTCTAAACGCAAGCGAGTACAAGCCAGATTTATGAAACCTTGTCCTCATGATTTAACCTTTTAAGCCCCATTATCAACCTGTATTATTTTAACTTGTATTAAATCCACTAAGTTTCTTCCCTTGATTTATTTTTAGATTACCTTGTACCGCTGGTATTTTGTCCTCTACCTCTGCTGTGAAAACGGATACAAAATATAAATTTAATGAATGTCATTTCCTTATTTTTCATTCTCACCTCACCTGCCTCTGTCTTAATGGGCCCATTATCTGTTGCTAATGATACCTAGGATAGAAATGCAAAAAAATGTGTTTTGATAAAACTAAGTAGACATGAGGTACCAGAGGAAGGGATCGAATTTAAAAATTCAACAATTTTCTTCCCTAGATAACAGAACCATTTCTCATCGCACTAGAAATGAATGTGACATTTCTTCACTGAAAGATTGAATTGTTTGAGAACATAATGTGTGAAGAGAGCAGATACAGTTCAGATTCTTGGTCATGGGAAAGGGATCCTTCTTGAAATGCCATCAGGGTGTGAAGATTGTGACCTAATGAGAAAAGACCAGTGGCTGCTGGCTGGAGCAACAAGAGAAAGAGCAGACAGGAGTCCCACAAAAAAAGCCTTCCATTGTTTGATGCTGCAGGAGTGAGAGTCCAACAAACTGCAACATGGTGAGGAGTTAATTAAACAAAAGTGCTGAGAATGAGCTTTAATCTCTAGGAAGGTGGTTAGTCCTTTGTTGTACTGTATTCACCATTAAGGAAGAAAATGTTATCCAGTGATTACTCTAAAGACAAACTAGAAAGATACTAATTTTGCAGTTCTAATCAAAACAAATTAAAATATTTTTTTTATCATCACCCTGTCATTACCCAGTTTAGAGTAAAGAAAAGCATTTGTTCTGTTCTGATCAGTACAATTTCAGTCCAGTCCTGAATGGAACTGGATATATTAATTTTAATTTGCTTGACAGTTATATTACATATTACTTGATTAATTTTTTGATTTGGTGCATTAGTCTGGACTGAACTCTTGCTGAGACCAGTTTAGATTAAATCATTTTGCGTGCACTTTTTAAAGTTTGAATTTTTAACTTGCTGTAATTTTATATTGGAATGTAGAGTTGCACTCAATTTATTCAGTTGAATCTGCCTATTGTGAAACCTCATATATTCTGAAATATTCCATTATAATACTATGTACCTACGGTATGGTACGCCTTTATAATATATAATGAGTTATAATCCTCCTTGTTTAGTATGTAAGGAGCAGTGGAATATACATCTGGATTAATGGAAACTGGTGCCCCAGATATAAAGTATTTGATCTCTGTCAACACAATGGCTGAATCTCTTAATCATAGTTTTTTTTTTGTAAGCTGTCATTTCAGTTAAGTTACACACTACAGGCTTGAGGTTGCATTTTTTTGGCAAAGTGTACATCTGTTTCGGGTCAGGGTCACAACTCAATGAAGCAGAGAATGCAGCACGTTCTTTAGATTAGAGAATCTTGGAATCACTTTGAGTCAATGTTAAGAATGCGGCAGTTTCAAGTAGAGTGGTTAACTATAACTAAACTTTATTTGCTGCTTTCTCAGTTTCCTTCAGTGGCCAGTCAATAACATCTAATCCGCCTTTTTTGGGTATGGTGAGATTTTGTTACGATAGGTAACATTTCACAATTAACAACACCTTGCATGTCTATAGTGCTCATTATGTGCTTAGAGATTTTGCAGGGTACTTTGTGTAACAGAAGGTAGGGCTAAACTAGAGTTCTGGTGTAATAGGTTCTACCAAGGCCATATCATAGTCACTAAAAAGAAATGGCCTGGTATGTAATTTCTAGCTCTTGAATTTTTCAAATTGCACAAGCTAAAAATGGTAGCATTCAGACACATCACAGTATACAATGGGTGAACAGTATGCTGACTGTTCTAGGAATTGAGCCTATTTGTAAAATGTCTTTAAGAGAAAAAAAGAACGACAAAATAAATACTTGCATTTATATAACACCTTTTATGACCTCAGGACGTCCCAAAGCGTCAGGTGATCAGGAAGGCCAGTGGAATCTTGGCTTTTATTGCAAGGGGGATGGAGTATAAAAACAGGGAAGTCTTGCTGCAGTTATACAGGGTATTGGTGAGGCCACACCTGGAATACTGCGTGCAGTTTTGGTTTCCATATTTAAGAAAAGATATACTTGCTCTCGAGGCGGTTCAGAGAAGGTTCATTTGGTTGATTCCAGAGATGAGGGGGTTGACGTATGAGGGAAGGTTGAGTAGGTTGGGACTCTACTCATTGGAGTTCAGAAGAATGAGAGGCGATCTTATCGAAACATATAAGATTGTGAGGGGGCTTGATCGGGTGGATGCGGTGAGGATGTTTCCACTGATGGGTGAGATTAGAACTAGGGGGCATAATCTTAGAATAAGGGGCTGCCCTTTCAAAACTGAGATGAGGAGAAACTTCTTCACTCAGAGGGTAGTAAATCTATGGAATTTGCTACCCCAGAGAGCTGTGGAAGCTGCAACATTAAATAAATTTAAAATGGAGATAGACATTTTCCTAGCGGATAAGGGAATTAGGGGTTACGGGGAGAGGGCAGGGAAGTGGACGTGAGTCTAGATTCAGATCAGCCATGACCCTATTGAATGGCGGAGCAGGCCCGAGGGGCTGTATGGCCTACTCCTGCTCCTACTTCTTATGTTCTTACAACCAATGAAGTGCTTTTAAAGCATAGTCACTATTGTAATTTAGGAAATGCAGAGCCAAATTGTGCACAGTAATCTCTCAAACAGCAACCTGCTAATAACCAAACAATCTCTTTTTAGGTATTGTTTGAGGGATAACTGTTGGCCAGGACACCAGGAAACCTCCCTGCTCTTCTTCAAATAGTGCCATGGGATCTTTTACGTCCAGCTGAGAGGGCAGAATGGGGGTTTAACGTCTCATCCAAAAGACGGCAACTCCGACACTGCAGCACTCCCTCAGTACTGCACAGCCTAGATTTTGTGCTCAAGTGTCTAGAGTGGGACTTGAACCTTCTGATTCAGAGGCGAGAGTGCCACCACTGAGCCACAACTGATACATTGATGAAAATCAATGGAATGAAAATCAGGCAGGTTTTCTAAAGGGTTTGGGATCTGCCTGCTAGTTTAGTGGGAATAGGGTCGAGAGAGCAGGAGGTTGGATCTTCTGGATAAGGTGAGCTAGGAGAGGGTTTAAGGGAAGATAGGAGAGAAACTAGAGAAAGATAAGAGTACAGGTCTAGGGCATGTAGATCCTTGGAAGCTTGGCTTGATGGGCAAGGGGAAGGGCAATGCAGTAAACTCTTGTTTAAACGGCACTTTATCATCCGGAATACTTCAATAACCAGCAAAATAGATATATCTCAATACAAAACAACACCTCAATAACCGGTAATCTTGCCGATTCTACCATACATTTAACGGAACATTCTGTAGGTGAGTACCCAATTATACAGTACATTCCTTGATTTTTTTTGTTTGTTAAAAATTGCCTTGGTAGGTATACCTCTGTTATCCAGAATTTTTCATCAACCGGCACCATCCTGGTCCCATAGGTGCCGGATAAGAAAGAGTTTACTGTATATGGGAGAGGCAGCTGATCCAATGATCTCAATCTTAATGACAGAAATCATGAGCTCCTCGCACTTGTTGGAGATGAGGGTGGAGAGGGCAGGTGTGAGGGGTTCAAGGAGACCATTGGTAGTCGAGAAAAGAAACCAGGCATTATCTTTGCATTTCAAGATGTGCCTGATGTGGTCCGCTTGATGTGTGAGAGAGAGAGTGTGGGTTTTACTAGGGAGAAGGGCATCATAGTTGGAGGTGAGGGTATGATTTGAGCAGATCTGTAGTTGCAGAAATATCATGGCGAATGGAGGGCCAGTTGGGCGTTTAAGTGCTATTGTAAGTGACTTGGAAGAATGTTTTTTCCAGGAGCGGACATAGAAGGAAGTTGAGTTGGAAGGGGGGCAGGGGATGCGAGTGGTGGGGGGTACAAGGAAGTGATCAGAGATGACCTTGACTTTGATTGAGATGGTGGGAATAGAGAGGCCACATGAGATGGCAAGGCCAAGGGGGTGACCGAATATGGGTAGGAGAGTTTATATGGAGGGAGGGGTTAACAGAGGACAGGAGGGCAGTGATCTGAGGAGAGAGGGCAAGGTGAGTTAGAATCATAGAAATTTATGGCACTGAAGGAGGCCATTTAGCCCATCGTGTCAATGCGAGCCGAAAAAGCGCGATCCAGCCTAATCCCACTTTCCAGCTCTTGGTCCATAGTCCTGTAGGTTACATATGCAAGTACTTTGTAAATCTGATGAAGTTTTCTGCCTCTACCACTTTTTCAGGCAGTGAGTTCCAGACTTCCACCACCCCTGGACGAAAACAGTTCTTCTCAACTCCCCTCTAATCCTTCTACCACTTACTTTAAATCTGTGTCCCCCTGGTTATTGACCCCTCTGCTAAGGGAAATAGGTCCTTGCTATCTACTCTATCTAGGCCCCTCATAATTTTATACACCTCAGTTAAGTTTCCCCTCAGCCTCCTCTGTTCCAAAGAAAACAACCCCAGCCTATCCAATCTGTCCTCATAGCTATAATTCTCCAGTCTTGGCAACATCCTCGTAAATCTCCACTGTACCCTCTCTAGTGCAATGACATCTTTCCTGTAATGTGGTGACCAGAACTATACGCAGTACTCTAGCTGTGGCCTAACTAGCGTTTTATACAGTTCTAGCATAACCTCCCTGCTCTTGTATTCTATGCCTCGGCTAATAAAGGAAAGTATCACGTATGCCTTCTTTAACCACCTTATCTACCTGTCCTGCTACCTTCAGGGATCTGTGGACGTGCACTCCCAAGGTCCCTCTGTTCCTCTACACTTCTTAATATCCAACCATTTATTGTGTATTCCCTTGCCTTGTTAGCCCTCATAAAATGCATTTCCTCACACTTCTCCAGATAGAATTCCATTTGCCACTTTCTGCCCACCTGACCAGTCCATTGATATCTTTCTGCAGTCTACAGCTTTTTTCTTCACTATCAACCACACGGCCAATTTTTGTATCACCCGCAAACTTCTTAATCATGCTCCCTACATTGAAGTCTAAATCATTGAGATATACCACAAAACGCAAGGGACCGAGTACTGAGCCCTGTGGAACCCCACTGGAAAGAGTCCTCCAGTCAAAAAACCATCCGTCGACCATCACCCGTTGCTTCCTGCCACCTGTTCATCTCCAGTTCTGATGAAAGGTCAGTGACCTGAAACGTTAACTTTGTTTCTCTCTCCACAGCTGCTGCCTGACCAGCTGAGTATTTCCAGCATTTTTCTGTTTTTATTCAGGATCCAACTTGCCACTTTCCTTTGGATCCCATGGGCTTTTACTTTTCTGACCAGTCTGCCATGTGGGACCTTGTCAAAAGCCTTGCTAAAATCCATGTAGACTACATCAAACAAGCTACCCTCATCGAGGCTCCTTGTTACATAAGAAATAGCATCAGGAGTAGGCCATACGGTCCCTCGAGCCTGCTCCGCCATTCGATAAGATCATGGTGGATCATCGACCTCAACTCCACTTTCCCGCCCGATCTCCATATCCCTTGATTCCCCTAGAGTCCAAAAATCAATCTATCTATCTATCAGCCTTGAATATAATCAAAGACTCTGCATCCACAGCACTCTGGGGCAGAGAATTCCAAAGATTCGCAATCCTCTAAGTGAAGAAATTCCTCCTTGTCTCAGTCTTAAATGGCCGACCCCTTATCCTGAGACTATGGCCCCTAGTTCTAGATACTCCAGCCAGGGGAAACAACCTCTCAGCATCTACCCTGTCAATCCCCTTCAGACTCTTGTATGTTTCAATGCGATCATCTCTCATTCTTCTAAACTCGAGAATGTATAGGCTCATTCTACACAATCTCTCATCATAGCCCTCTCATCCCAGGAATCAACCTAGTGAACTTTCTAACTGTTTGGGGTCTATAGCACACTCCTAGCAGTGTGATTGCCCCATTTTTGTTCTTCATTTCAACCCATATGATCTCATTTGATGATCCTTCTAACATGCCATCACTCCTCACAGCTGTAATTGTTTCTTTAACCAATATTGCAACAGCCTCTCCTTTATTTGTCTGTCTCTCTCTCTCTCTCTCTCTCTCTCTCTCTCTCTCTCTCTCACCCGGTCTCTCTCTCGCTCCTCTCTCTCTCTTCTCTCTCACCCGGTCTCTCTCGGTCACGCCCCCCTCGCCCGGTCTCTCGCCCCCCTCGCCCTGGAGATTACTACCTTTTGAGGTCCTGCTTTTTAATCTCTTTCCTAGCTGCCTAAAATCTGCCTGCAGGACCTCCTCCCTACTATGTCGTTGATACCGATATGAACCACGACCTCTGGCTGTCCGCCCCCCCCCCCCCCCAAAAAAAATATTCTGCAGCCGCTCAGTGACATCCTTGACCTTGGCACCAGGGAGGCAACATACCATCCTGGATTCATGTCTGTGGCCGCAGAAACACCTGTCTGTTCCCCCAACTATCGAATCTCCTATCACTATTGCTTTCCTGATTTTCTTCCCCCTCCCCTGTGCAGCTGAGACACCTGTGGTGCCATGGACTTGGCTCTGGCTGTAGTCCCCAGAGGAACCATCACCCTCACTAGTATTCAGTACTGAATACTGGTTGGAGAGCGAGATGCACTCAAGTAGAGATTACTATCATTGAGGTCCTGCTTATTAATCTCTTTGTTAGCTCCTAAAATCTGCCTTGAGATGGAGGTTGAAGTCACTAAGAATGAGAAGTTGCTCTGCAGAGGCTCGGGGAGCAAATCAGTGAGAATATCTCAGTGTGAAGCTTGGGTGGGTGGTAGAGAACGAGGTGGAAAAGTAAAGCAAGGCGAATTGCTCAAAGGAGGCGAAAGTGCCACAGGAGTAAGGGCACAGACCAAGAGGTTATAAGGCCACATTGCCATGGTGCCGGTTTGTTTGGGGCAGGTGATGAAAGGTGTAGAGAGGCTTCAGTAAGGGGGAAGGAGTCCTCACCCAACAGCCAAATTTCCATCAAGGCTACGCTGTCAAGGCAATCATCTACAATAAGGTCATAGATGGCCTTGTTTGTAAGTAAATGGACATTCTGGCGGGAGATGTGGAGAGGAGTGGTGAATGTTGATTTGCTGTAAGAGTGCATGGAATCAGTGTTGGGAGGGATGAGTGGGAAGGGAAGGAGGTTGGCAAGATTAGCTTCCAGTGGGCCAGCTGGATGGTTGGCAAGAGGGTTGGATGGGGTAGTTGGGGTTGCTGCTTGTAAGGAGGCAGTGATAAGTCTGTCAATGGGCCCTTCTGAGAATAAGAGGCAGAGGGAAGCTATGGTCTTATTCAGGATGGAATCCAGCTTGGGACCGTGGTAGGGGAGTAGGAAAGTAGAAGAATATTTACGGGTTGGGGCCTGGGGGAGGGATTTGGGAGGGAAAAGTACTCCAGAGGGGGAGAAATGAATGGAGGCATTACTGGGTATGAGGGGTGAAGAGAAAGAAAAAGGGAGATGGAAGTAATGGGCTCAGGTCCAGAATGGCAGCCAAAAATGTGCACATAAATGGATACTGGGAAACTCAGGTTACATAGGCATGACAAAGTGTAGGATAGATATGTCATGGTTGTAAACTAGGAGAATGGTGCTTGAAAGCCTAGCCCCAAAAGTCTGGCTTCTAAAATAATGACCTAAATTTTCTACTTAGTTATGATGAGAAGTATTAGTTATTAAAGGATTGCCTTTTCTTTCTTCCCTCTAACATGCTTTCCCTTCATTACTGTCCTGAAGAAATTAATTTGGGAAGTGGTTCCACAGGTGCCAGTCACCCTCCAGCACCTCCATTTGGGCCCCTCTGGAATCATATCCCAGCGATGACCTCAACAGGGATGCACTTCCAGTAGACCTTATTATATAATGGTCAGGGGTAGGAAACTTAGCCAATTTAACTTTTTCTGATTCTTTCTGATAGCCTAGAGGTACTGTAGTCAACTCTAGCACACATCCAAGCATACCACAATGACAGACGGGAAAAGACCCATTGGTCCATCCAGCTTGTCCCACGCAACTGCAATGCCTTGAGCTTCACGATATCTACACTCCCCACCCAAAAACCATGTCATCTCCTGGGAGAGGTGAAAAACCAGATAAAACCCAGGCCAATTATGGAAAACAATCTGGAAAATCCTAACTAGTTTAGATGATCAAAACTAGCCCAGGAGACCAGTGTGGCCCTGATTAATGTTATATAGTACCTGCCTTTATATGAGGTGATATCTGCCTCAGCCAGAAACAGGTTCTGAAGGAATTTAGCAAATCAACATTTACCGCAAGAGCCGGCAGCCTGTTCCACAGATGCACTATTCTTTGAGAAAAGAACCACTTCCTAATATCTAACCTAGTTCTGGCTTTACCTAACTTGATATTGTGACTCCTAGTCCTCCCTACATACTACTGCTTTGCTGAGATCACCTTGCTCAGCATAGACCAGCGATTGAACATAGGACCTTACTGGTCAGTATGGCTTGAGAGATGAAGACTTTACCTCTGAACCAGAAGCGCAAAGAATTGGGAAAGAAAACATCAGAGAGATAATTTTCCGAATTTGCACTCGCTCCAGGAATTCATATTTGAAGTTCAGCCATGATTTGCACATGATTTTTTTACCTAACTGGAGAGCAAAGTCAAAAAACTACCCCTCTAAACTCTAGCCATATCCTGCACTTTCTTCACTTTTATTCTACATCTTGTCTGCTTTTGGACCAAGTCCCATTCACCCATCACTCCTGTGCTTGCTGACCTACATTGGCTCCCGGTTAAGCAATACTCGATTTTAAAATTCTCATCCTTTGTAATCAGATACCTCCATGGCCTCGCCCTCCCTATCTCTTTAACCTCCTCCAGCCCTACAACCCTCCAAGATCCCTGCACTCCTCCAATTCTGGTCTCTTGTGCATCCCCGATTTTAATTGTTCCACCATTGGTGGCTGTGCCTTCAACTGCCGGGGCCCTAAGCTCTGGAATTCCCTTCCTAAATCTCTCTGCCTCTCTAATTCTCTTTCCTTCTTTAAGATGTTTCTTAACGCCTACCTCTTTGACCAAGCTTTTGGTCATCTGCCCTAATATCCCCTATGTGGCTCAGTGTCAAATTCTGTTTGATAACATTCCTGTGATGCACCTTGGGACGTTTTACTATGTTAAAGGCACTATATAAATGCAAGTTGTTGTCAGTGGCGGTTCCAAAATGCATCATCATTTTTTCTAAGCTGATTCAGTGATAAGATATCCAAAGTCTCCTAACTAAAGTGTAGCCTCGTGGTCCTCAGTGAAGGCCAAGATCAGGCTTGGCTCTGATTTTCTTTTGCAGTCAATTTGCCTGTTAATACTTAATGTTTTGATTGTGCATAAGGAATGACTATTGGAGTGGAGGGCTACCAGCACCTAGGGAACTGATCTCTGCATGAGTTATATCTAAAATATATTTTGTTCTGTGGATATTTTGGATGTGGGTGTCACTGGCAAGGAGAGCAGTTATTGACCACCTGGTAAGGTCAGCAAGCTTCCTTCCCTAAAGAACATTAGTGAACCAGTTGGGTTTTTACGATAATCCGACAGATTTATAATCAATTTTTACTGATTTATTACTGTTTTTTATTGAACTGAATTCAACTGCCACAATGGAATTTGAATTCATTCACTGGATTACTAGTCCAAGTAACGTTACTACTTCAGTAACATAACCATTACACTACCATACCTGTGTAGAAATGAAGTTGAAAAATTTGGAGGTGGGTGGAAAAAGTGATCTTTTCTCTCACCTCTCCTGAAGACGTGTTGGGGTACAATTCCATTGGTGCCAGTAGCTCCACCTAAGGGATTATTATTAATTTGTAAGCCTCGTTAGTGATGGATGGCAGACTGTTCTCCCTCGTGAAGTGAGTCTGATCCTGTTTTCATCAGCTGGCCAAACTAGATAGTTTGGGAACCCTGGCTGATTTTCCCTTCTCGAACCCAGGCCCGCTGAGTCAAATATTCGCACCTCAACTGCCACCCTGGCTGAGATCAACTCAATCAGCACAAACTATGGATTGAACCTGGGGCCCTCCTGGGAACCAAAGCCTCCGCTACAATAAAGAAGAAAGCCCCTTCTTTCTCAAACTTAACTGCCAGTGCTAATCAAACAAGTACTGATAATAAAGCAAAGTGAATTAATACTAAACAAATCGAATTATCCTAAATATGGAATTGCCTTTGTAAATGAGAGGCACATTGCAAAGTATCAACCGTATTATAAGAATAATAAGCTATTATATCCATGGTATTGGTGATTAAAGGTATTTGCTTCATTTCTAGAGGTTTTTCTTAATGCCAGAGGATTTGTGGAGCCTTTCTGCTTCTTTTAGAAGAGATTGCATTAAGTGAATGGATTAAAAATACCAGAAAATGTAATTTCCTGAAGCAGAGATTTTGTGTACGTTTCCTATTTGTTGAACAAAAAATCCTGCTTAGTAGTAATTAGTTCCAGTGAGGATTGCTTGCATATTTTAACCTGCACTCAAGTGAGTGTAATGTGAAGTTCCCATGCTTCTTGCTGTTTCCTTGTCACCATATATTGTGCTCGACCCGCAATGCGATGTGCAGAGGGGGGGTTGAAATGAAGAAATGCTTTGTAATGCAAATGAACAAGCCCGCCTGAGCACTGCAACTTGGATACAGCCTCTAGCATGAGAGTTTGACTATCTAAAATAGATACTAGCCAGCATCCCTTTTCGTTACGAAACAACCAGCAAGGTGTTTGTGCAAGAGTGTAAGCTGTTCCTGTTCTTGCGTTCTAATTTAGTACTGGGGCTAAGGATTGAAACTCCTTGACAATTTTTTGAGTCACATATTCCTCCTCAATGTCAAGGCAACTAGCATTTTAGAAGTTTCTAGCTTGATTGGTGAGTAAAGCAATAACTGTTCGGTCATTTTATTCCAGAACTGCTGAAACCAGGTCATAGTGTTATAAATCTACAGCTGTAGTATTGATACCTCTCGGCTCTGCAGTTTGTCAGCGACAACAACTTGTATTTATATAGCCCCTTTAACGTAGTAAAACGTCTCGAGGCGCTTCACAGGAGTATTTAAAAGACAAAACATTTGACACCGAGCCACATAAGGAGAAATTAGGGCAGGAGCGTCTTAAAGGAGGAAAGAGAGGTAGCGAGATGGAGAAGTTTAGGCAGGGAATTCCAGAGCTTGGGGCCTAGGCAACAGAAGGCACAACCACCAATGGTTGAGCAATTATAATCAGGGATGCTCAAGAGGGCAGAATTAAAGGAGCGCAGATATCTCGGCAGGAGGTGGGGCTGGGCTGAAGGAGATTACAGAGATGGGGAGGGGCGAGGCCATGGAGGAATTTGAAAACTAGGATGAGAATTTTGAAATCGAGGCATTGCTTAACCGGGAGCCAATGTAGGTCAGCGAGCACAGGGGTGATAGGTGAACAGGACTTGGTGCGAGTTGGGACACGGGCAGCCGAGTTTTGGATGACTTCAAGTTTATGTAGGGTAGAATGTGGGAGGCCAACCAGGAGTGTGTTGGAGTAGCCAAGTCTAGAGGTAACAAAGGCATGGATGAGGATTTCAGCAGCGGATGAGGATTTCAGCAGCAGATGAGCTGAGGCAGGGACGGAGACGGGTGATGTTACGGAGGTGGAAATGGGCAGTCTTAGTTATGCTGCGGATATGTGGTCGGAAGCTCATTTCAGGGTCAAATATGACACCAAGGTTGCGAACAGTGTGGTTCAGCCTCAGACAGATGTTAGGGAGAGGGGTGGAGTCAGTGGCTAGGGAATGGAGTTTGTGGCAGGGACCGAAAACAATGGCTTCGGTCTTCCCAGTATTTAAGTGGAGAAAATTTCTGCTCATCCAGAACTGGATGTCGGATAAGCAGTCTGACAATCATGGTGTTGAAGTGCTTATGCTTGAATAGAGGTGAACTTTTCAGGGTGTTGTCTTTTAAATCCTACATTTCATGTGCTTGTGTGAGGATGTGTTAAATGGAGTCTCGGCTTTATGCTGGTCTAAATTTTTATTTAGCTGGGTCAATGTTCCCAGTAAGAAAAATGTGTGTCTTTTTCAGAAAACATTGCACTATTGCATGAAATTTGACAAGTTAAAATGGGATATTTCATGTTTCACGACATGCTACAATCATTGGCCCTGAACACCCACGATGAAGTACATTCTGGCTTAAATCCTTAGATGTGCCCACCAAGAACTTCTGCTGACCCTGGAAGACTTTATGGGATCATGAGAAGTTCCCTGATTTGCCTGCCAGTGGTGGGCACCTGGGGTGCTAGGGGCACATCTAAAGCATTTGCTATTGAGAAGATGCCAGAAAATACAGATGAGGTCAGGCTGAGGGAGTATTGTTCTTGCCCCCGACACACTATCTGCCCCTATCCCCCCCAAACATGACCAGACTTCCTGTCCCTTCCTACATTGATGGTCATGTAAGGAACGAAGGAAGGTTGTGTCCCGACAAGACCATCCAGGAAGTTTAGGCAAGGATGGAACCCAATGTTATCCGGGTGTAGGCCTAGTACCCATCCATTCCAATGTCGAAGTTATTGTAGTGCACCAGAATGGCTGCAGATTTTTGGAACCCCCATGTTTTGAAGAATTAGAGGGTGAATTCATCTGGCTTTGTTATGTTAGAAATGTGAATTATTTTCTCCTGATACTTTTAGTATTGATCATCAGGGTGGTCATGTTGATGCTTATGTCTGCAGGGCTGTTTCAGGAATAGTTTTGTACATGATGTAGGACACTGTTGACTCTATTCATAGGAATGCAGATGGTTTATATGGTAATATTAAAAAAGATGCCACCCACACTTTAATTAGCTATGTACAGTTTTTAAGTTCACAGTAAGGTCTGGTTATCATGACAGCCCAGTGAGTTTATCTAGTAAGTAGCTGACCACGGAGGTCCCAAGTTCAGCTTCTGGTCTGTGCTGAATTAGCTGATCTCTGCTGATGTTAAGGATTCTACAATTGGCCTCAGTGCCCCTGGGTTAAGGGTGGGAAAATCAGCCATGGTTCCTGCTTCACATCACTATCCAGCAATGTCTGGATGTCAGATTAGAACAACTTGGCTGTGATGTCCCGTTCTGCCCTCCCACTCCCCACCTGCTGACAACCTGGCTACTTGCAGAGTTATGGTACTGGAGGGTACTTGTTTCTGGTGATGCCATTCCCAGCAAGAAGGTAATGCTTTTAGGAAAAGAAGGAAGGAAAGAATATTTGACAAGAGAAATGATTCTCATGGATATTATGCTCATGCTAAAATGTACACAATTTCATTATTTGGGTAAAAATGTAAGAACATAAAAAATTGAGGAACCAGAAACATTTGGCTCATGAAACCATGTGCAGGCCATGTATAATCATCTTTATCATGGACCCTATCCCACTTATACAAATATATGAAAAAGATGAGCTGGTTCATCGAGTCGGTCTCATTCAATGAATTTGTAACTTCCCACTGACCAGCAACTTCATAATCTCCTGGGAGATTAGTTCTTCCTAATTTACGCAAGTAAATAAACAATATAGGGAAGGATGACAAAAGGGAATATGAGTTAGAAGGCATACATAAAATGAAATATCAAGGAATGTAAAGTATTACTGTATATAGGCATAAAAGGACAATTAAAATATGGATAAGGCCACAAAGGGATGAGTAAAATAAACTCCCAGGAGATGATAATGAAATGGCAGGATACTGAATAGATACTTTGCCTCAATTTTCATTGAGGAGGTTAACAGAGAAAATGATAACAGTAGAAGAAGTCAAGAGGGATATTACAACAGTTAAGTAGAAAGAAAGGAGATACTAACCAAACTTGAGGAGGGCAAGATTCTGGATCCAGATAGATTGCATTTGCTAATATTCAAAGAAACTAGGGAGGAGATATAGATGCATTATATAAACATTTGATAGAAAGAGGAATAGTGCCAGAGGACTAATGAACATCAAATGTAATTCCTATTTTTAAAAAGGGAGATAGAACTAATCCAGGGAACTATATAAAGTTAGCTTAATGTCTGTAGAAGCAAAGCTACTAAAACTTTTGTCAAAAGATCAAGTAACAAAATATCTAGAGAGGGAGAATATAATTTTTAAAAAATTATCAGCAAGGATCTCTAAAAGGAAGGTAATGCACATGATTAGCATTAGCTGTACCCACATGCATCATTACATTTATCAAACTGAAATGTCATCTGTGACATGCTATCCATTCCCCCATCACATCTAGATCAGCTTGTAATCTTTCCTTCTCAAGAGGTTCTGATGCCAACAACTTGCATTTATATAGCACCTTTAACGTAAAATATCGCAAGGCACTTCACATGATTGTTATCAAACAAAATTTGATACCGAGTCACATGAGATATTAGGACAGGTGACCAAAAGCTTGGTCAAAGAGTTAGGTTTTAAGGATTGTCTTAAAGGAGGAGGGAGAGGTAGAGGGAGGGAATTCTATCCAGAGTTACGGCCAAGGCAGCTGAATGCATGGCCACCAGTGGTGGAGCAATGAAAACGGGATGTGCAAGAGGCCAGAATTGGAGGAATGCAGAGATCTCGGAGGGTTGTAGGGCTGAAGGAGGTTACAGAGATAGGGAGGGGTAAAACCATGGAGGGATTTGAAAACAAGGATGAGAATTTTTTAAAAAGGCATTGCTGGACCAGACACCAATGTAGGTCAGCAAGCACAGTGGGATGGATGAATGGTACTTGGTGCAAATCAGGATACGGGCAGCAGAGTTTTGGATGAGCTCAAGTTTAACGGGTGCAAGGTGGGAGGCCGACCAGGAGAGCATTGGAATAGTTGAGTTCGAGGTAACTGGCATGGATGAGGATTTCAGCAGCAGATGAGCTGAGGCAGGAATGGAGATGGGCATTGTTATGGAGGTGGAAATAGGTGGTCTTGGTGATGGAGAGGTTATGGGGTCAGAAGCTCAACTCTGTCAAATACCACGGTTGTGAATGGTCTGATTCAGACTTGGACAGTAGCCCGGGAGTAGGATGGAGTTGGTGACTAGAGAACGGAGTTTGTGGCAGGGACCGAAGGCAATAGCTTTGTCTTCCCAATATTTAATTGGAGGAAATTTCTTCTCCATCAATACAGCTTTTTGTGTCATCTGTGAACTTGTTAACAGTACCTCCAACACCTTCATCCAGATCATTGATGTATATAAGAACATAAGAAATAGGAGCAGGAGTAGGCCCTTTGGCCCTTCAAGCTTGGTCTGCCATTCAAGAAGATCATGGCTGATCTTCTACCTCAACTCTACCTTCCCGCACTATCCCCATATCCCTTAATTCCCAAAAATTTATTGACCTCTGTCTTAAATATACTCAACGACTGAGCATCCACAGCTCTCTGGGGTAGAGAATTCCAAAGATTCACAACCCTTTGAGTGAAGACATTTCTCCTCATCTCAGTCCTAAATGGCCGACCCCTTATTCTGAGTCTGTGACCCTGTGTTCTAGATTCCCCAGCCAGGGGAAACATTTTCCCAGCATTAGCCCTGTCAAGCCCCTTAAGAATTTTATATGTTTCAGTTAGATCACCTCTCATCTTCTAAACTCTAGGGAATATAGGTCGAGTTTACTCAATCTTTCCTCATAGGGCAATCCCCTCATCCCAGGAACCAGTCTAGTGAACCTTTGTTGCACTCCCTCTAGGGCAAGTATGTCTTTCCTTAGGTAAGGAGACCAGAACTGTACACCGTACCCCAGGTGTGGTCTCACCAATGCCTTCTTTACTCTTATACTCTAATCCCTTTGTAACAAAAGCTAACATACCATTTGCTTTCCTAATTGCTTGCTGTACCTGCATGTTAACTTTCTGTGATTCATGTACAAGGACACCCAGGTCCCTCTGAATGCAAACATTTCCCAGTCTCTCTCCATTCAAAAAATATTCTGCTTTTTTGTTTTTCCTACCAAAGTGGATAACTTCACACTTCCCCGTACTTATAAAGAGTAACGGCCCTAACACCGATCCATGCAGGACCTCACTTGTAACCAGTCTCCATGCAGAGATAATCCTACACTGTAGTAAAAGTCTATGGTAGCTACACTTGTAGCTCCATTCTTAAACCTTGCCAGTTGTCTCATGCAGATCAGATGTACATGGTTTCAGCAGCACATGAAGCAAGATGTTCTGTGGAGAACTTGCCTGTTGACACTTATTCCTATATCCTTTAAGCCCACCCTTCAATTAAAAAAATTAGATAAATATTATCAATTGAGACTATCTTGGAGGGTATGCTTCACATAGGAAGTACAAGTGCTCAGTGGCAAATCCATTTATTATTTACCAGGTAAAAGACATTCTTATTTTTTTCTCACTAACTTCAACCCAACCTCAGGCAAGCACGTCACCCTTACAGGTGTGAATTATCCACGCTAGACTGGTCTTTCTGCATGAGTTTATTAATCATTGACAAATTATGAGCATTTTGTTCTGTGAACTTGTGCCCCTGAAGAAATGAATTGAGACGAACTAAGCTAATTTCATATAGTCCCTTACAACTGCCTTTGAATTGAACTCTGAAGTGAGATTACAGTGAGTATGTTAGCCCAATGTACCACCCAGTCACTGATGTAACTTTTAAATGAGGGAGTCTCACATATAACTCTTTCTAAAACTTAAAATTGGAAAATTCTTAATTAACTTTAACAAAATTTACTTTTTTATCAAAAGCATTATTTTGTTTAAGCTTTAAGTGCTGATAAAATTTGTTTAGATGAATTATTGAGGTTGACAATGAGGTAGCTAGAGTAATATCTGTATGAGTTTGAGTTGTTAACACACGGTTCTATGGGCATTTCAACATTGTGTGTTAATTTACCTCCTTACAGTGACTTTGCATTCCTCCTAACCTCACTCAGTTTCTGCAACGCGTGTCGTCTCCTCTTTAGTGGCTTTGTCTTGCACCTAAACTCAGTTTATCCTGTCTCCTCACCTTTGCTTTTTTTGCTTCTCTGTCTCGGCCTCCACATAAATTCTCTCACGAACACCAATTGCCACCCCTTGATGTCATTGCCACATTTTAAAGGACATAAGATCAAACTGGGTGTGCTGACTTCATCACCCGAATTTGTAATGTGTTCCTGTTGCACAAGGTTTCTCCACTGAGGATTCTCTAAAATCTACCCCTTTATCACCTCAGAAGTCTTGGTCATTGACCAGGCTATCTTCAACCACTTCCTTTTACACAATCACTTTTCTACCCTCCTTGCATCTCCAGAGAAAGCAAGAGCTACCTCCTAACTCTCTCTCAAGTGCCTTCTCAACATTCTTTCCCCATCCACTACTGGCTCCCATCCCATTATTTCCAGGCTCAACAGCCACCATGAGGTACTCAAGTCTGGGATGCAGATTTGAGAAGACATGGCTCGTCACCCACCTAGCTATGTACTTTCTGCCTTAGATCATCTCAAGGAGGCTGCTCCCTCATAGCCACATCTAATTGAATCTAACTAATCTAACTGATTTTTTTGATGAAGTAACAGGGATGATTGATGAAGGGAATGCAATGGATGTTGTCTACATGGATTTTAGGAAGGCGTTTGACAAAGTACCACATAGAAGGCTGGTTAACAAAATTGAGGCTCATGGAATAGGTGGGTCAGTGGCAGCTTGGATAAAGAATTGGTTTAATGACCGGAAACAGCGAGTTGTGGTAAATGGCTGCTTTTCAGACTGGAGGATGGTAGACAGTGGTGTTCCCCAAGGATCAGTGCTGGGGCCACTGCTTTTTTTGATATATGTAAATGACCTGGATATTGGAATCCAAAGTAAAATTTCTAAATTTGCCGATGACACCAAACTTGGGGGGGGTGGCAAACAGTGAGGATGATACCAATCGACTGCAACAGGACATAGAAAAGCTAGCAGAATGGGCAGCCAAGTGGCAGATGGAATTTAATACAGACAAGTGTGAGGGGATGCATTTTGGCAGAAGGAACAGGGAGAGGCAATATACACTTAATGGTACAGTTTTAAAGAGTGTGCAGGGACAGAGGGACCTGGGAGTTAATGTGCATAGGTCCCTGAAGGTGGCAGGACATATTGAGAGAGTGGTTAGCAAAGCATATGGGATCTTGGGCTTCATAAATAGAGGTATTGAGTACAAAAGTAGAGAAGCTATGCTGAACCTTTATAAAGCGCTGGTTAGGCCACAACTGGAGTATTGCGTCCAGTTCTGGTCACCACACTTTAGGAAGGATGTGAAGGCACTGGAGAGGGTGCAGAGGAGCTTTACCAGAATGGTTCTGGGGATGGGGGATCTTAGCTACAAGGACAGGTTGGAGAAGCTGGATTTGTTTTCATTAGAGCAAAGGAGGTTGAGGGGTGATTTGATAGAGGTGTACAAGATTATGACGGGTTTGGATAGGCTAGAAGGGGAAAGGCTGTTCCCACTAGTTGTTGTACAAGGATTAGGGGACACAGATTTAAGGTTTTGGGCAAGAGATACGGGGGGATGTGAGGAAAAACTTTTTTACGCAGCAAGTGTGAGGACTTGGAACTCGCTGTCAACGGAAATGGTGGAAGCGGAGACACTCGGTGTTTTCGAGGGGAGACTGGATAGGGGAAATAAACTTACAGGGCTACGGAGATAGAACGGGGGAATGGGACTGACTGGATTGCTCTACAGAGAGCCGGCACGGACTCGATGGGCTGAATGGCCTCCTTCTGTGCCGTTATAACTCTGACAACTACATAGAATCATAGAAATTTATGGCACAGTTGGAGGCCATTCAGCCCATTGTGTCTGCCAGTCAAAAAAGAGCTATCCAGCCTGATCCCACTTTCCAGTTCTTGGCCTTGTAGGTTACAGCACTTCAAGTGCACTTTTTAAATGTGATGGTGGATCTTCCTACAACTCCCAAAATTGGCCTGGAGAGCAAGACAACCCTGATGTGCCTCAATGAATCCGAGACTCGACGTTAACGGAGCAAAGCAAGGCTTTTATTAACTCAGAAAGTAATACACATTGGAGAAGTGTCTCTCATCCAGAGATCTGCTGTACTGCTGTGAGACACGCTGGGGCTTGCTTAAGTAGGGGCCAGGTATGAGCGGAGCCCTACACACAATACAATACAGGTAAGGAAATGAAACTGAAACTAAACTAAACACAGGGAATACAGTGCCTGATGAATGGCATATTTCATCACATTCACCCCTTCTACAGATCTAGTCTGTTCAGGGGTTTGATAGTCCTCTGTGACCGACGTAGCTGTTGTGGTGCCGCGGGTGTCGGCTGGGTGTCCCCGGTGGCCTCCTGGGTCTCTGCCGGGGGCGCCGTCAGGGTTGTTGAAGGGGTATTTGGTGGGGGCACCGTTGGTCGATGTTCTTCCGGGGGTGGTGAAAGGATAGTGGGTGGGTAAGAATTGCTGTGATCGTTGTTGCTGTTGTTGTCGTGGTTGTTGTCGTTACCGGCTGGGGCGACGTCTTTTATGGACACGGTGTCCTCCCTTCCGTTGGCGTGCCGGACATACGCGTATTGGGGGTTGGCGTGGAGTAGGTGCACTGACTCCACGAGGGGGTCCGTCTTGTGGCCCCTCACATGCCTTCGTACAAATACCGGACCTGGGGTGGAGAGCCATGACGGCATGGATACGCCAGAGGTGGATTTCCGGGGAAAGACAAACATTCGTTCATGAGGCGTGGCATTAGTGGCAGTACACAATAGCGACCGTATCGAATGGAGCACATCTGGGAGGACTTCCTGCCAGCGGGAGATAGGGAGGCCCTTGGTCCTTAGAGCTAGAGTGACTGCTTTCCATACTGTCCCGTTCTCTCGCTCCACCTGGCCGTTACCCTGGGGGTTGTAGCTGGTGGTACGGCTCGTGGTGATCCCCCTGGACAGCATGTACTGGCATAGCTCTTCACTCATGAAGGACGCCCCCCTATCTGTATGGATGTAGCTCGGCATACTGAACAGGCAGAACAGGCTGTTGAGGCATTTAATGACCGTGGCGCTGGTCATGTCTGGGCAGGGGAAGGCGAATGGGAAACGGGGAGTATTCGTCCACAATGTTCAGGAAGTAAACATTGCGGTCGACTGACGGGAGGGGGCCCTTGAAATCTAAGCTGAGCCTCTCAAAGGGCCGTGTAGCTTTGATTAAGTTGGCTCTATCTGGGCGGTAGAACTGAGGCTTGCACTCAGCGCAAGTGCGGCAGTTCCTGGTCAGAGACCGAACTTCCTCAATCGAGTAGGGTAAGTTGCGGGACTGTATGAAGTGGAACAGCCGTGTGACCCCTGGGTGGCAGAGGTCGTTGTGGAGGGTCTGTAGCCGATCCCCGGTGGCGCTGGCACACATCCCTCGTGAGAGGGCGTCGGGGGATTCGTTAAGGGCCCCTGGCCGGTAAATGATGTCATACTCGAAGGTGGAGCGCTCGATCCGCCACCTAAGAATCTTATCATTTTTAATCTTCCCCCTCTGTTTATTATTGAACATAAACGCCACCGACCGCTGGTCGGTAAGTAGGGTGAAGCGTTTGCCGGCTAGGTAGTGCCGCCAGTGGCGCACTGCCTCCACGATGGCTTGGGCCTCCTTTTCCACGGAGGAGTGTCTGATCTCGGGCCCTTGGAGGGTCCTCGAGAAGAAAGCTACGGGCCGCCCTGCCTGGTTGAGGGTGGCCGCCAAGGCAAAGTCAGACGCATCACTTTCCACTTGAAAGGGAGTGTTCTCGTCCACTGCCTGTAGCGTGGCCCGCTCAATATCCCGCTTAATGCTTTTGAAGGCGACGTGGGCCTCAGCAGAGAGCGGAAAAGAGGATGCTTTCAAGAGGGGGCGGGCTTTGTCGGAGTAGTTGGGGACCCATTGGGCATAATAAGAAAATAACCCCAGGCACCTTTTCAGGGCTTTGGGAGTGTTGGGCAGGGGGAGCTCCCGTAGGGGGCGCAATCGGACGGGGTCTGGTCCGATTTCCCCATTCTCCACCACGCTGCTTAGTATGCAGAGGCGCGTGGTGTTGAAAACGCACTTGTCCTCGTTGTAAGTGAGGTTGAGTTTTTGTGCGGTTTTCAGGAACCTCTCGAGGTTCGAGTCGTGATCCTGCTGGTTGTGACCGCAGATGGTGACGTTGTCGAGGTAGGGGAAGGTTGCCTGCAAGTGGTGGTCATCGACCATGCGGTCCATCTCCCTCTGGAAGACCGAGACCCCATTCGTCACCCCAAAGGGGACTCTGAGGAATTGGTAGAGGCGTCCGTTCGCCTCGAAGGCGGTGTACGGGCAGTCCTCTGGTCTGATAGGGAGCTGGTGGTACGCTGACTTGAGGTCGATGGTGGAGAACACCCGATATTGGGCGATTTGGTTCACCATCTCGGATATGCGGGGTAGCGGGTAGGCGTCTAGCTGGGTGTATAGATTAACCGTCTGGCTATAATCTATCACCATCCGCTTCTTCTCGCTACCCCTCACCACCACCACTTGGGCGCGCCACGGGCTGTTGCTGCGTTCGATAATGCGCTCCTTCAGGAACCTGTCTACCTCGGTCGCGATAAACCGCCTGTCCTCCCAGCTGTACCTCCTGCTTTTGGTCGCTATTGGCCGGCAGTTGGGAGTAAGGTTCGCGAATAGCGAAGGCGGCTTTACCTTCAGGGTAGCCAGACCGCACACTGTGAGGGGCGGCTGGGACCCACCGTAATTGAGCGTGATGCTTTGGTGGTGGCACTGGAAATCCAGGCCCAAGATCACGCTCGCACATAGACTCTTCATGATTAGTAATTTAAAATTATCGTATACAGTTCCGTTAACGGACAATTGTACCGCGCAGTAACCCATAATGGTCGATGTCTGGGTTTTATCAGCCATAGAGATGGTGCCCCGAGCAGGGACCACCGTTAGAGAGAGTTGTTGTGCTAGTTCAGGGTGGATAAAACTCTCCGTGCTTCCACTGTCAATTAAACATTTAACCCCGCACCCGTTTACCTCGATGTCCACCATTGATTTGGATAGCGGGTGCGGTCTGGTCTGGTCCACTGTGACCGATGCCACTGTAGGGCCCTGATCGAGACAAGATGGCGTCCACGCTGTCTGCTCACAAGATGGCGGACCCCACGAGGTCGGGCAAGATGGCGTCCAAGATGGCCGCTCCCACGGCGCACACGCGGCGGTGGCGGGTTTTCCAGCGGGGTTCCCTCTGCACACCTTCCCGAAGTGCCCCTTCTTACCGCACTTAAAGCAGGTGGTGCCTTTCGCCGGGCACAGGTTTCTGGTGTGCTTCGGCTGCCCGCAGAAGTAGCAGTTGGGGCCCCGACGCGTCGCGGCTGTCGTAGGGCTTCTGGGGGGAGAGCGGGGCCCCGACGGTGTCGGGCTGCCGGGCGGTGAAGATGCCTTCCAAGATGGCAGCGCCCTTGGTGCACGCGTGGGCGGCGCGGGCTGAAGAGTAGGCGTCCGAGTTTCTCTGGGCCACATCCAGGGATCGCGCTGTGTCCACAGCCTGTTTCAGGTCCAATCCTGTTTTTTCCAGTAGTCTCTGCCGGATGTAAGTGGAGCTGAGGCCTGTTATAAAGGCATCACGAACAAGCTCGTCAGTGTACACTGCGGCTTTTACATCTGGGCACTTGCAGTCTTTGCCAAGCGTTTTCAGGGTGACTAGGAACTCATCCAGCGATTCCCCAGGTCGCTGTGTGCGAGTAGCGAGCAGATGCCTAGCGTACACCTCGTTCGTAGGCCGCTGGTAATGCGCCTTTAGGATGTCGCAGGCGGCCGGGTACGTGTCGGCGTCTTGGATGAGGGGGTAAACCCGGTGGCTTACCCAATTCCGCAGGATTCCGAGTTTCATACTCTCAGCGTCCGTAGCGCCTGTGATGGCTGCGGAATTGTCCAGGAAGAATTCCATACACTTAAACCAGTGTCCGAATCGTGCCGATGCGTCCGAAGCATGCGGGTCCAAATCCAAACGTTCGGGTTTCAAGAGTTGGTCCATTGCGTTGAAAATTGAGTTAATAAAATTGATGTGCCTCAATGAATCCGAGACTCGACGTTAACGGAGCAAAGCAAGGCTTTTATTAACTCAGAAAGTAATACACATTGGAGAAGTGTCTCTCATCCAGAGATCTGCTGTACTGCTGTGAGACACGCTGGGGCTTGCTTAAGTAGGGGCCAGGTATGGGCGGAGCCCTACACACAATACAATACAGGTAAGGAAATGAAACTGAAACTAAACTAAACACAGGGAATACAGTGCCTGATGAATGGCATATTTCATCACAAACCCAAATCATCTCCTCCACCAAAAACAGTCTGCTTCAACCTACACCCCCACCCCCTACCTTCCATAGAAACATAGGAGCAGGAGTAGGCCATTTGGCCCTTCGAGCCTGCTCCGCCATTCAATATAATCATGGCTGATTCTCTCTCTACCATATTCCCGCGCTCTCCCCATACCCCTTGATGCCTTTTGCGTCTAGAAATCTATCTCTCTCCTTAAATATATTCAGTGACTTGGCCTCCACAGCCTTCTGTGGTAGAGAATTCCACAGGTTCACTACCCTCTGAGTGAAGAAATTTCTCCTCATCTCAGTCCTAAATGTCCTACTCCGTATCCTGAGACTGTGACCCCTCGTTCTAGAGCCCCCAGCCAGGGGAAACATCCTCCCTGCATCCAGTCTGTCTAGCCCTGTCAGAATTTTATACAATGAGATCCCCTCTCATTCTTCTAAACTCTAGTTAATACAGGCCTAGTCGACCCAGGAATCAGTATGGTGAACCTTCACTGCACTCCCTCTATGGCAGGTATACCCTTTCTTAGGAGACCAAAACTGCACACAGTACTCCAGGTGTGGTCTCGCGGCCCTGTATAACTGTAGTAAGACATCCTTGTTCCTGTACTCAAATCCTCTTGCAATGAAGGCCAACGTACCATTTGCCTTCCTAACTGCTTGCTGCACCTACATGTTTGCTTTCAGTGACTGGTGTACAAGGTCCCTTTGTACATCAATATTTCCCAATCTATCGCCATTTAAATAATACTCTGCCTTTCCGTTTTTCCTACCAAAGTGGATAACTTCACATTTATCCATGTTATACTGCATCTGCCATGTACTTGCCCACTCACTCAACTTGTCTAAATTGCCTAGAAGCCTCTGCATCCTCCTCACAACTCACAATCCTACCTAATTTCGTGTCATCAGCAAACTTGGAAATATTACATTTAGTTCCCTCATCCAAATCATTGATATATATTGTGAATAGCTGGGGCCCAAGCACTGATCCCTGCGGTACCCCACTAGTCACCGCCTGCCACCCCGAAAAAGACCCATTTATTCCTACTCTCTGTTTCCTGTCTTTTAACCAATTTTCAATCCATGCCAGTATATTACCCCGAATCCCATGTGCTTTAATTTTGCACACTAACCTCTTATGTGGGACTTTATCAAAGGCCTTCTGAAAATCCAAATACACCACATCCACTGGTACTCCCTTATCTATTCTACCAGTTACATCCTCAAAAAAACTCCAGTAGGTTTGTCAAACACGATTTCCCTTTCATAAACCCATGTTGACTTTGTCTAATCCCGTTGCTATTTGCTAAGCGTCCTGTTATCACATCCTTTATTATAGACTCTAGCATTTTCCCTACTACTGATGTTAGGCTAACCGGTCTGTAGTTCCCTGTTTTCTCTCTCCCTCCTTTTTTAAATAGTGGGGTTACATTTGCCACCCTCCAATCTGCAGGAACTGTTCCATAATCTATAGAATTTTGGAAGATGACAACCAATGCATCCACTATTTCCATGGCTACCTCTTTTCGTACTCTGGGATGCAGATTATCAGGCCCTGGGGATTTATCGGCTTTCAGTCCCATTAATTTCTCCAGCACTTTTTTTACTAATACTAATTTCCTTTAATTCCTCCTTCTCACTAGACCCTTGGTTCCTTAGCATTTCTGGGAAGTTATTTGCGTCCTCTTCCGTGAAGACAGAACCGAAGTATTTGTTTAATTGCTCCGCCAGTTCCTTGTTCCCCATTATAAATTCTCCCGTTTCTGACTGTACGGGACCTACATTTGTCTTCACTAATCTTTTTCTTTCCATCCAAAGGTCGCACATTAAATGAGAGGTCCTTGTGGATTTCTTTGTGGCCAAAGTTGAGGGCTTTGTCTCCAGCATCCCCCAGCCCTCTGCTTTATAAGGTTTCCACTTTCTCTACACTCTGCTGCTGCTCCCAATCTCCCTCCCTCCAGAACTCATTTGCTCCATGAAGCCTTCACCTGCTCCCTCCTAGTGCTCTCTCCAACCTATTCAAAACCGCTGTCATCACTTGTTAACCCCATCCCACCCTTTACCTTTCCATTGTCTTTAACGACCATCCTATTTTCAACCAATTTTGTTCACCAAAGTTCTTGCTGTTGTCGTGCAACTATGTGCTCCCCTCTTCCACCAGTTCCTATTCAAGAACCTCTAATCCAGTTCGCATCCACAGCACTGACACTTCCCTAGTCAAAGAAACTATTGATATCCTATGCCACTGTGACTGTGCAGATTTCAGAATGAAACCAGGGCTTTAAAAGGTTAAATTGAGGACAGATTGTATAAACAACATCATGCATTTATATAGCACCTTTTAACATAGTAGAACATCCTAAGGTGCGTCACCGAACTATTATTAGACACCGAGTTACATAAGGAGATATTAGGACAGGCGACCAAAAATTTTGTCAGAGGTAGGTTTTAAGGAGTGTCTTAAAGGAGCAGAGAGCGGTGGAGAAGCGGAGAAGTTTAGGGAGGGAATGCCAGAGCTTGGGGCCTAAACAGCAAAAGGCACAGCTGCCAGTGGTGCAGTAAAGGAAATTTGGGATGCACAAGAGGCCAGAATTGCAGGAACACAGTTCTCGTAGGATTGCAGGGTTGGAGGAGGTTACAAAGATAGGCAGGAGTGAGGCCATGGAGTGATTTGAACACAAGGATGAGACTTTTAGTCCTTTAAGATGTCGTTTAAGACATTTGGCAATAATATAGGTCGGCGAGCACAGGGGTGATGGGTGAACAGGATTTGGGTTTGAGTTGGGATATAGGCAACAGAGTTTTGGATGAGCTGAAGTTTATGGAGGGGGATGATGCAAGGCCAGAGAGGAGAGTATTGGAATAGTGGATTCTTGAGGTAACAATTGGATGGCTTTGATTGAGGGTTTCAGCAGAAAATGAGCTGAGGCAGAGTCGAAGACGGGTGATATTACAGAGGTGGAAGTAGGCGGTCTTGGTGACGGACAGGATATGGGGTCAGAACCAGAATTGCAAGTGTTTCTTTATGCCTTCCTATTGATGGACCTGTGATTGCAAGGTACTGGCTCGTCATAAAGTATGGCTTTTTGTATGATAACTCAAAAAACACAGACCAAATAACGTTTTAGACACTGAATCATAGCATCATACAGCACAAGAGGAGGCCATTCAGCCCATCATGCCTGTGCCAGCTCTTTGAAAGAGCTATCCAATTAGTCCCACTCCCTTGCCCTTTCCCCATAGCCCTGCAAATTTTTCCCCTTCAAGTATTTATCCAATTCCCCTTTGAAAGTTATTATGGAATTTGCTTCCACTACACTTTCAGGCAGTGCATTCCATGTTATAACTCACTGCATAAAAATATTTCTCCTCTTGACTCTGGTTCTTTTGCCAGTTACCTTAAATCTGTGTCCCCGGTTACCAACCCACTTATCACTGGAAATAGTTTCTCCTTACTCTATCAAAACCCTTCATGATTTTGACCACCTCTATTAAATCTCCCCTTAACCTTCTCTGCTCTAAAGAGAACAGCCCCAGCTTTTCTAATCTCTCCAAGTAACTGAAGCCCCACATTGCTGGTACCAATCTAGTAATTCTCCTCTATACCCTCCCTAAGGCTTTGACATCCTTCCCAAAGTGTGGTGCCCAGACTTGGGCACAGTACTCCAGCTGGGTCCTAACCAATGTTTTATAAAGGTTTATTTTTTAATTTGTTCATGGGATCAGGGCGTCACTAGCAAAGCCAGCATTTATTGCCCATCCCTAATTCTCATCGAGAAGATGGTGAGTCAGTGTGGTGAAAGTACTCCCACAGTGCTGTTAGGGAGGGAGTTTCAGGATTTTGACCGTGATGATGAAGGAACGGCGATATACTTCCAAGTCAGGATGGTGTGTGACTTGGAGGGGAACTTGGAGGTGGTGGTGTTCCCATGCACCTGCTGCCCTTGTCCTTCTAGGTGGTAGAGGTCACGGGTTTGGGAGGTGCTGCGGAAGAAGCCTTGTCGAGTTGCTGCAGTGCACCTTGTAGATGGTACACACTGCAGCCACGGTACGCCGGTGGTGGAGGGAGTAAATGTTTAAGGTGGTGGATGGGGTGCCAATCAAGCGGTCTGCTTTGTCCTGGATGGAGTCGAGCTTCTTGAGTGTTGTTGGAGCTGCACTCATCCAGGCAAGTGGAGAGTATTCCATCACTCCTTACTTGTGCCTTGTAGATGCTGGAAAGGCTTTGGGGAGTCAGGAGGTGAGACACTTACCACCTAGCCTCTGACCTGCTGTTGTTGCCACAGTATTTATGTGGCTGGTCCAGTTAAGCTTCAGGTCAATGGTGACCCCCGTTATGTTCATGGTGGGGGATTCGGCGATGGTAATGCTGTTGAATGTCAAGGGGTGGTGGTTAGACTCTCGCTTGTTGGAGATCGTCATTGCCTGGCACTTGTGTGGCACGAATGTTACCTGCCACTTATCAGCCCAAGCCTGAATGTCGTCCAGGTCTTGTTCCATGCTGGCATGGACTGCTTCATTATCTGAGGAGTTGCGAATGGCGCTGAACACTGTGCAGTCATCAGCAAACATCCCCATTTTTGACCTTATGTTGGAGGGCAGGTCATTGATGAAGCAGCTGAAGATGGTTGGGTCTAAGACACTGTCCTGAGGAACTCCTGCAGCGATGTCATGGGGCTGTGATGATTGACCACCAACCACCACAACCATCTTCTTTTGTGCTAGGTATGACTCCAGCCAGTGGAGAGTTTTCCCCCCGATTCCCACTGACTTCAGTTTTACTAGGGCTCCTTGATGCCACACTCGGTCAAATGCTGCCTTGATGTCAAGGGCAGTCACTCTCACCTCACCTCTGGAATTCAGCTGCATTGTCCATGTTTGGACCAAGGCTGTAATGAGGTCTGGAGCCGAATGGTCCTGGCGGAACTGAAACTGGGCATCAGTGAGCAGGTTATTGGTGAGTAAGTGCCGCTTGATAGCACTGTCGCCGACACCTTCCATCACTTTGCTGATGATTGAGAGTAGACTGATGGGGCGGTAATTGGCTGGATTGGATTTGTCCTGCTTTTTGTGGACAGGACATACCTGGGGAGTTTTCCACATTGTTGGATAGATGCCAGTGTTGTAGCTGTACTGGAACAGCTTGGCTGTGACTGTCTGTGTGGAGTTTGCACATTCTCCCCGTGTTTGCGTGGGTTTTCGCCGGGTGCTCCGGTTTCCTCCCACAGTCCAAAAATGTGCAGGTTAGGTTGATTGGCCATGATAAAAATTGACCCTTAGTGTTAGGGGGGATTAAATACGTGGGGTTACGGGGATAGGGCTTGGGTGGGATGGCTGTCGGTGTAGGGACCGGGTGCTAGGGTTTGGATGATCAGCCATGATCTCGTTGAATGGCGGAGCAGGCTCGAAGGGCCGAATGGCCTACTCCTGCTCCTATCTTCTATGTTTCTAGAGGCGCGGCTAGTTCTGGAGCACAAGTCTTCAGCACGACAGCCGGGATGTTGCCGGTGCCCATAGCCTTTGCTGTATCCAGTGCGCTCTGCCATTTCTTGATATCACGTGGAGTGAATAGAATTGGCTGAAGACTGGCTTCTGTGATGGTGGGGAACTCAGGAGGAGGCCGATATGGATCAACCAGTCGGCACTTCTGGCTGAAGATGGTTGCAAATGCTTCAGACTTGTCTTTTGCACTCGTGCTGGGCTCCACCATCATTGAGGATGGGGATATTCATGGAGCCTCCTCCTCCCGTTAATCGTCCACCACCATTCATGACTGGTTGTGGCAGGACTGCAGAGCTTTGATCTGATCCATTGATTGTGGGATCGCTTAGCTCTGTCTATAGCATGCTGCTTCCGTTTTTTAGCATGTATGTAGTCCTGTGTTGCAGCTTCCCCAGGTTGGCACCACATTTTTAGGTACGCCTGGTGCTACTCCTGGCATGCTCTTCTACAATCCTTATTGAACCAGGGTTGGTCCCCTGGCTTGATGGTAATTGTAGAGCGAGGGATATGCCAGGCCATGAGGTTACAGATTGTGGTGAAATACAATTCTGCTGCTGCTGATGGCCCACAACACCTCATGGATGCCCAGTTTTGATCTGTTCTGAATCTATCCCATTTAGCACAGTGGTAGTGCCACACAACATGATGGAGGGTGTTCTTGGTGTGAAGACAGAACTTCGTCTCCACAATATCTGTGCAGTGGTCACTGCTTCCAATGCTGTCATGGACAGATGCATCTGCGACAGGTAGATTGGTGAGGACAACGTCAAGTAGGTTTTTCCCCTCGTGTCGGTTCTCTCACCACCTGTTGCAGGCCCAGTCTGGTAGTTATGTCCTTCAGGGCTCGGCCAGCTCGGTCAGTAGTGGTGCTACTGAGCCACTCTTGGTGATGGACATTGAAGCCTCCCACCGAGAGTACATTCTGTGCCCTTGCTACTCTCAGTGCTTCTTCCATGTGGTGTTCAACATGGAGGAGTACTGATTCATCAGCTGTGGGAGGGCGGTAGGTTGTAATCAGCAGGAGGTTTCCTTGCCCATGCTTGACCTGAAGCCATGAGGCTTCATAGAGTCTGGAGTCAATGTTGAGGACTCCCAGGGCCACTCCTTCTCGACTGTATGCCACTGTGCCACCACCCCTGGCGGGTCTGTCCTGCCGGGCATAACTTCTTTGCTTTCGTGCTCAATGCCTCTGTTTATAATGCCAAGGATCCCATATCTACATGTAATCCTAGAAATTACTATCGCCGATATCAGTAGCCAAACACTAATATTTTCATACAATAACAAAATACTGCAGATGCTGGAAATCTGAAATAACAACAGAAAACGCTGGAAACACTCAGCAGGTCAGGCAGCATCGAGGAGAGAGAAACCGAGTCAACGTTTTGGGTTGAGGACCCTTTGTAGAACTAATATTTTCATACTCATCTGCTATTTAGTGGGGGTACTAACCCACTTAAAATAAACAGAAGAATGTCATATGAGTGTGTTAAATGTGTGGCTGCTGTTATTGCCAACAGTAATTAATAGGCAAATGTATCTTGAAGTACCTTTTAGCAGCAAAAGGCTTGGTGGACTTGTTTTGATTATTGGCAAGTTTTCTTTTAATTATTTTTGATTGATAGCCTGAAGTATTCCTTTAATGGGCAGTGTTGCAAAATTGGCCATTGACTATTTTTAGTTTACAGTAGTTTATAAAATCATCAGTGCATAAAAATTGTTAGTAGACTAATTGCGTCTATTGGTTTTTACTGTGAATTGTTTTATATTAACTTTGCAGTGACTGTGGTTCAGTTTTTACATAACAAGCCATTAATATGTTCCATGAAATGTTGTAAGAAACCGATCTTTAGATACAGAAGTGGTATGCGGGCAGTACAGATCTATAGTGTTTGCTGACACGATGGAATGTTGACGTCTGAATCAACCTTTGGGTGGAGAAGGAAAGAGTACTGCACGCATGCATGCATGTTGTAGTCACTGTGGTTAAATGGCACATGGTTGAAGTACAGAAATGAATATTCAGACTGTAAGTTTGGAGAATGTTGCAACCCAGGAAGGAAATCTGAGCTGCTAGTTTCCAGTTGTGTAAGCCAAAGCTAAAAGTCTGGTTTTGTGGGCAATCTTTATCCAAAATGTTCTAAAATGCAGCTTTGTTTTATCTTCTACATAGCCCAAAAGTCTTTTGGTACTAGATCTCTTTTTGTTTTTGTGTTAGAGCACTGAAGAATTCTAAGACAAGGTGCAGTGATTATTAATGGTAATTCGTTGCACACATTATTCCCCCTTAATTTCCTCCCCCTCCTGTCCTGGTGCTGAGGTATGGTTTGAAAGCTGCTGCCTCCCTACCAGTACCCACTCAGGAGGCCATTCTTCACGTGTGAGCTAAAACAGTGTCCTAGAAACTCAATGACACGGTCATCTGTGTGTTGGGATTGTAATATGAGAGAGTGTGTGAACAACAAGACTCTTCCAGAATGCCACATCTGCAAGATTTGTCTTTGCCTTGTGACACTCTGGCTCAGAGTCGTTGAGCTGAAGTCCAAGCTAGAGATACTCTGAAACACAAGGGAGGAGGAGGAATTACTGGATAATTTACTACAGTGTACAGTCGCACACCAGAGGAAAGCACAGGTGCAGGAAGGGGAGAGTGTGACTGTCAGTCAGCTGGGTGAGGGGAACTACTTCTTCTTGGGCAGTCCCTCGGAACCGAGGATGACTTGCTTCCACATTAAAAATGAGCTCGCAGGTGACTGATGAGTCCAATGCGGGACCTACAGTCTCTGTCACAGGTGGGGCGGGTGGGTGGGGTGCTTGGGTTGACGTGCGCTCCTTACGCTGCCTGCGCTTGGCTTTCACTTGCTCCCGGCGAAGAGACTCGAGGTGTTCGGCGCCTTCCCGGATGCTTCTCCTCCACTTTGTGCGGTCTTGGGCCAGGGATTCCCAGGTGTCGGTGGGGATGTTACACTTTTTCAAGGAGGCTTTGAGGGTGTTACATTGTTATAGTATCACATCGTTAAATGGAACTACTTTGGTATGGAACTACTTTGGTATGGTGTAGTTATATTGCTATGTGGCACACTGTGCACGGGCAGTGCACAGTGCAACGTCGGACATCTTGTATCACTCCGCACCATGCGGCAGCACTGAAACAAAGCAAATATAGCTAAGTAAAAAGCACTAACTAAAAATGAACTATAAGTGTCTGTAATATATATAGTATAAGAACACAAGGAGACACAACAGAGGGTGTCCTTGAAGCGTTTCCTCTGCCCACCTGGGGCTCTCTTGCCGTGCCGGAGGTCCGAGTAGAGCACTTGTTTTGTGAGTCTCGTATCGGTCATGCGGACAATGTGACCCATCCATCGGAGCTGATTGAGCGTGGTCAGAGCTTCGATGCTGGGGATGTTGGCCTGAGCAAGAACACTGACGTTGGTGCGCCTATCTTGCCAATGGATTTGCAGGATCTTGCGGAGGCAGCGTTGGTGGTACCTCTCCAGTGCTTTGAGGTGCCTGCTGTACATGGCCCATGTCTCTGAGGCATACAGCAGGGCAGGTATCACTGTTGCCCTGTAGACCATGAGCTTAGTGCCGGGTTTGAGGTCCTGGTCTTCAAACACTCTCTTCCTCAGGCGACCGAAGGCTGCACTGGCACACTGAAGGCGGTGTTGGACTTCGTCATCGACGTCTGCCCTTGTTGACAGTAGGCTCCAGAGGTATGGAAAGTGGTCCACATTGTCCAAGGCCTTGTCGTGGATTTTGATAATTGGGGGGGGCAGCACTGTGTGGCGGGGGCAGGTTGGTAGAGGACCTTTGTTTTACGGATGTTTAGATGTGCAGCAAGATGGCTCCTGTGCTGGCAGCTCCCTAGGGAGCTCCTTTGCCATCCTTGACAATCCATTGCCATCCTTTGCTCTCTTTCCACCCAGTCTCCTCTCTTCTGCTGTTTAAGCTCCCCTGGCTCTAATAGTGGGTGCATTTTTATCCCTAACTGCAAGTTCAAGCTGCAGGGTTAAAGTTACCTGAGCCAACTGCCCATCCCCCGACCATGCCTGTTCTTTGTTCTCAGTGAGCACTGGCTCTTCACTTAAACTTAGCTCCCAAAGCGAGAATATCAATGCTAATTTGATCTTGAGAGACAACGTCATTCATGTCCGAGGCCGGGACCCAGGAACGAGGACGAGCCCAGCAGCGAGGTCAAGGCGCAGGAGTGGCGCAGCGTGGACCAACAGCGGGGTCGGGGCCCAGGGAAGGTGCGGCACGGGCCAACAGTGAGGTCAGGAGGACCACAATGAAATGTGAGGGGAACATAAAGGCAGTGAAGGGGGTCCAACAGACTCTTCTCCTGTCCAACAGGTACAAAGTACTCGATACCTCATAGTGGCTAGCACTGTTGCCTCACAGCGCCAGGGACCCGGGTTCGAATCTGGCCTCGGGTGACTGTCTGTGTGGAGTTTGCACATTCTCCCCGTGTTTGCGTGGGTTTTCTCCGGGTGCTCCGGTTTCCCCCCACAGTCCAAAGATGTGTGGGTTAGGTTGATTGGCTATGATAAATTGACCCTTAGTGTCATGGGGATAGGGTGGGATATGTGTTGGTGTAGGGGTTACGGGGATCGGGTGGGATATGTGTCGGTGCAGGCTCGATGGGCCGAAATGGCCTCTATCTGCACTGTGGGGTTTCTGTGATTCTGTGAAAGACTGGGAAGGACAACCAGAATGCTGACTAAGGCACTGTAGAACAGGTGGCTGTCTAAGGGGAGGAATTAGAGTAGAAATGTTGTAGTTATAGGTGAAAGAAAGACTTGCATTTCTATAGCGCCTATCATGACCACCGGATGTCTCAAAGCGCTTTACAGCCAATGGAGTACTTTTGAAGTGTAGTCACTGTTGTAATGTGGTGATACATAATTAGGGGGATAGATATTATTCTTGGCAGTCAGGATTGAGAGTCTTGACGGCTGCGTTGCCTACCTGGTGCCAAGGTAAGGGACATCTCAAAACGGCTGGAGAAGAATCTGGAAAGGGAGGAGGTGGATCCAGTTGTTGTGCTCAATGTTGGAACCAGACCGGAAAGATTAGGGAACAGGCCCTGCCAAGGGAGTATTGGGAGTTGGGAGCTAAATTGAAAAGCAGGACCTCATGGGTAATAATCTTGGTATGTATATATTATATGTATTTATATATTATATATTTGTATTTTTTTATATATTTTATATATTTATATCTATGTATATTGTGTGTATATTATATATATACAAAAAGGCGATAGAACAAAACTTGGGAACTATAGACCACCCAGCTTAACATCAGTGATGGGAAAGATACTGGAATCTATAATAAAAGTGATAAGAGCATTTAGAGGCAGAAAATATAAAAAAGTAGTCAGCATGGATTTCGAAAGGCCAAGTCATGCTTAACTAACCTGATAGAATTCTTTGAAGAGGCAACAGAATGAGTAGACAAGGATAATGTAGTAGATGTTATGTACTTGGATTTTCAAAATGCCTTTGATAAGGTACCACGTGGTAGGCGTTTGACAAAGGTTGGGGCATGTGGAGTCAGGGGACAAATACAGGTTGAACCCCGGTAATCCGGCACCCGACGGTCTGGCACCTTCAGTGGTCCGGCACGAATTGAAACCGGCGGTCTTTAGTTTGCGGAGCAGCCGCTCAGCGGCGCCACCGTTTCCCGCGATATAAACAAACATTGTTTACATGTGCGATCGTCACTCCCAGTGGTCTGTGCTTATTTCTGGCTATCATTTACCCTTCAATATGGCACCTAAGAGGTCAAGAGGTGGTGATAGTGGTGGTAATCGTGTGAAGCGTAAGCATGTGTCATTGACTCTATTGGAAAAGGTTGATTTATTGAAAAAACTGGACAGCGGAACATCAGTAAGAGCCTTGTGCGATCAGTACAGTGTCGGCTCATCTACTGTACACGATATTAAAAAACAGATAAAATTAGAAAGTTCTTTGCTGACACACAAAGTAAAAAGGTAATCAAATCACGTAAGACATTAAAGGAAGGTAAGCAAACTGACGTGGAGAGTGCTCTCATGCAGTGGTTTTGGCAGTTTCGCAGTGTGGAGTCAGGCAGTATTTCTGGAGAAATGAATAATGAACATGTAGAAGTATGTGATGATGATGATGAGGATGACGTTGAGGAAAGGTATTCTATTGACAAATGTATTCAGTTAGCAACAGATCTGATAAGGATTAGAACAATGGAACTTCTTCTCGGAACAACAGATCATGAATATTTACATGGTCCAAGAAGCGCTTATAAAGGAAACCCGAAACACATGCGACAGACAAGCCTTCAAGACTGGTTTACCACTACGAAGGAAGTCACCAAGAGTCAACGCCCTATAGGGAGCATCGATAATCCTGTCGCCTCTACCTCGTCTGACCCAGATGACCCATCAGCTGATAGCCCAGAAGAAACCCCAGAAGAAACTACAGACAATGAAGAAATCCCTGATGTAACTCAGATATAAGTTGACTTGAACTTATCTGACCATTTTTTGTAAGTGGAAATAAAGCTGTATTCACGGTAATTAAATGATTGTTTTTTATTTAATCCTTGCCTGTGTTGTGTTTATACTGTATGCTTTATCTACTTCTTTCCAGTTTTCCAGTTATTTCTAGTACAGTAAACTGTGATGCAGTTTCAGTGAAGGGTGGGCGAGCGCCGAAGGAGTCGGGCGTTTGGGTTGTACCTAATATTGTTATTTTGTTATTCACCTAACCTTCAATGGTTCGGAATTTTCAATGGTCCGGCACCGGCCTGGTCCCGAGGGTGCCGGATTACCGGGGTCCAACCTGTAGCTGAATGGATAGCAAATTGACTAGAAAGCAAAGAGTAGGGATAAAGGGTAGTTGTTCAGATTGGAGGATAGTAGAAAACAGTGATCCACAAGGATTAGTGCTGGGACTACTTATTCATAATTTACATTAATGATTTGGACTTGGGAACAAGTAACTCAATATCAAAATTTGCAGATGATGCCAAACTATATAACTAACACTGAAGAAGAATGCAACATAACACAAGAAGACATTAAAAAAACTTGCAGACTGGGCAGTTAAATGGCAAATGAACTTTAACACAAATAAATGTGAGGCGATAGGTAGGAAAAACAGGCACATCACCTACACCTTTAGAAAATAAGAAACTGAATGGGGCTCAGAAGAGCAAAGGGATCTCTGGATACAGGTGAACAAATCATTAATAGCAGTATCGCAGGTCAGCAAAACAATTAAAAATGCTGACAGAGCACTGGGATTTATTTCTAGGGGGTATAGAATTCAAAAGTATAAACTTTTATAGGACCCTGGTCAGGCTGCACATAGAACAATGTGTACTGTTCTGGTTTCCATACTAAAAAAAGGACAAAAGAGGTATCTAGGGTCCACATCTGAAACAGGCATCGTCCCTTTGCATATGCAAATAAGGGGCTTCATGCCTGTTTGACACCCCCTTTTACAAAATTGGTTTGCCCTGAATGCAGCCAGCACTGGGCAGGAAAACCAGGTCCACATCGGCGTAACCAGTGGTCCTTAAAGGCACCACAGGTGGCTTCCACCAGAAAGGTAAATTAAAAAAAAACACTTACCTAAATGTGGAGGTGGAAGGTGAAGGCCAGCATGAACCAGTTCCTAGGCCAGTGAGTTTTAATGAGACATCAAACTGAGCCTGATTCTTTTCTCATTCACTATTCAGACACACGTTTTTTTCCGGCTGGAGTTACTGGAGAGATCAGTGGATATTCTGGCCGACGTTTTTCTCTTTCTCTAACACTGTATGAATAGAACTGCGTTTATGTGCTCAACCATAAATGTATTTTGATGCTTTGGCAACATAAGATGTAACTTATCATGCCAATAAAGCGATTTGAATTGTGAATTGTACTGGAGAGATCAGTGGATATTCTGGCCGACGTTTTTCTCTTTCTCTAACTCGGAGACTCTCAAGCCAATTATAGCATCCACAGCACTACCTGGCAAAGAATAGGTAACTCAGCACAGACCAGGGATCAAACTAAGGACCTTCCTGGTCTGTGGGGCTCATTTCTACAAAAAGCAAAATACTGCAGATGCTGGAAATCTGAAGGGTCATTGACCTGAAACGTTAACTCTGTTTCTTTTTCCACAGGTGCTGCCTGACCTGCTGAGTATTTCCAGCATTTTCTGTTTTTATTGGCTCAGTTCTACAGCAGACAGTGCGTTTGTATGATTTTTCTTTAAAGCCTCAATTTTAGTTACATTTATTTATACACATTGTTCATAAATATATTAATACTATTCAGTTGTGTACTGCAAAGGGAAACTGGTGAAATCACTGCACAGCACATCAGCAAGCACCATGATGAGCAGTTGAAACTGCACATAATTTATTCTGGGAGACCCACAAAATTCGTGAGATTTTGAGTAATCGTTTTAATTGTTAAGGCTCACTCGAAACCAAGAATTGTAAGATATGTGAATTTATTGGTGAAAGACAGTAGAAACTAAAACCAAGCATCTTATCCATTTGCTCATTTTTTTAAAAATCCAGTTTTCATTTCATTAAAATGGGACAGGTGGACACGACAGCACACTGTTGATTATTTAGGATGACTGCTGTGATGTGTCAGGGCAATTATGTGAACTGCGTTTTGATTTCAAAGCTACAATAATGCCAAAATGTCACTTTTCAAATATCAAAGCTGGCCCTTGCATCTTCTTGGAAATGCTGGTATAAATATATACTGTATGCAGACAGAAGCTAGGTATCCTAGACCTAATACATTCTGCTGCCTGCAGTACAGCTGGTAGAGACCAGTCTCCCAAGTTTGATTACCTCAGTTATGGAATTAATCAGAAGTACATGGTTAGTATTTTATCATTACTTGGCAATGAAAAGCTAATTTTGTCAGCCAGTTCCTTGTTTTTTTAGACAGGAATTGAGTCAGATGCTGTTCACTTATTAGTCATTTAATCTGTTACTGTTTATGATAGAAACCTCTTCATGAGGACAAATGTTGGCCCAGAATTTGCGGTCAGCAGTGAAGCGAAGGCGGCGTTCGTTGCTGGCCCCGACGTACGCTTCGCACAAGGATCTCGCGATCCCCGTGTCGAAAGCTTCGAGTTTTCTGACCTTCAATTCAAATCAACGGAAGTTAATGGGGATTCCCTTGTGTGAGCTGCCGTGATGTCAACAGGCTGTCTAAGCAGCCAATCAAAAGGCAGAAGTCTCAGGCAACGAATAAGGAAGTGAGTAAGCTCTTAAAATTCTAACTTTAACATTTTTTTTTTTAGAGAGAGCAAAACAAAGATTGGGGCTCTAACATGGGGAAAAAGGTAAACCTGAAATAAAGATGGACAAACTTTAAAAAAAATGTTTTTTGTAAAGTTTCTTAATTTAAATTTTTTATTAAAATGGACAAATTTTACACTACACAAAATTTAAATTAGTATTCCCAGGCCCTCAACATTTGTTTAGCAGTAATAATGCTGTCAAAACTCCAGTTACATCTAATCCCTTTGGGCCCAAACTTTAATGGGGAATTTAACAGCATACTTACTGTGGAAGAGCCAAAATTTTAGTCAGTTTCCCGGATTTGGCTGATTAGGCAGATTGTCGGCTCTGTGGGGGCTGGGGCGCAGCGCAGCCTGTTTCAGAGCTGTCATTGACAGACCGCAACTTCAAGATTTCTAGTTGCGGTCAGTTTTAAAGGCGGAATGACGCCGAACGCTGACAGTTCACCCCCATCCCGACCGCAAATTCCGGGCCAATGTCATGTGAAATAATTGCGAACATGAGGTTTCGTTTGGTACCCCAAACCCAAAAAGCTTTCAGCACAAGAATCTTGTTTCTTTGTGGTTCAGCAGTAGTAGACTTGACTGCATTTAATAAAGTGAAATGAAAATGCAATTTACTCTTTGCCTTCAGTAAGGTTTGGCAAATAGTCAATAAAAGATAAGCTTTCTGTTAGTTTAATGGCCTAAATGGTAGTTGCACCACTAAAAATAGATTTTTGTACCAGGACAAAGAGCAAACGGCGACTTTGTGCCATCATCTGTTGCTGCTGGTGCTCTGAATCCACTCCCCAATGTATACATGGCAATTTTAAGAGCACCACAGACTTAACATATTGTAGAACCAGTTCCAAGGAAATGGTTCTGCAATATAAATGTGATGTTAAACAGGTCAAGCTTTCATTGTGGTACTGACTATACATATAGACTAAGTGAACCCCCCTCCCCCACCATTGCGCAGTGGCTGCAATATGTACTATGTACAAGATGTATTGCAACAACTCAGCAAGCTTACTTCAATAGCATTTCCTAGCCCTGCAACCGCTACCACCAAGAAAGACAAGAGTCGTAAAGTCATGAGAACACCATCATCTCCAAATTCCCCTCCAAGTCACACACCACCCTGACTTGAACATATGCCATCAGTGCCGAGTCTAATCCTGGAATTCCCTAGCTAACACCATCATTGGAGCAGCGTTACATGGTCTGTAGAAGATCAAGGAGAAGTTGCACCATCTTCTGATGACATAGAGGGATGGACAATAAATGTGGCCTTGCCAGAGTCACCCACATTCTGAGCAAATTTTTTTAAATTTCAGATTCGATTCCCGATCTGCCTGAGTTAGATTGTCTCAGCTGGGGTGACAATGGCCTTGGTGTCTCTGAGTTAAAGAGAAAAATTCTTTGAGTTCCTGCTCCTGATAGCTATCCAGTGAGTCCCTTTAGAAAGTGGTTTTGTACTTGTGTGTTTGAGCATAGATAGGACTCTAGTGCAATCCTCCCTTATGGTTGAAAAACCCCTCGACATTTAATGTTTGTTTAGGTTCATATAGGAAGAATGGACACTGAAACAAGGTACCAGAGGACTACTGGCATCTATGGAACTGTACCCCAACATGAGCCAAGCCTTCAGGAGTCAACTGGAAAAATGGGGCGGTGGGGAGGGAAGAGGAACAGATTAAGCTATTAGCAATATTGACAGCACTATCCAAGATAACAGTGGAATCTGAGACCATTGAAGCCTTTTCAAGCATAGCCAGTACATACTACTTTTGAAGATTGTACTATTTAAATTCTTCAAAAAGTATATTGAAAAAATTGTAAAGGATTTGGTAAAGGCAAATTGTGTTTAACCAACTTGATTGAGTTTGTTGATGAGGGCAATGCGGTTGACGTGGCCAGCAAAGTTGAAGCCCATGGAATAAAAGGGACAGTGGCAGCATGGATACGAAATTGGCTAAGTGTCAGGAAACAGAGTAGTGGTGAACGGTTGTTTTTCAGACTGGAGGAAGGTATACAGTGGTGTTCCCCAGGGGTCAGTTCTAGGACCACTGCTTTTCTTGATATATATATTAATGACTTGGATGTGGGTGTACAGGGCAGAATTTCAAAATTTGCAGATGACACAAAACTTGGAAGTATAGTGAACAGTGAGGGGGATAGTGATAGACTTCAAGAGGACATAGACAGGCTGGTGAAATGGGTGGACATGCGGCAAATGAAATTTAACGCAGAAAAGTGTGAAGTGATACATTTTGGTAGAAAGAATGAAGAGAGGAAATATAAACTAAAGGGTACAATCCTAAAGTGGATGCATGAACAGAGACACCTAGGGATATATGTGCACAAATCATTGAAGGTGGCAGGGCAGGTTAAGAAAGTGGTTAAAAAAGCTTACGGGATCCTGGGCTTCATGAATAGCGGTATAGAGTACAAAAGTGTGGAAATTATGATGAACCTGTATAAAACAGTGGTTCGGCCTTGTAGTGTATGTACCCGTCTACCTTTAAGAGAACTATTGTATGTAACCGTTCACCTTTAAGAGAACTATTTTAGGTGTGGCACTACTTTGTTTGGCTTCTGTATACTGTACTACCGACGGTGACCACACCAGTATATAAGTGTTGTGTCAGGATTTATTGGGCAGATTCGCCCTGACCTTCGAATAGTAAAGTCCTGTTTTAAGTTACTCTGGTAGTCTGTGTATTAATTAACTAAACAACCCACAGACTTTACAGTGGCGACGAGTCCGATCGTACCCTGCGGCAACAATACTTCCGAAGCAGTTAACGAGCGTCGAGAAGAGGCAACCGCCCTCGTCATTCTGCTGGGAGAAAACTCGAGTCTGCAGAGCTGGAAAGGAGGAAGGATTCAGAGACAAAGACTTCCATCAGCAACAGGCACTGACTGTCCCTTCTGCCACGGTGAGGAGTGAGCCGATCAGCACAAGAAGCAAGCCGGCCACGGTGACTGTGAGTAAGGGAAAAGTAAAAAGAATAACCGGAGGATAAGGGCGGTGCACTCGACCACGGTCGAGGGGGAAAGGAGCCGTACAGAAGTCGGGCCCAGAGGCGCTGAGACTGGGGCAGCGTGGAGCAAGGAAGCCGCGGTACAGACAGGCTGGGGACGCAACGGCGTCGTGAGACAGCTAGACCGCGACCGGCGAAAAAGGCCGGGCAGCGACCGAAGCCACGAAGCGCTGCGACCGGGAGCGTAGGCGCGGGAAGATATAAAAACTCAGCCGCAGCCGGGGAGGGAAGCTCCGGACTGCGAGAGGGCTGGGAGGCGCGATTGGGAGCCGAGCGAGCGGGAGAGGCAGAGCCGACCAAGGGAGACTGAGCGAGAGCCAGTCCAGCGGCTGAAACTGTTCGCCGTCAACGGGGGGGGTACCCAGCGCCGGTAGAGCCGAGCGAGCGGGAGAGAGACAGAGCCCGAGCAAGGGGAACTGAGCGAGAGCCAGCCCAGCGGCTGAAACTGTTCGCCGTCAACGGGGTGTACCCAGCGCCGGTTGCCCTGCCGAGAAAAGGGAAAGCACTGAAGCCGACGCGCAGGCTGTGAACCTGAAAGCCAGCGGCCGTCGCCCGTGGGGGAAAGTGTACCCCTCCCGCCAGGGAAGAAACGCGGGAAGCCGCCATTAGGCGGGGAAGAAGACAGAAGCGGGAAACCGCCATTGAAGTGGGCGGGGAGAGAAGATAAGCGCGGGAAACCGCCATTTTTGCGGGAACCGCCATCTTGAAAAAAAAAAAAAATTTTAAAGAAATAATTCGTGGTGTTATCAGGAAGAGAGGAAGATGCCTAAGCGTGGTAACATCAACAATTTTAATTCCGAGGTAGAAGACTGGGCCACGTATGTGGAACGCATTGAGATCTATTGTGAGGCCAATAAAATAGAAGAAGATGACAAAGCTATAACCTTGCTAAACTCGATGGGCGCGAAGACATACGGGCTCTTGAAGCATCTACTAGCACCAGCTAAACCGGCGGATCAGACTTTCGATGATATTGTGGCTGTTCTGAAGGATCACTTGAACCCCACACCGTTGATGTTGGCGGAACGATTCAAATTCTATGCGAGAACGCAACGGAAAGACGAAAGCAACGCAGAATACTTGGTCGAACTGCGTAGACTAGCGAAATATTGCCAGTTTGGAGGGAATCTGACAGAGGCATTGCGAGACAAGTTCGTGTGCGGATTGGCAAAGGAAGGAACGCAAAAGCGACTACTCGAAGAGAACGACCTTACACTTGACAGGGCTGTCCTTATTGCAGCATCGCACGAAGCCGCAGCAAAGGGAACTGCGGAAATGCAGCTAAAGACAGCGGCACTCAGTGTGGATCAAATTACCTCGACAACAACAAAATGTTATCATTGTGGGAAGACAACACACGACCAGAACCAATGCTGGTTTAAGAACCAGGAATGTAGGAAATGTGGCAAACTGGGTCACATAGCTAAGGTATGCCGGTCAGGGAAGAAGACCAACAACCAAAGGAAGCCATCACAGGAAAAGTACAACAAGGTACACAAGGTGGCTGAGAAGAGTTCAGACGAACAGAATTCGGACTCAGACCCAAACGGCCAGGAGCTGGGTAGTCTGAGAATTCACAATGTGAGTAAGGAAGCTGACCTACAAACTATCTGGGTCATGCTAAAAATAGCTGGAGTCCAAGTGAAAATGGAGTTGGACACTGGATCAGCTCTATCAGTCATAAATCGAAGGGATTACCACCAGCTATTCTCACATATACCCTTAAGAGATACCAAGTTCATATTGCAGACATACACGGGGCATAAAGTATACCCCATGGGAAAGATAAGAGTCAAGGCGAGAGATAGGGGTAAAGAACACCCAAGAATGAACTTATACGCACTACCTGAGGGAGGACCACCACTTCTAGGACGGGAGTGGATCAAGAAAATAGACGTGGAATGGCACTATCTAAAAGCCATAACGAGTGAGGACTCGGTGCAGACAAGCAGCTCAGATTCTGAATCGGATGACGATAAGACCAATCCAAATGTGAAAGACAAGGATAAAATGGACTTGCCGACTAAGGTTGGAAAAACGAAGGCATGCATAAAGGCTTATGCTCCAGAGAAGAACAAAGTTTCAGAACAGATCTCCACCGAACAACGACAACATAGTTTGACAGAGAATTCTGAGTCTGTTCAGTTTAAGGACATATCCATGACGGAAGCACACCGAGCTCGGACTCAACTTTATTTCAAATTACGACAACAATTAGAACAATTGAGTTACCGTCTCGTACAAGAGATGAAAACAATGAAAAAGTTCTATGACACCGAATGGGAGAATCTGGAAAGACAACAGAAGCAGCTAGCTCAAGCAGAGAGCGACCATAGAGCCATCGTGACCAATCACCGATCACATCTCCCTTATGATGTTCAGGAGTTAGAATATTTGCAGAAAGAAGCAAATGAAGAGGAATCTTCAGGAAGCCAGGATTTTATTCCAGTTCTTCTCTACGACTCCTTACAAGCAGAGTTTGAGAAGTTGAAGGAACAGTATGAACAGGCCCAGGCTACAATCCTGGAGGGGGTTAACTCGGCAACCTCCGAAAAGCTAGTTTCAGTGGAAGCTTATGAGCAACTAAAGGTTGAACATGAGCAAGAAGTCCAAAGGCTGCAGGAAATTCTTGATGAGCTCAAGGCCAAGACAGACTCATCGGTAGAAGTTCCATCCATAGATGAGAAATTAGAGGTGAAAGACATGGCAGAACATGAAAGTCAAGATGTCCAAGAACTCCGAAAATTATTGAAGGAAACCCAAGACAAATATGAGGCGGCAATGACCGAGGTTCAACAACTTGAAGAACAGATTCAACTGGGAATTCTTTCAGTGAAAGAAAAGGCAACTGTAAGAAACACAGAGACTGTAAGAATGGCCCCTGAACATGAGCTAGAGAGCATCAAGGCGCAACTTCTCCGAGCGCTTAAAGCCAAAGTACAAGAGGGAAAAAAAGGTGAAAGCATTGGAGGAACAGGGTCCCCGTGGAAGAGTTAACGGTCAGCCAACTCCTTCATATGCTGAGAGACAAGACTCTGCAATGGGAACCATTTGAACACGAGCTTCAATCTTCAAAGGGAAGGGGTTCGGAGCTCTCAAAAGTTTGGGGAGTAGTTGAGGTTGCAACACAGATTTTACGGGGCTGCCGAAAGTACGCTGAATCACGTCAATGTGAACTACAGAATGTTGAAACAGCTGCTCCAGTAGAAGGATTGAATAGCCCGATCAATCAATCCCCGATGGAAGGGGAAGTATTGGAATCACAAATGAGGTCATTAGTGAAGGATTGGCAGGAAACCCAGGAAGAGCGGGATGAATATGAACGCATGAAGAAGTCTCTTCAGGAAAGATGCCTAGGGAGGTCATTAGTGAAGAATTGGCAGGAAACCCAGGAAGAGCGGGATGAATATGAACGCATGAAGAAGTCTCTTCAGGAAAGATGTCTAGGGAGGGAACAACAGTCGGCTAACGTCCAGTTGGGTAAGGAAGAAGTAGCAGGCCCTCTCGCTAGACTAGCTCAGGACGACACCGAATATTACCATGACCTGTTGAGTGACACGGAATATTACGATGACTTGGTCTGCCCAGCTTGTGATGAAAACTCCCAAAGTGCAGAAATCAGGATGAAGCACTTAAAGTCTAAGGAACATAGGGAGATGGTGGCGCTACAGCTGGCAGCGGATAAGGGAGCCCCGAGAGTCTCCAAGAAGCAGAAAAGGAAAAGACGAAGCAGAAGACGATAACCATCTAAATCATTATCACTTCTATCAGATCATGCACATGGGCCCTACGAAGGGGGCCAAATCAGTTGGAAAGTAGGAAAAATTACCAAGGCAGTCCGGCTGTTTGTAAAAGTCAGCACTGCTGGTTCAGCAGGACGGAAGTTCAAGCTGTTAAGCCAAGGGAAAGACTATTGGATGAGTCACGCTAGAAATGTGAACCGGCTACACCACAGAGATGTTGTTCGGACCGAGTCAAGACCAGAGACTGAATCTGTGAACTGTTCCCGCAGAGACTATATCTGTGAATTGTTTTACATGAAGTTGATTATATGTTATGTTTAATGGGGAATAAGTATGTTGTAAGCTAAAAAGGGAGGATTGTAGTGTATGTACCCGTCTACCTTTAAGAGAACTATTGTATGTAACCGTTCACCTTTAAGAGAACTATTTTAGGTGTGGCACTACTTTGTTTGGCTTCTGTATACTGTAATACCGACGATGACCACACCAGTATATAAGTGTTGTGTCAGGATTTATTGGGCAGATTCGCCCTGACCTTCGAATAGTAAAGTCCTGTTTTAAGTTACTCTGGTAGTCTGTGTATTAATTAACTAAACAACCCACAGACTTTACAGGCCTCAACTGGAGTATTGTGTCCAATTCTGGGCACCGCACTTTAGGAAGGATGTGAAGGCCTTAGAGAGGGTGCAGAAAAGATTTACGCGAATGATTCCCGGTATGAGGAACTTCAGTTATGTGGACATACTGGAAAAGCTGGATAGTTCTCCTTGGAGCAGAGAAGATTGAGAGGAGATTTGATAGAGGTGTTCAAAATCATGAGGGGTCTGGACAGAGTAGATAGAGAGAAACTGTTCCCATTGGCAGAAGGGTTGAGAACCAGAGGACACAGATTTAAGGTGATTGGCAGAAGAACCAAAGGTGACATGAGGAAAAACTTTTTTACGCAGCGAGTGGTTAGGATCTGGAACTCACTGCCTGAAAGGGTGGTGGAGGCAGACTCACTCACGGCTTTCAAAAGGGAGTTGGATAAGTACCTGAAGGAAAATTTTTTGCAGGGCTACAGGGAAATGGTGGGGGAGTGGGACTAGCTGAGGTGTTCTTGCAGAGAGCCGGTAAAGGTTCGACTGGCTGAATGGCCGCCTTCCGTGCTGTAACCATTCTATGATTCTATAAAGGACTGTCTCCCACTGTGTTACGTGCCACTGAATAGCTGGTTTATTTACCTGCAGGATATCCAAATTATAAGCAACATTCCTGTGCCCCGTTAAGATGTCCTTAGAGAGATTATTAATAATGCCACCTCCAGGCTATGTCAATTTGAATTTAATTTTAGTTACCACTTTATGAATATGCATGACTACTACAATGGTGTAAAGCATTTCGAAAATCCTGCTGAGTAAAATCTCTGATTATAAGGTCAATTTGATGTGATATTTGCAAGCACCATATTAGGACTATTGATAAGGTGAAAGGTATAAAATTGTACGTAACAAGCTATAATTTTTAAAATTTTAAATACTCTTCACTCGGGTGGTTTTCCAATTTGGAATGAGTCATTGAGTACTTAAAAAAAAAAAAAAAAAAAAAAAAAAAAAATTAAATGTGCAGTAGCTTTTTGTGTGCGTGACAACTGTTAAAAGAAAGTAAATTACGTTGTGCATTGTGAAGAGTGTACTTAGTACATAAGAACATAAGAAATAGGAGCAGGAGTAGGCCAATCGGCCCCTCGAGCCTGCTCCGCCATTCAATAAGATCATGGCTGATCTGATCCTAACCGCCAATCCACTATCACAGAACCATCTCCTGAATCTAACAGAATTAGACACACGAAATAGGAGCAGGATCAGGCTACACGGCCCCTGGGCCCGCTCCGCTACCCACAGGGCCATGACCGATCCGAACCTAGACTCATGTCCAAATTCCTGCCCGCTCCCCGTAACCCTTAATTCCCTTTACTTCTAGGAAACTGTCTATTTCTGTTTTAAATTTATGTAATGATGTAGCTTCTACAGCTTTTTGGGGCAGCATATTCCATGGACCTACCACCCTCTGAGTGAAGTAGTTCCTCCTCATCTCAGTTTTGAAAGAGCAGCCCCTTATTCTAAGACTATGCCCCCTAGTTCTAGTTTCACCCATCATCGGGAACATCCTCCCCGCATCCACCCGATCCAACCCCTTCACAATCTTATATGTTTCAATAAGATCGCCTCTCATTCTTCTGAACTCCAATGAGTAGAGTCCCAATCTACTCAACCTCTCCTCATATGTCCATCCCCTCATCCCCGGGATTAACCGAGTGAACCTTCTTTGTACTGACTCGAGAGCAAGTATGTCCTTTCTTAAGTATGGACACCAAAACTGTACGCAGTATTCCAGGTGCGGTCTCACCAATACCTTGTACAACTGAAGCAATACCTCCCTATTTTTATATTCTATCCCCCTAGCAATGAAAGCCAACATTCCATTGGCCTTCTTAATCACTTGCTGCACCTGCATACTAACCTTTTGAGTTTCGTGCACCAGGACCCCCAGATCCCTTTGTACTTCAGTACTTTCCAGTTTCTTGCCATTAAGATAATAACTTGCTCTACGATTTTTCCTGCCAAAGTGCATAACCTCACACTTTCCAGTATTGTATTCCATCTGCCAAATCTCTGCCCACTTACTTAGCCTGTTTATGTCCCCTTGCAGGTTTTTTATGTCCTCCTCACTCACTACTTTCCCTCCCATCTTAGTATCATCTGCAAACTTTGATATGTTACATTCGGTCCCCTCCTCCAAATCGTTAATATGGATTGTAAAGAGTTGGAGACCCAGCACTGACCCCTGCGGAACACCACTAGTTACTGATTGCCAGTCTGAGAATGAACCATTTATCCCAACTCTCTGCCTTCTGTTAGATAGCCAATCCTCTATCCATGCCAGAATATTACCCCCAATCCCGTGATTTTTTATCTTAAGCAATAATCTTTTGTGTGGCACCTTGTCAAATGCCTTCTGGAAGTCTAAATACACTATGTCCACTGGTTCCCCTTTATCCACCCTATATATTACTTCCTCAAAGAGCTCCAGCAAATTTGTCAAACATGACTTCCCCTTCATAAAACCATGCTGACTTTGTCCTATTAAATTATGATTATCCAAATGTCCTGTTACTGTCTCCTTAATAATGGACTCCAAAATTTTACTTACCACAGATGTTAGGCTAACCGGTCTATAGTTTCCAGCCTTCTGTCTACTGCCCTTTTTAAATAAGGGTGTTACATTAGCAGATGTCCAGTCTGCCGGGACCTTTGTCGAGTCCAGGGAGTTTTGGAAAATTATTACCAATGCATCCACAATCCCTACCGCCACTTCCCTCAAGACCCTAGGATGTAAGCCATCAGGTCCAGGTGATTTATCCGCCTTGAGCCCCATTATTTTACCGAGTAATTACTTAGTAATACTTGCGTACTTGTATGTTCCATCAAAATTATTTGATGTCAGATTTGTTTGCATTCATTTTAAATATAAATGTTGAATGGGTGCTGGTACTGCTGATGGCTCAGCTGGTTAAGTCAGTGAGTGGTAGAAGCATATAGACCATGAAGGTACGAACTTCTGTCCCAGCCTGTGTTCAGTTAGTTGATCTCCGCTGTTACAGTGGTAAGGCAGGTTTCCCAATCCTGCTTGTTTCCCAGCAACTCTTGCTGGAAGATTGCCCATATGGATGTCAGGTGAGGACAGGATAAGGGGATGTGATACCCTCCATGATCGACTAGCCTGCCCACACTAACTGTCTACTTTCACGTATGAAGAATAGCAACTTGACTGAGGCACTGGAGGATACCTATCACCATCTCAAGAAATCTGTGTCAAAAATTCCTCTCCAACCTGTCACAGATGATCAGGCAAGCCCGAGGAGGCCTCAAACACATCAATTATTTTTCAGAATAAGTAGGCTTACTTTCCATATGCTGTGATCACCTCCTTTCCAGAAATCTGTCTTGTGCCTTCTTGAACAACTTTAGTAAGTTGTCACTACCAAGTCAGAATTTCTGTTCCACATGTTGACACCCTTTGAGAAAAGTAAAACTTCCAGAAATGCAACCTCACTTCCTGCTATCTGTTTATTTGGGTCATTCCTCGTTCAGTCGACCCCATCACCTCAAACACACCATGTTGCTTTTAATAATTTTAAATACCTTGCTCAGATCCCCTCTAAGTCTAAGTCTCTCTAACGGATACAAATCAAAGGCATCAAGCTTATCTTAATAGGTCAGTGATCTCTGCTTTGGATCATCCTTGTTCCCCTACTTTGCACCTTCGCTATAGCCACAATATCCTTCCTGAGGTGGAGGGGCCAAAATTGTACCTAGTACCCCAAATGATCTCTTCCTAATTTTGGCTTCTTGAGCATCCTCTATTTTAATCGCTCCACCATTGGTGGCCGTGCCTTCAGCTACCAAGGCCCTAAGCTCTGGAATTCCCTCCCTAAACCTCTCTGCCTCTCTTTCCTCCTTTTAAGACGCTCCTTAAAAGCTACCTCATCTGCCCTAATATCTCCTTATGTGGCTCAGTCAAATTTTGTTTTATAACGCTCCTGCGAAGTGCCTTGGGATGTTTTACTACATTAAAGGTGCTATATAAATACAAGTTGTGGTTGTATAGAGAGAAAGAACTTGCATTTATATAGCACCTTTTAAGTCCCAAAGCACTTCACAGCCAATAAATTATTGCTATGTACACAAATAGAGAAACCAATTTGTGCACGGCAAAGTAAGTGATCAGTTAATCTGTTTTGATGGTGCAGGTTGAGACAAAAATGTTGGCCAGGAAATGGGGAGAAAGCCCCTGCTCTTGAAATTATGCCATGGGATCTTTTATGTCTACCTGAACATACCTTCAACTTCTCACCTGAAAGATGGCACCTCCAACAATGCATCACTTCCCCAGCGCTCTATTAAGTGTCGCCCTAGATTATGTGCTCAATCCTGCAGTGGCTTGAATCCACCACCTCTGACTCAGAGGTGAGAGTAAAAGCCAGCTTCTTTTCCATAGAGAGGGAGGAAAACTGGAGGGATAATTGCGACTGACCACTACATAACAGTGACAACATTTCCATAAGTTTTTTTTCTCCTTTGTTCCCCCCACCACCTCTCTCCTGAGACTCTTTCTCCACCCCCCCCCCCTCTCCCTCCCTCCTTTCTTCCACCTCCTTTTTCAGTCAAAATCCACTTGTCTGGAGCTTTTGGTGGTATAATTCTCCAGTTTCACCAGGTTTAACTGAAAATAAATTTTCACTGAGAACTCCCATTTATTGGTACTGAAAAGTCATATGTTAAACAGGTAAAAATTACCCCTCACTTTTGAAATTACATCATAAACACAAACTCTTGCATTTCATCAGTCTTTTTATTTTGTTTGTGTCTCTTGTCACAATTGTCTGTTTGTTTTCTACTGTCGCTATCCTCCCTGTTACTTAACTCATTGCTATGAACTCTGCCAGTTCCATGTACTCATGGGCGGTAATTTTAGTTTTCAGCAGTCCAGGAGTGCACATCAAGAACTTGGGCATGATTAAAATTAATGGGTGGAAAATTGTAAGTACGAATACTGGAATTCCTGAAATGCGTTTCCTATTCGCAAAGCTTTGTGCTGGATAAAAATGTATTCATATAGGCCCAGTAATTCCTCTCCCAATGCGTGAGTACGGACGGGGTACTCACGCGTGTGCCCGGAGGAATTGCCGGTTTTCAGCATGCACAGCGCATGCGGGGAAAACCGGCATTTCCTCTCCTCTGACCCAAAGGGTTAAGAGGCTGAACACGTGCGACTACACAGGCAGTGCGTGCGACTTGGATTTCCTTTATTTTTAGAGAGTTGCGCATGTGTAAAGGCCTCCGGTTTTTACGCATTGAAAAACCACACGTAGGTACTTATTTTACAGGTAAGTGGTCTATTAATACAATTTATAAAAATTTTTTCCACAGGTTTATTATTTTTGAAGAATTTACAGTAAGGTAAGTTTAGTTTTAGCCCCGATTTTTTAATATTTTTTTCAAATTTTAAAATTATTGTTTAAAATAGTTTTTTACAGTTATTTATGGTTCATTTAAGTAGTGCAATGTTTTTTAAAATTTTCTTTCAAGTTTAAGTAGTGTTTTGGGGCCAGGAGTTTTCATGAGTTTGACAGCTCTCACTATCAAACTCATGAATGAACTTTTGCAACCTCCCATTGGTTGCCCTGTGCTCACGTGATCCCAGTCGGCTCATCGCACTAAGTACGCCGCTGGGTCACGCACGCACAGCGCGGCAGGACCTGAAGCGGGCCAGTGAGAGGAAATGCAATGCGGGCCAGGATTGAAATGTCAGCGCGCTGGGTAAGTGCACATCAGGGGCTTGCACGCGCGGCAAGCCCCCGATCCTAATTTCAGGGCCATTGTTTCTGTGTCTTATTTCTGTGCTCTACTACATTGGCCTTGGGTTGTACAAATTGACTCTATTCTGTCTCCTAAATCTTAAAATACAATTTCTCACTCTTTCGTCTCTGTCTTTATCTCTCAGCTTTGAGCACACAATATCTCACACAATTTTGCTATCTTTTGTACATTAACTGTTATTGCTCTGACAACTTCAGTTGACTACATCACAATGGATTCTCTCTACTATATTGTAAAACAACCATCCAGAGCTGCTGCTTGCCTATGTGCCACCCACCTCCGACTGGATGGAGTGCAGGCCTTCCCACTGATGCTGCCCATATCCCACATTTTCCTCAATCACGGGGAGGAGCAGCACATGACCAACAACAGAGGGTGCCATTGCCATCCTCCCTTCTCAAAGAATAGTCTGAGAAGGGCTCAAAGATACTGTCACCAATGGTGGGCTGAAAAGATTTTGAATTTTCCAAATTGTTGCATTTATATAAAATATTAATTCAGATTGGATATTTGCAAACAAACAAGCAACTTTGTGACAAGATACCCACCTATGAAGGGAGCAGCAATAGTTGCAGTTGTCTCTTTCATAACATTTAAGTTTGTGACAATTTAGTTAGATACACTTCGCCTTTAATTATTCTACAGTTGAACAACCTTCAAGAGAGGGAAGGCTGTTTCAGTACTTTTACAAAGAGCGCTTTCCTTCGTTGTTGAATCTGTTCCAAATTTAGTCAGGAGTAAAACACTCCTTGCAAATTGGATGTTAAATTTCTTGGGCAAATGGTAGCTTTTTATAATACAAGTGTGTGTGTTTATGTTTAAAATATTGCATGAAACTTCTTGAGAGTAGGAGTGTGTCACATTAAATTTTTTTTTTAGTCGTTTTCAAAATGAACCTAGACCACAGAAGGAATTAATTTGAACTTAAATCAAATGCAGTTCTTACTAAATGGCTGTCCCAAAGTCCTTTGAGAAACAAACTGCTTTTATTGAAAATATATATATTTGATCAGAACAAATACATATAATTGTTTGCCAAATGAAATGCATCACTTCCTGCCACAGTGACAACTCACAGCACACACTCCAGAGATTAAAGACTTGTGAACTGAGTGGGCTTGTGTCTTCTAGCAGAATGTTTTTGGTTAAAGATTTTGTCAGACTGTACCGGTTGCTATATAAACAAATATAATACATTACTACACTGCAGAAGGAGGGCAAAGTGCTTTCGTAACGCTGGTCCAAATGACTGAAGGAAAGTATGAAGCATGTTTTCTGTTCTAAGTGTCTCGATTTCCTGCAGCACCGCCCACTAGCAATGCGTGGGTGGAGTCATCAGTCGTTTACTGCCAACATATCATCATACAGTATTTCTCAGTGCTGTGCAGCTTACTTGGGAGCATTGCAGTGGATTTGAATAGGAGTATATCTCCGAGCAACAAAAAGTTGTTTAGGTTCAGATTCAGCATGCACTGCCATTTTGCATGGAAAGCTGTGTACATTGAAAAGATGTAGTTCACAAGATTTGGTGAGTTCATGTGAACTAGTTTGGATAATGCTAAAGCTTGATGGACTGCTTTATTATATTTGAAGATTACCAAATATGAGAGTAAATCTCTCCTAGACTTTCAGTAACATCTTGGCTTTTTAAAAATTTAAATAATCTGTGTAATTAACCCTAGTTATTTTTGACCTTGCTACTTTCTAGTGTAACTAATTGCTAATACATGTTCTGAATGTTTTAAATATGCTTTTGGCTCTCTGACCACAGTGAAGTTTAATGAATTTATACAAGGGGAGATAATGTGCTTTCAAAAGACTAAGATTTTATTACATTTCAAGAACAGATGAGACCAGTTTATTGAAAGTGGCTAAAAGCAGAACATGCAAAAAGATGGGCTATAGATTAGTTGTAGTTGGATGAAGGGTTTGTCTTTGTGTTATGTTGTATACTGTACCTTATGAGAAAAATGTATTCATTAATTTAAGGATGATTGAGAGGTTTGAACTGTGCCAATTATAAACAATAAGATTGGTATCATAGTCAACTAGCCCACATGACTTAAATTAATTTATTCAGTCTTGTTGACCTAAATCTTACCAGCACCATACTTCTTTAAAAAATTCTCCCATTCCTGAAGGTGTTAACATTGTTCTGGGGTACAGCAGTACCTCGCCCTCGTCCTCGTGCGCCTTGACGGTAAGTGTTGGCAGGCTACTTGACCATGGAGATATCACAGTCAAGCCTGATCTGTCCTCTCCCCTGATGTGCAGTTTCATCAGGGGTTGCTAGATTGCAATCAGGAGCAGGAACTCTTGCAATTTTTTCTCCTGACCCACAACCCAGCATTGTTGAGGCCATATGTAAACTCCTGGCTATGCTCAACAAACTGAACACAAACAAGGGGTCAAACCTAAAGCTTTCCTGGTCTGTATAACTTGGATGTTAGCTGGTTAATCTCCCCGAGCCATCAAGGGAACCCTGTTCCTTTTTTTTTAAACCAAACCGTTCTATTCGTTTTAATGGGATTGCAGATTGTCGTTCTTTCCAATGGTCTGATCTTAGTGTAATTCAAAACAAAGGAAAGTTTTGGAAAGAAGGAGACAGCATTTAAAACACCCTGTTCTTGCTAAAACTCATTCAGAATGTGGTTGAGCATTTGAAGGCAGTTGCGTAGAAGTTTGTTTGTTTTTAGTATTTATTCTTCATTCATGTAATGCTGGATTGCGGAACACCATGCAATATTTGCCTGATAAAAATAGTCACCTAAGGAATGTCCTCCCTTTTAAGACATTTTTGATAGTGATGATGGGAGGTGCTCTCATATTACCTCCCTCAAAGTTAAAAGGATCAGCACGCACTGGAGTGCTGATTCATTTTCCCCACCATTTTTCTCCCCTCTTTTCATCTAATGTTTCTCTCCTGAAGCTGTTACTCATCCTGGGGTACAGTTTCAGGGGTGGTAGCAGCTTGACAGCACTTTGATACATCACCCAACAGGCTATGAAGCCAAAGGAGCCATCAACCTGTTGTCCATTTTATAATATTTACTTTCGGGCAGATGTCATTGAATAGCTTTTGGGAGCAGGAACACTGGTTGATTTCTATCCTCCTCCTCAGCTATGAGACTTTGTGACCATTTATAATCACTATTCTAGCTGAGAAGAGCTAACTCGAAACAGACCAGGTGCCAAACCTGCATGAATTGTGTGTGTGTGTGTGTGTGCTGTAAACAGCCCAACCCTCTTACAACGGAGGCACGAACAGTTTCCTGGTGTGGCTGTTTCACCCAGTGCCTCTGATGCTGATAGTGACAAATATAAACTGTGATACTAGAGGTATGCAGCTCAGTTATATCATTTTGGAGCCTATTTCCATATTGCTACCTGTATGGACCAACCTGACAATAGGAGAAAACTGTAGCCAAATTGGCGCAGTTGCATTAACTGCACCTGTGGAAGGTTTGCACAGGCACAATAACGTTAAAAGATTTTGGAGCAATTGCACATGTGCACAAGCTTGGTGCTGAATATGTCCCACAATATAAACAGCAGCGAGTTAAGACTTCAGAACCAACATGCCTGCCAAACGTTCAGTAATATGCGGCAAGGACCTCACAAGCTGCCCGAAACACAACAGTTAAACTGACAGTAGGTGTGAATCTGGCGCCAACCCAGAGGAGAGGATGTTTTAACCCCCGCATACCCTGTGTTGGGTGCAGGGAGTTAAAATAGGTCCTGATACGTTTAAATGGTGCATTAGCAGGTGTAACCTTGTTAACAGGTTCTCCAGTGACTCATCTGGATATGATGAGTGGCTGAACCTTACAGATATCAAAGTCCAAAGGTTCTATCAATGATCTGTGCATTGTTGGACAATTTCAGCAGGGTGGTATAGGTGTTGCAATTGCGCCTGGGTTTGGGGGTGAGGGAGTGGTATGGGCGAAGTGAAATTGTTCAATAGGGTCTAAATTTCACATCGTTGAGCCCATTTTCAGACTTGAAACGGGCGCAACAATGACAAATTTAGCAGTGCGATGGCCCGCTTCCGATGTGTGTGCGACGGGGCCACTGTTAAATTGGTCCTGAGATTTTTTGAGGCGGCCATCTGTAAGGAAAGCAACATTAATTTAACTATTAAAAGAAGGGTCCTGTATTTGAATAAGGACGCACTTGTTAATTTTGTGCATGGAGGTGCCTGATTCACTGAGTTTTTAACTTCGAATAGAAAGTCGTTGCCTCAGTAGTCAGGAAACATGCTGCAGAAGCACTATTTAAAGGGATACTCGCTTCCTTTAAGGTAAGTCTCTGTTTGGACGATAGGCTACTAGAGAATGCTTTTCTGAGTTTTGACAGTATTTTTGGCTACTGTTTTGGCTGAATTGCAGCCCAGCACCAGCACATTCACAGCACTGCCTGTGGCCTTGAACCTTTATGCATCAGGCTCCTTCCAATATTCAGCGAGCGACGTGCACACTGCAGTCAAGGAGGTCATGGATGCACTGCTTGCTGAGTGCCTGGAATTCATCATTCCAATGGAGGCTGCCAAGCAGGAGGAGAGAGCAGTAGACTTTGCAAAAATTGCTTGATTTCCTCGTGTGCAGGGGGTCAGCGACTGTACCCATGTGGCCCTGCGTGCTCCCATACAAGACCAAGCCCTCTATTACAACAAGAAGGGATTCCATTCCTTAAATGTGCAACTTGTCTGTGATCATAGGCATCGAATTATACAGGTTCGTGCCCAGTATCTTGGAAGTAGTTGTAATGATATCAGCAAATAGTGATGTTATTTGCCTGTTTGATTATGATGCCTTACCAGCATGTTTGCAGGTATTGATTACTTATGCCTGACCAGCAGAGGTCATGTGAGAGACAAGCAGTTGGGTTCAGTTTCAGTTTCGTTCTAGATGCATCACAAGCATCGTGTCTCCTGTAAAAGCTGTATAAAAGAGTTGAACAAGCTTTAGATTAAAAGTCATTCTCTTTCATAAATGTCTCGTCATTGAACCCACAAAGAAATCAATACAGTAGTCATGATGCCTTCATCCTGCACCAGTCCACAATACCTCATCCCTTCCATCCAGACTGTCATGTGTTAGGTTGGTTGCTTGCAGCAATGTCCTTGGAGCAATGCTTTTGGCACTGGCTTGCTCTGCACCTCTGCTCGCTGTTGCTGCAAAGCCGGCCGGGATACCTTCAGGCTGCTGGGTGGAAAGACGAGATCCCTTCTCCTGCCGTTCTGCTCCACCAGCACTTCTAAAGCTACATCTGAAAAGAGGGAGCTGTTCCAGTATCTCTCCTGCATGCCATTTCAGTGGTGTTGTCAATGAATGTGATTACAGCTACAGCTCCACTTTGAGAGTGCTGCCTTTAACTGATGTTGGTGACGTCTGATTTCACCCCCCTCCCCGTTATGCAAGCTGCCAATGAAGAGTGTGAGTAGCATTAGCAGCTCGCTTATTCAATGCTAAGCAGGCCGGGGAACCAATTTAACTTGGTCCTTGAGTCCACATGAACAGGTGTGCCATCGGCGCGTGCCAACCACTTTGCCCCTTACGAATTGGCCAATTACAAATTTGGGCTCAAATGTTTCTGCTCCTGGGAACTGTTCAGTGAATTCTGCTGGAAGAATGTGAAGTGTGTGCGTGTGAAATGATCAGAAGTGATGCCTTCCATGAATCAGAACTCGCAGTCAAGAGTCCAAAATTATTAATTGGCATTGAAGTAAAGTATTTGAAAGTGTTTGACAGTAGTTGAACCATACTGCAACAAGAAGGGAAAAAGCAGGTTCCTTGGTGGCCATCAACAGGTTTAATGTCTGTTGTGGTTTTACGGATTCTCAATCTGGTCAGTCACATGCTATAAATCACTGATAAAACGCAACAGGCTAGCAACTGAGTATCCATTCTTTTAAAGTACATAGATGTTTTTCAAAACTGCACTGGTCTGCCAAAATATTTTAAACTGAACAACATCAACAACTTGTATTTATATAGCGCCTTTAACGTAGTAAAATGTCCCAAGGCGCTTCACAGGAGTATAAGACAAAAAATTTGACACCGAGCCACATAAGGAGAAATTAGGGCAGGTGACCTCAAAGAGGTAGGTTTTAAGGAACGTCTTAAAAGGAGGAAAGAGAGGCAGAGAGGCTTAGGCAGGGAATTCCAGAGCTTAGGGCCTAGGCAACAGAAGGCATGGCCACCAAAGGTTGAGCGATTTTAATCAGGGATGCTCAAGAGGGCAGAATTAGAGGAGCGCAAATACTCCGGCGGGGGGGCTGGGCTGAAGGAGATTACAGAGATAGGGAGGGGCGAGGCCATGGAAGGATTTGAAAACATGGATGAGAATTTTGAAATCGAGGCATTGCTTAACCGGGAGCCAATGTTGGTCAGCGAACACGGTGATGGGTGAACGGGACTTGGTGCGAGTTAGGACACGGGCAGCCGAGTTTTGGATGACAAGTTTAAGTAGAGTAGAATGTGGGTGGTCAGCCAGGAGTGCATTGGAATAGTCAAGTCTAGAGGTTACAAAGTACATGGATGAGGGTTTCAGCAGCAGATGAGCTGAGGCAATGACGGAGATGGCCGATGTTACGGAGGTTGGAAATAGGAAGTCTTGGTGATGGTGCAGATATGTGGTCGGAAGCTCATTTCAGGGTCAAATATGACACCAAGGTTGCGAACAGTCTGGTTCAGCTTCAGACAGATGTTAGGGAGAGGGATGGAGTCGGTGGTTAAGGAACGGAGTTTGTGACGGGGGACTGAAAACAATGGCTTTGGTCTTCCCAATATTTAATTGGAGAAAATTTCTGCTGATCCAGAACTGGATGTTGGACAAGCAGTCTGACAATTTAGAGACTGTGGAGGGGTCGAGAGAAGTGGTGGTGAGGTAGAGCTGGGTGTCATCAGCGTACATATGGAAACTGGCACTGTGTTTTCGGATGATGTCGCCAAGGGGCAGCATGTAGATGATAAATAGGAGGGGGCCAAAGATAGATCCTTGGGGGACACCAGAGGTAACGAGTGGGAAGAGAAGCCATTGCAGGTGATTTTCTGGCTACAATTAGATAAGAATGGAATCAGGCGAGTGCAGTCCCACCCAGCTGGACGACTGCGAGGCGTTGGAGAAGGATGGAGTGGTCAACCGTGTCAAAGACGGCAGACAAGTCAAGAAGGGCGAGGAGGGATAGTTTGCCTTTGTCACAATCACAAAAGAATGTCATTTGTGACTTTGAGAGCCATTTCGGTACTGTGGCATGGGCGGAAACCTGATTGGAGGGATTCAAACATGGAGTTGTGGGAAAGATGGGCACGGATTTGAGAGGCGACAACACGTTCAAGGACTTTGAGAGGAAAGGGAGGTTGGAAATGGGGCGGTAGTTTGCAAGGACTGAGGGGTCAAGGGTTTTTTTGAGGAGAGGGGTGATGATGGCAGATTTGAGGGAGAGGGGGACCGTACCTGAGGGGAGAGAACTGTTAACAATGTCAACTAACATGGGAGCCAGGAAAGGAAGTTGGGTGATCAGCAGTTTGGTGGGAATTGGGTCGAAGGAGCAGGAAGTGGGTCTCATGGACAAGATGAGCGTGGAGAGGTCTTGAGGGGAGATTGGAGAGAAACTGGAGAAAGATGTGAGTTCAGGGCTAAGGCAAGGGGGAACCTTAGAGGAAGTTTGGCCCAGTGGGCTAGGGGAAGGAAAGGAAGTGGCAGAGGCAGCTGGTGTGTCTGTGTGTTGATAGAGACACTGAAGACAGGAGTTGGTTTCATAGGTGTTTACTAAACAAAGTCTGGAGGGGAACTAACTGATACAACACAATATACAGGCTTATATAGCCCGAGTGGCCATTACCGGCATTACAGTACACATGGGGCTCTTAAAGGCACATATACTACAATTCCTCCCCTTTTAGCCAACCAGTACATAATATTTTAAGTAATTATTAATTACATGTTACAAGAAAAATAATCCACAGATTGCTGCAGTTAATTAATTATAAGTCAGTCTCTCTGGAGGCTTCCTGACTCGGTCCAGATAACGCCTCGGTGGTGTAGTAGTTTCTGGTGGTGTAGTAGGTTCTTTTGGCAAGGCTGATTCGGCTTGAATGCCAGTGTCGGGTTCATCGGGTTCCAGTATCACCGGATCGGAGGTAGATATGGGTATCTCTACTTCATCGTTAGGCGTATAGAGTTGTGGTGTAGGTTGTCCCTTTTCGGATGACTCTATGATTTGGTCAGCATGGCGCCTTATTATGCTTTCTCCGATGTCCACGGTATACATCAGCGGTCCTAGTCGCGTGCAGATAGTTCCAGGCTGCCATTTCTCGGTACGGTAATCCCGGGCCAAAACTTGTTGACCTATCTGGAAGGTTCTAGTTGGCCTTTCATTCATGCCTTGAAATTGCCGGTTCTCCACGTCCCTTCTGATGTTGGGCTTGATCAAATCCAGCCGGCATCTTAGGCTTCTATTGAAGAACATCATGGCGGGAGTTTGGTTTGTAACCATATGTGTTGCATTCCTGTATGCGAACAAGAAGTTATCCACCTTGTGCTGAAGTTTTATGTCTTCAAGAAGGCCATAAAGGCCATGGGTAATGAAGGTCTGGACAAACCTTTCAGCCAATCCATTGGTGGCGGGATGGTATGGGGCGGACGTGTAGTGCTTAACCCCATTGTTTTTTAAGAACTTCCTGAATTCTTTGGACACAAATTGCGGTCCATTATCAGAACAGATCTTTTCCGGCAGCCCATTCCTGGCAAATATGGTCCTTAATACTGTGATGGTTTTTTCCGTGGTGGTGGAGGACATCTTTATTACCTCCGGCCACTTGGAGTGTGCATCAACCGCGATTAAGAACATTGAGTCCATAAATGGACCAGCAAAGTCGATGTGTACCCTTTGCCAGGGAGATGAGGGCCACGCCCATGGATGTAGAGGGGCTTGGGGTGGAGCGTTTTGGACCTTCTCGCAGCCTAGGCAGCTCTTGGTCATTTCTTCGATGTATCCATCGATACCTGGCCACCATACAAACGCCCTGGCTAGGTTCTTCATTTTCACTCCACCCAGATGCCCCTCGTGAAGCTCCTTTAGAACTTTATCCTGGAGTTTGGGTGGAATCACCACTCTGGATCCACACATCAAGGTTCCTCGGCACACTGACAGCTGTTCTCTTCTTTGCGAGAATGCTGGCAACAGTGGTTCGCCATGTGCTGGCCATCCCTTCACTCTTAAATCGTAGACTCGTGAGAGAGTCGGGTCATTTCTAGTTTCCCTTTCAATGGCAGAATTTGTTACTGGTAGACATTCGACTATGGTAGAGTGGAAAATCTCCACTGGGTCTACGGTAGGTGCTTCTTCTACCGTTGGCAATGGTAGGCGCGATAACCCGTCAGCATTCCCATGTTGTTTTGATCCTTTGTATTCTATGTTGTATTGGTGTGCCCCTAGAAAAAGGGACCACCTCTGTAGCCTTTGCGCTGTCATAATGGGAACACCCTTTTTAGGGTTGAATATGGAGATGAGGGGTTGATGGTCAGTCAACAAGGTAAATTTTTGTCCGTGTAGGTAATGGTTGAATTTCTTCACTCCCTATACCAGGCTGAGTGCTTCCCTGTCGATTTGGGCATAGTTACGCTCAGCTGAGTTCAATGAGCGTGACGCAAAAGCTATCGGCTGTTCCGAGCCATCAGGGAATTTATGCGATAATACTGCTCCTACGCCGTAAGGGGATGCATTGCACGCCAGTCTAATTGGCAGTGATGGGTTGTAATGAGCCAAAACTTCTTTGGACATGATTAAGTCTTTGCATTTATGGAAGGCACGTTTACAGTCTTCGCTCCATTTCCAAATTACTCCTGTTTGTAGCAGTTCATTAAGAGGGCGTAGAAGAGTTGATAAGTTCGGTAAAAATTTATGATAGTAATTTATTAATCCCAGGAACGACCTTAATTGTGAAACATTTTCAGGTGCTGGGGCTTTTATGACCGCTTCAATTTTTTCAGGTGACTTATGCAACCCTTCCTTGTTAATTATGTGGCCACAATATGATATTTGATTCTGGAAAAATTCGCACTTGGGGCGATTTGCTCGTAGGCCCCGTTCTCTCAGCCTAGTGAGCACCTGCTCCAAATTGGCAAGGTGCTCGTTGTCATTTTCTCCTGTTACAAGGATGTCGTCTAGGTAGCATTGAGTCCCCGGAATCCCTTGCAGGACTTGCTCCATAGCTCTTTGCCAGATAGCTGGAGCGGATGCTACTCCGAAAACCAGTCGATTGTACTGGTATAGGCCTTTGTGTGTATTTATCGTGAGATACTTTTTAGAGGCCTCTTCAACCTGCATCTGTGGATATGCCTGTGCCAAGTCAATTTTGGTGAAACGTTTCCCTCCGGATAGTGAGGTGAAAATATCTTCTATCCTCGGAAGAGGATACTGTACCGTGTGAAGGACCGGGTTTACAGTCACCTTGAAGTCTCCACAGATGCAAATTTTTCTCTGTTCTTCAGATTTATCATTATTCAACGTTTTCTTCATGACCGGGACGATGGGTGTTGCCCACTCGCTCCAATCTATTTTGGATAATACGCCTGCCTTTTCCAAATTCTCCAGCTCTGCCTCGACTGCTGGACGAATTGCGTATGGCACCGGCCTTGCCTTAAAAAACTTGGGAATTGCTGCATCTTCCACTTTTATTGAGGCGGTGATGCCTTTCAAGGTTCCTAGTTTCTCTTGATACAGTTCCTTGGCGTTGGCAAAGATGTCTTTTAATCGTTCAGGTATGACGTCATCATCATTTTTTTCCTTACTGGCCACCGTCAGTGCCTGAATGGAGTGCCAGTCTAAACGTTTTTTCCTGATCCATTCACATCCCAACAGCGGTGGACCACCATCTTGTAGAACGTATAAATACAACTTCTGTATTTCCTTGCCGTTGTATACAACAGGCACCCTTATTTTTCCTTTGGGGTATACTTTCTGCCCCGTATATGTTTTCAAGATAATGGATGTGTCTTTTAAAGGTATATGCGGAAATAGCCGCTCGTAATCCCGTCGATTTATGACGGTCAGAGCTGATCCTGTATCTAGCTCCATTTTAACTGGGGACCCTGCTATTGTGAGGGTAACCCAAATGGTCTGGTAATCTTCTTTGGCAATTACATTATGTAATTTGAGAGAGCTTAGTCTCTTGTTTCCGGAGTCGCTATCACTATTCTGGTCTTCGGAGCTACTGTCCGTCATCATTTGTACCTTTTCTGTGCTGTTCCTTAATGATTTTTTTTCTGTTAGTGGATTTTTTGTTTCCAGATCGGCATACACGTGTAATGTGTCCCAGCTTTCCGCATTGCCTGCATGCTTTGTCCTTGAACCAGCAGTCCCTCTGGTCATGGGTGGATCTGCCGCAGCGATAACATCTCTCGAAACCCTGTGTCATTTCATGGGTGCCGAAGTCCTGTGGCTTTTGCTGTATTTCTGCAGCTCCTCTTGCACTGAAAGCCTTGTCCAGTGTCAAATCTTTCTCAGAAAGTAGCCTTTTTTGTGTTCCTTCACTTAGGAGACCGCAGACGAATTTGTCTTGTAGAGAATCTGCCAGTCCTGCCCCGAATTGGCAGTGTAGGGTATCAACAATCTCCTTAAAATTCTTGTCCATCGGTTCGGCTGGAGTGATTAAGTTTCGTAACAGCTTATATGTCTTTGCGCCCATTAGATTTAGAAGTACTGAAGCTTTTTTTTCATCTTCTATTCCATTTGCGGTGCAATATACCTCCACTCTTTCCACATATGTGGTCCAATCCTCTATCTTTTTATCAAAAGCATCAATATTGCCAGACTTGGGCATCCTAGAAAAAAAATGGTGCTTCCCGCGCTTCCCCGCCGCTGCTGCCGATGACAACGCTGTTTCCCGCGGTTTCCGTTCTTTTTATTTATTTATTTACAGTTGGAGACTCGTTCCCGCCGGACTCTCTCTCTAGGTCTGAACGCCGACCTGCTTGCAGCGCCGGCCGTCTCCCGAGTGCTCCCTCCCCATCTGTTACTGCTTGCCTCCGCTTTTGCTGCTTGGCCTAGCTGTAGAGCCAGCCGCTGGAGTCCCAGCCCGACGCCCAGGAAGGATTATTGCAGTACCTGCCACCAGCTTGGCTAGCTGGTGAAACCACAGCTTCTTTTTCTTGATTTTTCTTCAACTTTGGACGCCAGAGGAATCGATGTCCTTGAGGTGCTGCCGAATTGCAGGTAAGTCCGTTTCCAATTCGTCGCCACTGTTGTGTCTGTGTGTTGATAGAGACACTGAAGACAGGAGTTGGTTTCATAGGTGTTTACTAAACAAAGTCTGGAGGGGAACTAACTGATACAACACAATATACAGGCTTATATAGCCCGAGTGGCCATTACCGGCATTACAGTACACATGGGGCTCTTAAAGGCACATACACTACAGCAGCTGAACGGATGGTCTCAATCTTACAGGCAAAGAAATCCATGAGCTCCTCGCACTTGTTGTCAGAGGTGAGGGTGGAGGAGACCAGGGAGAGGGGTTTAAGAAGACTGTTGGCAGTGGAGAATAGAAGCTTGGGTTTCTGGAATGGTGAGCAATTTTGGCAGACGAGAGCAGGACCCGATCATGCTTTATGTGGTCCAGCCAGATCTGGCAGTGAATGGCTAAAACAGTTGTCTGCCATATCGATTCAGTCTGCTTCCCTTGGACTTATGGGAGTGAAGATGAGGGCCGTACCAGGGGGAACAACCAAGGTGAGGGAGTGTAATTGTTTTAATAGGGACTAGGGCATCAAAGGTGGTGGTGAGGGTGTGGTTGAGCAGACCGGTAGTTGCAGAAATGTTATGGTGAATGGAAGAATAAGAAAGCTATGGTCTTGGAAGCTCATGTCTACCTCAAGTAACTACTAGACTGTTCTGCATTGGACTAGTAGTTTAAATATGTAGTCGAAAGATAGGAAAAAACATCAAGGAAAGGTTTTGTCCTTGAGTACATTTGTTAAAAATACACCTTTTTTTCAATTCCTTACACAATGGGTAGTCTCCCTCCATTCTCGCCCAGAGGCTAGGGCCTGAAGTTTGACATTTGTTTTGTGTAGCCTTGATGATCATTGCTTTAAACCTTGAATGCACTGTGAAGATAACAACCTTGATGAGGAGGGCAGTGATTCTGTGGTCTTTTTATTAAATAACTAGTGAATAATAAAAATAATTCATTGATCTTGTGGTGTTGCTCACCAACAAAACCATCAAATTTGATTTTTTTTTAAATCAACACAATTATTCATGATGCATTCTATTGCCTTGAAATGTGTTTACTTGTAGAAAATTTAGCTATGTATTTAACAACCTCTGTGTGTTTATGCTGGCTCTTAGCATAAATGGTAATTAAGTCCACTATATTTTTCTAAGAGAAGCAAAGCCTGGGAAAGGAGTAAGAGGGAAAATATGGGTCTGGGCCTGGTCCAGGGAGAGGTGCTGAGGTTGAGTCAGTGGGAAGCTTGGGATTCAAGCCTGTAAATCAGAAAAATGGCCATGGGAGCAGGAGGCAGCCAGCTTTGAATTGAGGTCAGGAGGGAGTGGGGAAGCCTCGGGCTGTGTAGTGAGAGAGAGGCTCAGGAGTTGGGGCTAACGTCTGGTGCCACACAATTGCTCTAGGAGTTGTAGTTTGATTACTTGGTTATGTTGTATCAACCTCTCCGTACGACTGTGGTGGAGGCTAGGAGTTTTAGTGAAGTTGTTTGCCTCTGAATGTCATGCTTCAGTTAGACAGACTGGACTGTGAAGTAACAGCTAGGGTATAACTTGGATTGAGAATGTTCTTGAGAGCTGGCAGGGCGAATTGGAGGGCTGGGGATGGGAAGTGTTTGTGTTTAGAAGTGAGATTTTTACATTTATGGACAAGTTAAATTTTTTTCTGCATTAATTTTTTGTTGCGTTATAACATTTATTTAGGGGTATAGAGTAAGGCCGAACTGTCATAGTGAATGTCTTTGGGGAGAATAATTTTGTGCAATATGGTTTGTGAATCATCAATGAAGAAAATAACTAACTAGAAAGTAGAAAAGCAGAACTTTAAATGTTTAATCAACAAAGTAGAAGATTGACCGGCTCATGACGTAATGACAGACACCATGTGCATCATGATTGCAAATAATGGTACAGGAAACTTCGCGATATCCGGCACCGACGGGACCGAGCTGGTGCCGTTAGATCAAAACTTCCGGATAGACCAGCGCTAATGTTGAAGGATACGGAGGTTTTCATCTCCGTATCTGACAACAAACACTGTTGCTTAGCAACAGCTTGTAAACACTCAGCCCGTACCTTGGAAGCGTCTCTGAAGCTGTTGCTAAGCTACAGAGACGCTTTCCAGAGCCTGACTGTTTAAAAAAAATAAAAAAATGCTGGGAGAAGAAAAAAAACCTAACCAAAACGGTTGTTGATTTATGCCGTTAGATCGAGGTTTCCGGACATACAACCTCCGGATAAACCAAAGTTTCCAGTATTGTAAAGAAATATATTTAGATATATTTTTCATCAAATAATCATGGATGAAGCAATTATAGTCTTTAATAGAGAATTCCTTTAATCTAATAATGACACATATCACCAGTAAATAAACATTATTTAATTTGATTGGAGGAACAATATTGCCTTTACATTCATGGGGTAGGAACCATATGATTGGTGTGCTTCAAAGCTAAATTTAAATCTAGTTTTAATCATTTGGCACATACAGTCTAATCATTGATTAGTGAAAACATTGAAACATACTAACACTAAATTACATTGTACTGAACGATTTACAAATTAATTGTCACTTGGAAAAAGATGGATTAATAAATGAAAGCCAGCACAGATTTGTTAAAGGTAAATCGTGTTTGACTAACTTGATTTGAGTTTTTTGGTCAAGTAACGGAGAGGGTTGATGAGAGTCGTGCGGTTGATATTGTGTATATGGATTTTCAAAAGGTATTTGATCAAGTGCTTGTTAGCAAAATTAAAGCCCATGGGATTAAATGGGCAGTGGCTGTGTGGATAGAAAGCAATGAGTCGTGGTTGAACGGTTGTTTTTCCAGACTGGAGGAAGTGTGCAGTGGTAACCCCAGGGATTAATGTTAGGATTACTGCTCTTTTTGATGTATATTAATGACCTAGACTTGGGTATACAGGGCAGGATTTTGATCCAATGCTGATGAAGGAATGGCGATATATGTCCAAGTTGGGATGGTGTGTGACTTGGAGGGGAACTTCTAGGTGGTAGAGGTCGCGGATTTGGTAGGTGCTGCCGAAGAAGCCTTGGCGACTTGCTGCAGTGCATCCTGCAGATTGATGTTTACTGCAGTGTGAAGAATATAGTCCTCATGGTAGTGCCAAAAGAAGATCCAAGTCCCCTTAAAAATACAAATTGCACTGCCTTAATTTCTTCCTGTTGAAAATTGGGTCCAAAGATGCATGAGCATCTCTGTCATGCTGTCAGCACAGTACGTACGGCGCATAACCACCTGAAAAAATCTGCAAATCTATTAGTAGAATTCAGTAAAAACTGATTCTAATGATCCTTATCAATAACACACATTTATCTTTTGGGTAATTAAAAAATGAAGTGTTTATGCTCACATTTCGGGAGAAAAAAATGCTCACGGGTTGTGGGTCTGCCTTGCTAACTGGGGCAGCTCCGTTAGCTAACTTTTATAGCATAGTCTGCGGCAAATCATGGCGTGTGCTGAATAACATCCTCCAACTGGTATACACCTAGCAGTCCTGTCTTTATTCCTAAATAAACCTCTAGGGCAGAGTGCTTCTTCCCTTTTAAATACACACCTTCTAAAGTGTAACTGCACAAATACCATCATTTATTTCAACTTGAGTGTAGTAGGAAGAGCAGACTATTAATTTTTTGGTCAGTGGATTTTGCTTTAAGTTTCTTTTTTTAAAACCAGACTTGTACTTCTGTAGGGCGATTGTTCAAGTGTACTTACAAATTTTATGGCATTTAAATTTGAAAAATGAATAACAAGAATTGTGGCATTGATGGCATCATTTGTAACATGAGAGCTGTTGCAAATAAATTAAGAAAATTTGCTTATTAGGTTATAGCTTTGGTACATAAATAATAAAAGATACCTTATGTTGGTTAAGTGAGTTTAGTGGCAGAAAGCTATGATGTGTACACTGTACCTCATTTAACACCAACACATGAGAATCAACCAATTAAAGCAACTTCTACAGCATTGTTCCATATAGTGAAAATTCCCAAGACATTTTAAATAAGTTGAGGAGGTTAGGGAAGGTAATGGAAAGCATAGCTAAACGGCTATGTTTTGAGGAAACTTTTTAAATTGGGGAGGGAGGTACTGTAGGGGGTGGTGTGTGGGTCAGCTTCCCCTCTGACTTCTGAGCCGTTCGAATTGTTCCCACTCCCTTGATTCTAGACCTTGGGCTTATTTGGGGGGTTGTGTCAAAAGTGCAGCAGTCAACTGGTTTTGGTGCAAGAAACTTTGATCTTTATTCAAGAAAGAAAATATAACACAACAATCTTCTACTCTAATAAAAATGGGGAACACTTCGATACATACGAGGGGAAATACAGTAGAAAAATACCTCACCCCTCCCAATCCCACTTCCTAGCTAAGTTGGACTCTAGAGGACCAGGGATAATGCTCACCAAAACAAATCCTTGACAGTTGAGCTGGTTCGTGGTTTCGGGGTTTGCTGGATGTGTTGCTCGGTGTCTGCCATACCCTGTACGCGGTAGAGGACTTCGACTATCTGCTGGTCAGTCTTCGCGAGTCCGCTGATGCGGTAGGGTGCGTTTTGGATCTATGGGGTGAGTACCCACTTTTCTTTGGTAGAGATAGGGTTTAGAGTTCCTTTTTAAGTAAAAATCTTACCCGGTGTAAGTCAGGAATAGATTGTAGAGTGGAAACTTTCGAATCTTCGGCTTTTCTCCTGAGTTTTTCTTTGGTCGCGGTGGCTCAATATTACCAGATTGGTTGGTGGTAATATTTTGTTGGTAGTTTCGTAAGGCTCTCATTGCCACGGGGTGTCTGACGATGTCCTGGGTCACTGAAGCTGTTGAACTTGGGTGTACGGTAGAATACTGCCCCGTTTCGATGCTTCGGTTTCTCTTGTGTGTTGCTTCTGGGGCGAGCTTTCTGAGAGAGAACTTCTTGAGTTGTTTCGGACTTCTGGAGAGTTTGCTTTCTTTAGAAAACAGGCCTTTAATTATACTAATTGGGGCCTCCTAATCTGTGTGCCAAATCAGTCCCGGTTTATTGTTTGATTTGGGCGGGCTCGTTAAGGTAACTTGATTTTAAAAATGTGAAAAATGGTTTCAGGATGTTGTACTGTTTAATCAATAAGTTGTTGATCGCCTAGTTCATTGTCATAGTTATATTCAGGTTTTGAGTATCCTGTCTGAGCCTGAGATTTCTATGTAGGTTGGCGAGCTGGCCACCAAACTCCAAACTCTTGGCCTGAACACTTCCCTCTGCAACTGGACCCTGGACTTCCTAACAAACAGACCCCAGTCTGTCAAATTAGGTAACCACACCTCACCCCCCCCCCCGACCCTGAACACGGGGGCCCCCACAAGGATGTGTGCTGAGCCCCCTCCTCTACTCCCTCTTCACCCATGACTGTGTGGCTGTTCATGGTTCCAACACCATCATCAAGTTTGCGGATGACACCATGGTAGTAGGCCAGATCACCAACAACGATGAGTCAGCCTACAGGGAGGAGGTCCAGCATCTCGTGAAGTGGTGCACCGATAACAGCCTGGCCCTTAACATCAAGAAAACCAAAGAAATCATTGTGGACTTCAGGAAGTCCAAAGGCGGAAGTCACACCCCCATCCACATCAATGGGGCTGTGGTGGAAAGGGTGGACAGCTTTAAGTTCCTCGGAGTCCACATCACGGAAGACCTCTCCTGGTCCCTCAATACCTCCTCTCTGGTGAAGAAGGCCCAGCAGCGCCTATATTTCCTAAGGAGGCTGAAGGGATGTAACCTGTCACCCCTGATCCTCTCTAACTTTTACCGCTGCACAATAGAGAGCATCCTGACAAACTGTATCACAGTATGGTATGGCAGCTGTAGCTACTATGACCGGAAAGCCCTGCAGCGGGTAGTCAAAACTGCCCAACGCATTACCGGCACCCGGCTACCGACCATAGAGCACATCTACCAGAAACGCTGTTTACGGAGGTCACGGTCCATCATCAAAGACCCTACCCACCCCAGCCACAGTCTGTTCGCCCCCCTGCCATCTGGGAGATGCTACAGATGCATTCGCACCCGTACAACCAGATTTAGGAACAGCTTCTTTCCCAGGGCTGTCATCCTACTGAACTCCACAAACAAACTCTAAAGCCTGCACATCTGCCAATGCACTTTATTATGGTTATGTTATGTTAATATACTACAAGCCAAATGTATGTTGAATGTTTAAATGTCTTAATCCAAATGTACACTCTCGGGAGCCGCAAGCCTACATTTCGTTGTACTGCACTTGTGCACTAACAATGACAATAAAAGTTGATTTGATTTGATTTTGATTTGAGGTGATTTGCATTATGCATGTTTTGGATGGGTCCTGTGTTTTGGGTGGGGACTGCTCCTTTGTGAATCGATTGTTCGGACGAATTGAGATTACACAGTTCCCCAGACAATATGATTTTACTCCAATATCCAAACTGTCTTTACAGAGGTTGATCCCATTTCCTGTTGCAGCCTTTTCTCCCTGTACAGGTCCAAACATGCCCTTTTATTTTATCATCCTGAAACTTGTTTAGAAAGAGTCCAAAGTCATTTTTCTTAGGGTTTTCTTCTAGCTTTGGGGGATCTGTGAATTTTGAGAATCTTACAGTACCCATGATAAGATCAAGAAGAGAATTCAAGAGTAAAGAGACAAAAATAGATGCTCATCCATTAATCATGGACATGCAGTTGATCAGAGCCAGAGGAGCATTTCTTTGCTTTGGGCGATGGGTCTGGAGAATATTGCTGATGGGTGGAATGATAAATTTGCGGACTAGGATGAGGATCTTGAAATTGATCCCCTGGGAAATAGGGAACCAATGGAGGTCAATGAGGACACCTTAAATTAAAATTTAAATCTGTCCATTGACTCACTCTTCCCTATCTCTGTAACCTCCCATGCCCCAAATACTTAAAGCCTGCCTTTAGCCACCTTGGTCTCACTTTCTGAAATTCCCTCATTAAGCCTCTCTGCCGACTCACCTCCCTCTCCTCCTCTAAGACCTTCCTTAAGAACCAGCTTTCTGATCACCAAGCTTTTGGCCACCCCTTCCAATCTCTCTCTGCTGGATGAGCAGAAGTTTCCTCCAATTAACTATTAGGAAGACTGAAGCCATTGGCTTTGGTTCCCGCCACAAACTCCGTTCCCTAGCCACTGACTCCATCCCTCTCCCTGGCAACTGTCTGAACCAGACTGTTCGCAACCTTGGTATTGTATCGGACCCCGAGATGAGCTTCCAACCACATATCCGCTCCATCAGCAAGACTGTCTGTTTCTACCTCTCTAACATCGCACGACTCCACCCCGCCACATCTCATCTGCTGCTGAAACCCTCTTCCATTCATTTGTTACATCTAGACTTGACTAATCTAATGCTCTCCTGGCCGGCCTCCCATCTTCTACTCTACATAAACTTCAACTCATCCAAAACTCTGCGGCCTGTATCCCAACTTGCACCAAGTCCAGTTCACCCATCACCCTTGCTGACCTACATTGGCTCCCGTTCTAGCCACGCCTCAATTTTAAAATTCTCATCCTTGTGTTCAAATCCTTCCATGGCCTTTTTTTTGTTTGTTCCTGGGATGTGGGCATCGCTGGCAAAGCCAGCATTTATTGCCCATCCCTAATTGCCCTTGAGAAGGTGCTGGTGAGCCACCACCTTGAACCGCTGCAGTCTTGTGATGAAGGTACTCCCACAGTGTTGCGAAGGATGGAGTTCCAGGATTTTGACCCAGCGACGATGAAGGAATGGTGATATATTTCCAAGTCAGGATGATGTGTGACTTGGAGGGGAACTTGCAGATGGTGGTGTTTTTGCCCCTTCCTATTCCTGTAACCTCCTCCAGCCCTACAACTCTCTGAGATCACCGCGCTCCTCCAATTCTGGCCTCTTGCGCATCCCTGATTTTAATCACTCCACCATTGGCGGCCGTGACTTTAGCTGCCTAGGCCCTAAGCTCTGGAATTACCTCCCTAAACATCACTGCCTCGCTACCTCTCCTCCTTAAAACCTACCTCTTTGACCAAGCTTTTGGTCATCTGTCCTAATATATCTGTGGCTTGGTGTCAAATTTTGTTTGACGCTCCTGTGAAGCGCCTTGGGACGTTTTACTATGTTGAAGGCGTTATATAAATGCAAGTTGTTGTTGCTCGGCATCTGTGTTCCTCCTGTCTCTGAAGCACCATGGGATATTTTTCTATGTTATAGTTGCTAATGTTGTAGATGAGTTTGTTTGTGTAAGGTGTAAATGTGGAGACTGACGAGGTATGGGTGAAGGTTTCAGCAGTGATGGGGATGAAGTAGGGCCATAGACAGACGATGATGTGCAGGTGCAAGTAAGTGGTCTTGTAGATGAGCCTGATGCAAGGTTTGAAGCTCAGCTCATGGTTGAACAAAACACCAAGGTCCGTTGGCTCAGTCTGAGCAAGCATCTATAAGGGAGATGGATTTAGCAGTTAAGGAATGACGTTTCTGGCAGCTGCACATTGGTTTAGATTTCCCAATCCCTGTTCTTTTACTATTATGTTAATCAGCCTGGTTAAATGCACACTGGTTTAAAATACATCCCATTGAAATGCACATTTTCACAGCTTCTAGTGGCCATTAAGTAATTCAAGCACAGCCCATTATCACAAGCTATTTCACAACATTTAACTCGAAGCAATCGGAGTTGACTGCTGGACCTGAACTGTTGATGAGTCTGAGTGACTATTCGGGTGAGAACATTCATTTGTTTTCTGCTGACTCCATGTATTTGGGACAAGTGAGATGGTGAATGGAGCCACCAAAAATAAAATAGTTTAGAACAAAAACCAGAAAATGCTGGAAACAGCTAGCAGGTCAGGCCGTATCAGTTTTGTTTGATTTATAGCATTTACTGTATTTTGCTTTTTTTATTCATATAGTTTAGAACAGCTGAGTCTGACGCTCTTATTCAATGTACAGTAAACAGCTGTTTTTAGACTCACTAACGCACTGCTCTTTAAACTGCTTGCGATACAAAATCCTTCTATCTGTGCTACATGAGTTTCTTGTCACTTGGCAGGTAAAGTAGCAGCACGCAAAAGCTACTTTTATATTGTTCCTCGGCTGCTGGCTCAGTATTTTAGAGCTTCCCGACGGCTCAATGCTGAGTTTGTTAATCCCAGCCAAGGTAGCATTTTGGACGTTGGTTAGCAAGGGAAAATCAGCCAGAGTTCCTGCTCCTGATCACCATACTCTTCTCGCAATATACAGCACAGTACTGTACTGGAATGTGCATTGATCTAGATGTTGGGAGAGGATTGTGCTGGCTTAATTTAAATAAAGAACAAATTTGCATTTATTTATTGATGGGCCCTTTCATCCCTTCAGGACATAGCAAAGCACTTTACAGCCAACAAGTTACTTTTGAAGTGCAGTCACGCAACAGCCAATGTACACACAGCAAGATCCCACAAACAGCAGTTATTTTGTTTTTGGTAGTGTTGGTTGAGGGATAATTGTTGGCCAGGACACTGGGAGAGCTCCCCGCTGCTCTTCAAATAGTACCATGGGATCTTTTATGTCCTCCTGAGCAGGCAGATAGGGCCTCGGTTTAACATCTTATTTGAAAGACAGCACCTATGACAATGCAGTATTCCTTTGGCATTGCACTGAGGTGTCAGCCTAGATTACGTGCTCAAGAATGGCCTCCTCCTGCTCCTATTTCTTATGTTCTTATGAACCTATAACCTTCTAGTTCAGAGGCAAGTGTGCTACTCCTACGCCTGCTGACATTCACCACCCAGGCCCCTACGTGAGTAATAGCCCTGGAGCAGAGGTTCCAGTGTGCTGCTGGCACCTGTGGAGCCATACCCCAGCAAGAGTCAGCACCTTAAAGAACAAAGTGGTGGTAAAAAATAAGAAATTCTGTATTTAGTCATACATATAACAGATAGAAAAAACACTGCAAGAAGTGAGGTTATTAATTGTAAAAGGAATACATTTAAAAATGACTTTTTTGGGGAAACGGATCTTTTTTCTTTACAGATGCATAAGGACCTGCTGTGTATTTCCAACAATTTTAAATATTTGGAGAGGCTCAGATAATATCAAACTAGAGCCTAGAAATAACTTTTGGAAATATTAATGAACAAACACTTAATGTATTATGAAATTCACCTCTCTGCTGTTTTAGTAGTGGTTAATCCATCTATATATATAAAGCGGCTCTTCTGTCTGTCCCGATGTCTGTCTGTTCTCTATACGTTTGAAAGTTACAGAGCGTACCGACGCGCGCGTCGCCTCAAAAGAAAGCTTGCGATTCCGGACCGGTCATAGGCGTATTTACGTTTCGGCCGGACAAAAATCCCGCCCGCGGTATCCCAAAAACGTTCAGCGTTCCGCTCATTAGCATCTCATTAGCGACCGTGTGACGTCGAGGTCCACCAATCGGACGGCGGGTTCCTTCCTACAGTTGAGTGTCGAGTGACTCGACGATTGACCAATCCTACGCTTCGGTGACCTCACCGGTCGACCAATCGGTGCGTGTGTGGGCGGGCCTTATCCTTCTGAACCGAGGTGAGTGGCCGCCATCTTGATTTTTCACAATTTTTTTCCCCCACACTTTGTGTGTTAGGGAACTAAGGTAAATATTTTAATGATGTGTTAGGGAATTAAATAACAATTTAATGGGGGGGGGGAAGGAGAGCCTCGGGAAATCGCGGGGGGGGGGGAGAGCCTCGGGAAATCGCGGGGGGGGGGAGAGCCTCGGGAAATCGCGGGGGGGGGGGGAGAGCCTCGGGAAATCGCGGGGGGGGGGAGAGCCTCGGGAAATCGCGGGGGGGGGAGCCTCGGGAAATCGTGGGGGGGGGCCTCGGGAAATCGCGGGGGGCTCGTGCCGCCCGCACTGACCGCGCATGCGCCGCCCGCACTGACCGCGCATGCGCCACCTGCCCGCAGCGGCCGTCCATCAGCCGCGCCATACGCGGGGGACCTCAGCTCCGGTCCGTCCCGGCCTCAGAACTGGACCTCAGGCGCTAGGCAGGGGGAGGGGCCGGAGAGAGGGACAGAGGGGGGGGAGGGTAGGTGTGGGGGTGGGGGCAGGGAGGGAGACGGAGACAGGGGAGGGAGACGGAGACAGGGGAGGGAGGGAGACAGGGGAGGGAGGGAGACGGAGACAGGGGAGGGAGGGAGACGGGAGGGGAGGGAGGGAGGGAGACGGGAGGGGAGGGAGGGAGACGAGGGAGGGAAGGGAGACGGGAGGGAGGGAGGGGAGGGAGGGAGGGGAGGGAGGGATAGGACAGGGAGAGGACATGACAGGGAGAGGGGGGACACACGGGCAGGGAGACCAAGCGTCCCAAAATTGCCCTCGCGCCCCAAAATTGCCCTCGCGCCCCAATGCCCTCGCAACGCGGGGCTCCCCAGCTAGTTTCAAATAAATGGGTTAATACGTGTGCTGAAATGCCATATGATGCATTAAAGCCAGGAGTGCCCCGAGCTTTTTGTCTTTGTGGACCACTTGGCTGAATACCATGGAACCTTGCAGGTCACGTATGACGTTAAATCAATGTTCCCATTAATTTGTAAACCTCTCCAGCTGCAGATTCTAACAGATCCAAACAGCTGATGTTCCTCCTGGTGTTTTGGCTAACATTTATCCCTCAAACACCACCACTAAAATAGGTTAACTAGCCATTTCTCATTGCTGTTTGTGGGACCTTGCTGTGTATAAATTAGCTGCCTACATAACAGTGATTATACTTGAAAAGTAATTAATTGGATGTGATCTGCTTTGGGACACCCTGAGGGCATGAAAGCTGCCCAAAATGCAAGATTGACCTTGCTTCTGGTTTAGGATTTATCCACCATCGTGTTAAAAGATTTTAGTTACTATTTGTCGTGAGGTGGATTTTGGGCTAATTTATGTTAAGATATTGCTGTTAAGTTCAACTCTCGAGATTAAATCCACACAGCTCACAAACTCTCAAACTATCTGCGAAAACATATTCGATCTAACTACTGGGATCAGACAAAATGTCTGTCAAAATGATATTTCTTGCATATCATATCACTTTGAGACAATAGAGTTTGTAAATTCTGGTGACATTCACAATGGAAATGGCCCCATTCATTTGAACCGAGCGAGGGTGGGTAGTTGCGAGGGTACCCACACTTAAGAGGGCAAATCTTTGGCTTACTGTCGAGTTGGAGAACACTTCAGGAGCCTACAAAGAAAAACATACATGAAGGCTAGGGCTGACTAGTTTGTGATCTTGCTAGTCTGTAAAATGAATTTAGTTTGTTCATAGAGGGTAGAGTGCATGTGTTATTTTTTATGTTATGAGGAGTGTTGTGAAATAGATTTTCACTGGAAACTGTATTTTGGTGGTTCATACATTGTTTTTAAAATAAGCCAGCTTGTTGGTTTACACTGGCCTTGTTTCACTATAGTAGTGATCAGTCCACCTTCTGGAAGATGGGAGAAATGTACGTGAGGGCACAAGCGAGATTACGGTACCCAGTACCCACAACAAGGGGTTTCATTGACCCCAGCGTCACTCTATTGTACGACTAAATATTGGCCAGTAAAGGTAAATTCTTGATTGTAGGGATTGTGGAGTCTGCTTATGGGAAAGACTGATGATGCTAAACATGAAAGAACATATGGTGCAGACATGAAATCTGTAACACTCACCAGCGAGACAACAGCACAAAGAGCATATCTTTGCAAACTTCCAGGTCCACAAAACTTCAAGAGGGCAATTAGTGATTAAGAAATATGGATGCAAATAGGACTCCGTTGTCTTGGCTTTGAGGGCCTGAGTGCCAGTAGTGACAGGTTGGATTTGGCCCATGGACTATAGTTTGGACACCCTACATTAATTCATCTGTTAAATTGGTCAACTAATTTCTATGCTAGATTATAGTTTCCCTGTTGGAAGTGCATGTATTCTGAATAAAGCATCCTGAGACTGCTCAGATATGTCTAATAAAAATATACAACAAATGATTTAAGTATATCGTGGACTGCTTTGTATTTATCGAGTTCTGTAATACATGTGAGTTGTGCAATACTGGGCATTGAAGTATCCCTGCTGAGTGATGTATTCACACTTTTTTCTGGAGGAAGGGTAAACACTGAGTTGTAGTACAATGTTGATACTGTGTTCTTTGTACAAGGTAGAAATGACCTCATTTGTGCCCCCAAACGGATTTTCACCATTCTGTTTAGAATGATTGAAACCTACTCTTTTTGGCAATGCTTAGATTTGATGATCGTTGATTCTTAGACCACCTTGTCAGCTGAATGAACACATTGTGAATAATAGACTTGGAAATGGCAGTTATTCACTGCTGATGAATTGTTCAAACCCATTTGGAACAGGAGCTGGAATACAGTTCAATTTAACCACTGTCTGGTTTTAGCATTATCCTGAGAAATTTAAATTAGAATCACACATTAATTTAACACAGAACTTAAGTTCTATGAATAAATTTCCAGAAGAAACCTGTATGTGTTTACATAGAAATGGGAGGTAATTGTTTTAACTCAAAACTAAAACCGGAGTTGTGCAAATATATGGCACTTTGCATTTCAGAAGGCTCCTAGTGGGGTGGCTTTCAGACAGACTCATGATTTAAATGGGATGTAAACTGGCCGAGGTCTGCAATGGAGGGGAGGGTGTTCTGCTCTGTCAGGTTATCGGCGAGGCGCCAAAGTTGAAAATGACCCCCATGATCTTTAACTATCGTTGTTCTGTTTCATGTAGTTGGTGCTCCCACTCTAATCATGGCCTGTTGCCTGTTGAAGATTCAGTATTCCCATTGCTAAAAGAGAATGAATAGTTTTTGCATTTAGTTTTAAAGACATTTTTACATTTAGTGCTTCTGCAGTTTGTGTCGAGAGAGTGCATTGGAGTCCCGTGTTTACATAACTCCCTTATTGCAGAATCTCCCTTATTGCAGAATCTAAATTATTTGAAATTTTATCCCACAGAAGACGTTGAGATACTGCACACAGCACAGATCTCCATTTTCCAAATTGGCCTTCAGTGGGCCTACAGAGGGAACAGTACATAATGGCCCGTATTTTCCGATGCCTACGGGTGTGTACAAGCTGTGTACACACCCATAGGGACATCGGAAATGCCGGTTTCAGACATGCGAAGCGCATGCGCTGAAAACCGGCATTTCCGATCTGTCAAGAATGCTCTTGACAGATCGGACGCCTGCGCTAGAGAAGGGCCTCTGCGGGGGGAGAGATCTGATTTCTGCAGAACTTCTGCCCGCAGAAAACCCTTAGAAATCTTACGCCTGGTAAAAGCAGGTGTAAGGCCTGCTTTTACCAGCATAAGAGTTTAAAAAAGTAAAAATAAAATTTTAAAAAATTTCACTCATTTATAATTTAAAAATACTTTTTAAAAAAGGTAAGTTTATTTTTAGCCCCGTCTTTTTCAGAATTAAAGTTTTGTTTAAAATATTTAATTTAATGTAATTTTCACTCATTTTAAAAAGTGATGGTTTTTAAAAAATGTATTGATGTTTTAGTGTCTTTTTTCAGTGATCCCCATTCATATATTTGACAGGTCTATCTGTCAAACGTATGAAGGGAGATTCCCTTCTCCTATTGGCTGGCCTGGCTCAGGTGATCCCAGGGACACTTGCCAACTGCATGCACCTCTGGGATACATGGGCCCTGTGCATTTCGACTGTGGAGAGGCCCAGGATCTGAAATGTCCGGACCTCGGGAGCCCTCGGGTAAGGGCGTAGATTTTTTTCCGATGGGAAGCATCCACATGCAGGAAACCTCCTATCATAAAAACATAGAAACATAGAAGATAGGAGCAGGAGTAGGCCATTTGGCCCCTCGAGCCTGCTCCGCCATTCAATGCGATCATGGCTGATCATCCAAATTCAGTACCCTGACCCTGCTTTCTCCCCATATCCCTTGATTCCCTTAGCCTTAAGAAATATATCTAACTCCTTCTTGAATATAGTTAATGAATTGGCCTCAACTGTCTTCTGTGGTAGAGAATTCCACAGGTTCACCACTCTCGGGGTGAAGAAATTCCTCCTCATCTCAGTCCTAAATGGCTTACCCCTTATCCTTAGACTATGACCCCTGGTTCTGGACTCCCCCACCATCGGGAACAGCCTTCCTGCATCTAATCTGTCTAGCCCTGTTAGAATTTTATAAGTTTCAATGAAATCCCCTCTCATTCTTCTAAACTCTAGCGAATATAAGCCTAATCGACCCAATCTCTCTTCATACGTCATTCCTGCCATCCCAGGTATCAGTCTGGTGAATCTTCGCTGCACTCCCTCCATGGCAAGAACATCCTTCCTCAGATAAGGCGACCAAAACTGCACACAATACTCAAGGTGTGCTCTCACCAAGGCCCTGTACAACTGCAGCAAGACATCCTTGCTCCTGTACTCGAATCCTCTCATTATGAAGGCCAGCGTACCATTTGCCTTCTTAACTGCCTACTGCACCTGCATGCTTACCTTCAGCGACTGGTGCACAAGGACACCCAGGTTTCGTTGCACTTCCCCTTTTCCCAATCTATTGTCGTTCAGATAATAATCTGCCTTCCTGTTTTTGCCACCAAAGTGGATAACCTCGCATATATCCACATTATACTGCATCTGCCATCACCCAACCTGTCCAAATCGTACTGGAGTTTCTCTGCATCCTCCTCACAGCACACACGCCCACGCAGCTTTGTATCGTCTGCAAACTTGGAGATATTACATCTAGTTCCCTTGTCTACATCATTAATATATATTGTGAATAACTGGGGTCCTAGCACCGATCCCTGCAGTACCCCACTAGTCACTGTCTTCCACTCGGAAAAAGACCTGTTTATTCCAACTCTTTGCTTCCTGTCTGCCAACCAGTTTTCTATCCAAGTCAGTACCTTACCCCCAATCCCATGTGCTTTATCTTTGCACGCTAGTCTCTTATGCGGGACCTTATCGAAAGCCTTCTGAAAGTCCAAATACACCACATCCACTGGTTCTCCCTTATCTATTCTACCAGTTACATCCTCAAAAAATTCCAGTAGATTATTCAAGCATGATTTACCTTTTGTAAATCCATGTTGACTTTGTCCGATCCTGTCACTGTTTTCCAAGTGCTCTGCTATTACATCTTTTATAATGGACTCTAGCATTGTCCCCACTACCGATGTCAGGCTTACCGGTCTATAATTCCCCGTTTTTTCTCTACCACCTTCTTTAAATAGTGGGGTAACATTAGCTACCCTCCAATTCATGGGAACTATTCCAGAGTCTATAGAATTTTGGAAGATGACCAGCAATGCATCTACAATTTCTAGGGCCATTTCCTTAAGTACCCTAGGATGTAGATTATCAGGCCCTGGGGATTTATCGGCCTTCAATCCCATCAATTTCCCTAACACCATTTCCCTTCAAATACTGATTTATTTCAGTTCCTCCCCCTCATTAGACCCTATGTTCCCCGACATCTCTGGGAGTTTATTTGTGTCCTCCTTTGTGAAGACAGAACCAAAGTATGTATTTAATTGCTCCGCCATGTCTTTGTTCTCCATTATAAATTCTCCTGATTCTGACTGCAAGGGTCCTACGCTTGACTTTACCAATCTTTTTCTCTTCACATATCTATCGAAGCTTTTACAGTCAGTTTTTATGTTCCTTGCAAGCTTACTCTTGTACTCTTATTTCCCCCCTCTTAATTAATCCCTTTATCCTCCTTTGCTGAATCCTAAACTGCTCCCAATCCTCAGGTTTGCTGCTTTTTCTGGCCAATTTATATGTCCTCTCCTTGGATCTTATGCTATCCCTAATTTCCCTTGTTAGCCACGGTTGAGTCACCTTTTTTGTTTTATTATTATGCCAAACTGGGATGAACAAATTCTGTAGTTCATCCATGCGGTCTTTGAATGTTTGCCATTGCCTATCCACCATCAACCCTTTGAGTGACATTCCCCAATCAATCCTACCCAACTTGCGCCTCAGACCATCGTAGTTTCCTTTATTTAAATTCAGTACCCAAGTCTCTGAATCAACTACTTCACTCTCCATCTTAATGAAGAATTCTATCATATTCTGATCGCTCCTCCCCAAGGGGCCTCACACAACAAGATTGCTAATTAATCCTTTCTCATTACATATTACCCAGTCTAAGATGGCCTGATCTCTAGTTGGTTCCTCGACACATTGGTCCAGGAAACCATCCCATATACACTCTAGGAATTCCTCTTCCACAGTATTGTTACTAATTTGGTTAGACCAATCTATATGTAGATTAAAGTCACCCATGATAACTGCTGTGCCCTTATTGCACGCATCTCTAATTTCCCGTTTAGTGCCATCCCCAACCTCCGCATTACTGTTTGGGGGTCTGTATACAACTCCCACTAACGTTTTCTGCCCCTTGGTATTTCTCAGATCTAGCCATACAGATTCCACATCATCAGAGCTAATATCCTTCCTTACTATTGTGTTAATCTCCTCTTTAACCAACAATGCTACCCCACCGCCTTTTCCTTTTTGCCTGTCCTTCCTGAATATTGAATACCCCTGGATGTTGAATTCCTAGCCTTGGTCACCCTGGAGCCATGGCTCCGTAATCCTAATTATATCATATCCGTTTACATCTATTTGCGCAGCTAATTCATCCACCTTATTACGAATGCTCCTCTCATTAAGACACAAAGCCTTCAGGCTTGTTTTTTAAAAACTCTTAGACCTTTTAGAATTATTGTTTACTACGGCCATGTTTGATTTACATCCTTGATTTCTCTGACTTTCACTTTTGCTTTTCTCCTTCCTGTCTTTTGCTTCTATCCTTGCTTCCCTTTCCTCTGTCTCCCTGCACAGGTTCCCAACCCCCTGCCATTTTAGTTTAAACCCTCCCCAACAGCACTAGCAAACACTCCCCCTAGGACATCGGTCCCGGTCCTGCTCAGGTGCAAACCGTCCAGTTTGCACTGGTCCCACCTCCCCCAGAACCAGTTCCAATGTCCCAGGAATTTGAATCCCTCCTCCTTGCACCATTCTTCTAGCCACGTATTCATCTAAAATATCCTTCTATTTCTACTCTGACTAGCACGTGGCACTGGTAGCAATCCTGAGATTACTACCTTTGAGGTCCTATTTTTTAATTTACCTCCTAACTCCCTGTATTCAGCTTTTAGGACCTCATCCTGTTTTTTACCTGTATTGTTGGTACCTATATGCACCACGACAACTGGCTGTTCACCCTCCCCCTCCAGAATGCCCTGCAGCCGCTCTGAGACATCCTTGACCCTTGCACCAGGGAGGCAACATACCATCCTGGAGTCTCGTTTGCAGCCGCAGAAATGCCTATCTATTCCCCTTACAATAGAATCCCCTATCACTATAGCTCTCTCGCTCTTTTTCCTCCCGTCCCGTGCAGCAGAACCACCCCTGGTGCCAGGAGCTTGGTTGCTGCTGCCTTCCCCCGATAAGCCACCCTCCCCAACAATATCCAAAGTGGTATATCTGTTTGAGAGGGGGATGGCCACAGGGGACCCCTGCACTACCTGCCTGCGCCTACTACTCTGCCTGGCGGTCACCCATTCCCTTCCTGCCTGTGCAGCCTTTACCTGTGGTGTGACCAACTGTTTAAACGTGATATCCACAACGTCCTCAGCATCGCGAATGCTCCAGTATGTATCCATTCGCAGCTCCAGCACCGCAATGCGGTCTGTCAGTAGCTGCAGCTGGATACACTTCCCGCACACATGGTCGTCAGGGACACGGGAAGTGTCCCTGATTTCCCACCTAGTGCAGGAGGAGCATGCCATGGGGCCAAGCTGTGCTGCCATGACTTATCCTTTAATTAATTTAAATTAAATCAATACCACCAATTATACTACAATTAAATGATATACTCAAGGGCCCTTGTTTCCTAGCACTCCCCGCTACACAACAGAGACCGTAGAAATTATAACCACAAAATTAAGACTTTCTAAACTTTATAAACTATGAACCTTAACTGTCAAACCATAGAGTAGTATAAATACTCACCTGGCTGTACTCACCCAATCAGCTGCTTCTACCTGCCCGCATCACGTTCTGAATTGTGACGTGGCTCTGGAACGCCGCCGCCGGTCTGCGAGATTGGTAAGCCTCTGTTTAAAAAAAAAAAAAAAAAAAAGGCCCGCGAAAGTGAGTTTAAGCACTCAGAGTCTTCGCTCTCACCGCTCCCGACACTGGCCTATCCGGAATTATGGGCCAATATAAATGCAGGAAAGCAGGATAAGGAGGTCATTTTAGCATCGCTCTGGTATCCAATTTATAAGGCAAAAAGAAAATAGGTTACTTTGCTTGGCCCTATTCAGGGTGCATAGGATTACATCGGATATACAGCACAGAAACTAGCAATTTGGCCCAACCAGTCCATGCTGGCATTTATGCTCCACTCGAGACTCCTCCCGTCTTTCCTCATCATCAGCATAACTCTTTATTCCCTTCTCCCTCATATCCAGCCTCCCCTTAAAGGCATCTATACTATTCGCTTCAACCACTTCCTGTGGTAGTGAGTTCCACATTCTCACCACTCTCTGGGTAAAGAAGTTTCTTCTGAATTCCCTATTTGATTTCTTGGTACTATCTTATATTGATGGCCTTTAGTTTTGCTCTTCCCCACAAGTGGAAACACTCTCTCTCTCTATTCTATCAGAACCTTTCATAATTTTAAAGACCTCTATTGGGTCATGCCCCAGCCGGTTCATCCTTTCCTGATGGGTGTACTCTCGCATTTCTGGTATCATCCTTGTAAATCTTTTTTGCACCCTCTCTAGTGCCCCATATCCTTTTTATAATATGGCGACCAGAATTATATGCAGTACTCCAAATGTGGTCTAACCAAGGTTCGATACAAATTTAGCATAACTTCACTACTTTTCAATTCTATCTATCCCTCTAGAAAGTGCTTACCCTAGTGCTTTGTACGCTTTTTTTATGGCCTTGTTAACCTGTGTCACCACTTTTAATGATTTGTGTATTTGTACTCTTAGATTTCTGCTCTTCTACCCCACTTAGATTTGTATTTTCCAAGTAATATGTGACCTCCCTATTTTGCTCACCAAAATGTAATACAGGAAACTTTGTGATATCCGGCACTGACGGACGTGTTGCCGATCTATCAAAACTGCCGGACATACAAAGTTAATGTTGAAGCATACGGAGGTTTTCATCTCCGTATCTGACAACAAACACTGTTGCTTAGCAACAGCTTCTAAAGAGTCGGCTGCAGCTGCAAGCGTCTCTAGCTGAAGCTGTTGCTATAGCTACAGACCTTGCAGTGCCTGACTGGGGAAAAAAAAGAACGAGAACTAAAAAAACGGCTCCTGATTTTTGCCGTTAGATCGAGTATTCTGTACATACAACCTTCGGATAAACCAAAGTTTCCTGTACCTCACATTTATGTGTTGAAATTCATTTGCCAATTATATGCACATTCTGCAAGTTTATTAATGTCTTCCTGTAATTTGCTGCAGTCCTCCTCAGTATTGACTCTCTGATCCACCCCCTCCCCCACCGCAAAAAATTTTGGTGTCGTCCGCAAATTTTGAAATTGCATTTTTGATTCCAAAGTCTAAATCGTTAATATAAATCATGAACAACAGTGGTCCCAGCACTGATTCTTGTGGAACACCACTACCCACCTTCTGCCACTGTGAATAATTACCTTTTATCCCTACCCTCTGCTTTCTGTCTTGAAGCCAACTAGCTATCCATTCTGCTACTTGTGCCCTGACTATGCATGCTCTGACCTTGTTCATCAGTCTATTATGTGGTACCTTATCGAAGGCCTTTTGAAAATCTAGATAAATTACATCTACTGCATTACCCTTGCCTACTCTTTGTTACTCTTCAAAAAATTCAATGAGGTTGGTCAAGGAAGACTTTCCCTTTTGAAATCCATGCTGACTATTCATATTATTTTTGGTTTCTAAATGTTCTATTTTCTCCTTTAGTAGGGACTCCATTATTTTTCCTACCATCGATGTTAAGCTGACTGGCCTATAGTTCCCTGGACATGTTCTATCTCCCTTCTTAAATATAGGTATTACATTAGCTATCCGCCAGTCCTCTGGCACTACACCTTGTTCGAACGAATTATTAAATATGTGTAGTAATGTCTCTGCTATCTCTTTCCTACATTCTTTTACAATGCGTGGATGTAATCCGTCTGGCCCAAGGGTTTTATCCTCTGAGTTTGATTCGTTTATTTAATATATCCCCTCTTTTTTATTTTAAATGCAATTTTCTTATTTCTAATCTCATCATCCAATGTCATGTCTACCTGTTCTGTCTCCCTGGTAAATACTGAAGCAAAGTAATTATTTAATATTTCTGCCATCTCTCTATTGCTGCCTGTGGCATTATCCTGTCCATTCCTTAGTGGCCCTATTCCCGTCCCGACCTTCCTTTTTTTATTTATGTGCCTGTAAAATATTTTACTGTTTTGTTTTATGTTCCTTGATAATTTAATTTCATAGCCCTGGACAAAATGTCGACAGTCGCAACGGAGCAACATTCTGATTTTAGGGTCAAAACCAGCCTGTTCCTGACGGGCTGTCTGAGCTGAAATCGGCCCATTGGTTTCTTTGCAGTAAATGATCAGCATTGGAACATGCTCTTTGTAAAGTCCGCGCCTCAATAATACACGGACTTCGGGAGAACAGTTTAACAGGTACTTTACTGAACAGGAGGGTAACGTCAGACTGAAATACAGAAGCCTGCTAGGGCCTTTTATACAGGGGTGGTCACTGCCGGTACTGCAGTCTCAAACCAGTTCTTCACTTAAAGGTACATACACAACAATTCCTCCCCTTTTAGATAAACAGTACATAACATTCATTTAACAACTAAATAATAACTAATTACAATTACAATTTTCTCTGTACTATATACATCAACTGAAATAATCATTTATAAGTTCAGTCTTTGAGGAGGCTTCCTGATCCTGACTGGATAGCGCCTTTCTCGAGTATCCTGTTCTTGCGGTGTAGTCGATTCTGGCTCATTGTCATTGATTGGTTCGTCAGCTTCCAATACCACTGCTTCTGAGGTAGACGCAATCTGTACTTCGGGCTCATGACCAGGTGCACATGCTTGTGGTATAGGTTTGGCTTGTTCCTGTGACTCTAGAATCTGGTCAGCATGGCGTCTCACGATGCTCTCTCCAACGTCCACTGTGTACATTAGTGGTCCCTGCTGTGTGCATATCGTGCCTGGCTGCCATTTTCCTGTTCGGTAGTCGCGGGCCAAGACTGGTTGCCCTATCTTGAAGCTCCTGGCTGGCTTCTCATTTATGTGCTGGAATTGCTTATCCTCAACATCTCGTCTTATGTTTGGTTTGAGCAAATCCAGGCGACATCTTAGCCTTCGGTTGAAGAACATTATGGCTGGAGCTTGGTTGGTGACTGCATGTGTCGCGTTCCGGTAAGCAAACAAGAAATTATCCACCTTGTGTTGTAGTGGTATGTCGTCGTTATACATCGCCTTTATTGCCTTTTTAAATGTCTGAACAAACCTCTCAGCCAATCCATTTGTGGCTGGGTGATATGGGGCAGATGTGTAATGTTTCACCCCATTATTCTTCAGGAACCTCCGGAAATCCTCAGACACAAACTGTGGCCCATTGTCGGAGCAAATCTGTTCTGGCAACCCATTCCTGGCGAAGATGGTCCTTAGGACTGCAATAGTTTTCTCTGTGGTGGTGGAGGACATTTTAATGACCTGTGGCCATTTCGAATGGGCGTCCACAGCGATTAGAAACATTGAGTCCATAAATGGACCAGCGAAATCAATGTGTACCCGTTGCCATGGAGATGAGGGCCACTCCCATGGATGTAGCGGGGCCTGTGGTGGAGCGTTTTGGACCTTCTGGCATCCTGTGCATCTCTTGGTCATATCCTCGATTTCTTTATCGATTCCCGGCCACCACACAAACGCCCTGGCTAGGCTCTTCATTTTTACCCCTCCCAGATGACCCTCATGAAGCTCATTGAGCACTCTATCTCTCAACTTGGGTGGAATTACCACTCGGGATCCACACATCAAGGTTCCCCGGCACACTGACAGCTGTTCTCTCCTTGGCGAGAATGCTGGCAATAGTGAGTCGCCATATGCTGGCCATCCCTTCACCGTCAAATCATAGACCCGAGAGAGTGTCGGGTCATTTCGGGTTTCCTTCTCTATACTCAAGTTTGTAACGGGCAAACATTCGACTATGGTCGCATGGAATATCTCAACAGGGTCCACTGCAGGTGCTTCTTCTACCGTAGGCAACGGTAGGCGCGACAGCCCATCAGCGTTTCCATGCTGTTTCGTACCCTTGTACTCTATGTCGTACTGATGTGCCCCTAGAAAAAGTGACCATCTATGCAGCCGTTGCGCCATCATCACTGGAACGCCCTTCTTTGGGTTAAAAATGGAGACCAGGGGCTGATGATCAGTCAGTAGGGTGAATTTCTGCCCGTGCAGATAGTGATTGAACTTCTTCACCCCCCACACCAGGCTGAGGGCCTCCCTGTCGATCTGGGCGTAGTTACGCTCGGCTGAGGTTAGCGAGCGCGACGCAAAGGCTATTGGCCTCTCTGAACCGTCACGGAATTTGTGTGACAGTACCGCTCCAATGCCGTAGGGTGACGCATCACATGCCAACCGAATCGGTAGTGTTGGGTTGTAGTGGGCCAATACTTCTTTTGAAGTGATTAGGCATTTACATTCCTGAAAGGCATGCTTACACTCATCACTCCATTTCCATGTTGCTCCAGTTTGCAGCAGGGCGTTCAGTGGGTGCAGAATTGTAGATAAATTCGGCAAGAACTTATGGTAGTAGTTCACCAACCCGAGGAACGACCTCAGTTGCGACATTTTCCGGTGCTGGAGCCTTGACTACAGCCTCAATCTTGTCCGGCGACTTATGCAACCCTTCCTCATCAATCATGTGGCCACAATACGAGATTTGTCTCCTGAAGAACTCGCATTTGGGGCGGTTGGCTCGTAGCCCATATTCCTGTAATCTCGTGAGCACCTGCTCCAGGTTGGCAAGGTGTTCACTGTCATTTTTGCCCGTAACCAGGATGTTGTCCAAATAACACTGGGTCCCTGTGATCCCTTGCAGGACTTGTTCCATCGCCCTCTGCCAAATAGCCGGGGCTGATGCTACCCCGAATACCAGTCGATTGTACTGGTAAAGGCCTTTGTGAGTGTTTATCGTGAGGTATTTTCTAGATGCTTCTTCCACCTCCATTTGTAGATACGCTTGGGCCAGATCAATCTTTGTAAAACGTTTACCTCCAGATAGTGAGGCGAAAATATCTTCTATCCGCGGAAGTGGATACTGTACTGTGTGCAGGACTGGGTTCACAGTTACCTTGAAGTCCCCACAGATGCGAACCTTCTTTGGCTCCCCAGGCGTGCTGCTCAATGCTTTCTTCATTACAGGAACGATGGGTGTGGCCCACTCGCTCCAGTCCACCTTGGACAGCACACCCGAACGCTCCAGACTCTGCAGTTCAGCTTCAATGGCTGGGCGGATCGTGTATGGCACCGGTCTGGCCGCAAAAAATTTTGGGTTTGCGTTATCTTCAATCTTTATGGTTGCCTTTACTCCTTTTAGAGTCCCAAGTCCTTGTTGGAACACCTCTTCCGCGTCAGATAGAATTTGTGACAGGCGTCCAGGTGCGACGTCATCATCCTTTTTGTCAGTCACAGTTAGCGCCTGAATGGAATGCCAATCCAATTGTATTTTTCGGATCCATTCACGTCCCAATAATGGTGGTCCTCCATCTCGTAGTATATACATATACATTGATGTGCCTCAATAATCCCGAGACTCGATGTTAGCGGAACAAAACAAGGCTTTTATTAACTTAGAAGATAACACGCAGTGGAGAGAGGTATCTTCCATCTGGAGCTCTGCAGTACTGGATATGAGGCCAGACTGAGCTGGCTTACATAGAGGCCAGGTATGGGTGGAGCCCTACACACAACACATTCCATACATTCCAATATACAATACAATGGTGAGGAGAAACCTGAAACCAACCACAGTCACAGGCAATACAATGGTGAGGGGAAACCTGAAACCAACCACAGTCACAGGCAGTGATGAATGGAATATTTCATCACATTCACCCCTTCTATAGATTTAGTCTGTTCGGGGGTTTGGTAGTCCTCTGCGACCGACGTGGCTGTTGTGGTGTCGCGGGTGTCGGCTGGGTGTCCCCGGTGGCCTCCTGGGTCTCTGCCGGTGGTGCCACCAGGGTTGTTGAAGGGGTAGTTGGTGGGGGTGCTGTTGGTCGATGTTCTTCCGGGGGTGATGAAAGAGTAGTGGGTGGGTAAGAGTTGCTGTGGTCGTTGTTGCTGCTATTGCCGTGGTTGTTGTCGTTACCGGCTGGGGCGATGTCTTTTATTGACACGGTGTCCTCCCTTCCGTCGGCGTGCCGGACATACGCGTATTGGGGGTTGGCGTGGAGTAGGTGCACTGGCTCCACGAGAGGGTCCGTCTTATGGCCCCTCACATGCCTTCGCACGAATACCGGACCTGGGGTGGAGAGCCATGACGGCATGGATACGCCTGAGGTGGATTTCCGGGGAAAGCTAAACATTCGTTCATGAGGCGTGGCATTAGTGGCAGTACACAATAGCGACCGTATCGAATGGAGCACATCTGAGAGGACTTCCTGCCAGCGGGAGATAGGGAGGCCCTTGGTCCTTAGAGCTAGAGTGACTGCTTTCCATACTGTCCCGTTCTCTCGCTCCACTTGACCGTTACCCCGGGGGTTGTAGCTGGTGGTACGGCTCGTGGCGATACCCCTGGACAGCATGTACTGGCGTAGCTCTTCACTCATGAAGGACGCCCCCCTATCCGTGTGGATGTAGCTCGGCATACCGAACAGGCAGAACAGGCTGTTGAGGCATTTAATGACCGTGGCGCTGGTCATGTCTGGGCAGGGGAAGGCGAATGGGAACCGGGAGTATTCGTCCACAATGTTCAGGAAGTAAACATTGCAGTCGACGGATGGGAGGGGGCCCTTGAAATCTAAGCTGAGCCGCTCAAAGGGCCGTGTAGCTTTGATTAAGTGGGCTCTATCAGGGTGGTAGAACCGAGGCTTGCACTCAGCGCAAGTGCGGCAGTTCCTGGTCAGAGACCGAACTTCCTCAATCGAGTAGGGTAAGTTGCGGGACTTTATGAAGTGGAACAGCCGCGTGACCCCTGGGTGGCAGAGGTCGTTGTGGAGGGTCTGTAGCCGATCCCCGGTGGCGCTGGCACACATCCCTCGTGAGAGGGCATCTGGGGATTCGTTAAGGGCCCCTGGCCGGTAAATGATGTCATACTCGAAGGTGGAGAGCTCGATCCGCCACCTAAGAATCTTATCATTTTTGATCTTCCCCCTCTGTTTATTATTGAACATAAACGCTACCGACCGCTGGTCGGTAAGTAGGGTGAAGCGTTTGCCGGCTAGGTAGTGGCGCCAGTGGCGCACTGCCTCCACGATGGCTTGGGCCTCCTTTTCCACGGAGGAGTGTCTGATCTCGGGCCCTTGGAGGGTCCTCGAGAAGAAAGCTACGGGCCGCCCCGCCTGGTTGAGGGTGGCCGCCAAGGCAAAGTCAGACGCATCACTTTCCACTTGAAATGGAGTGTTCTCGTCCACTGCCTGTAGCGTGGCCCGCTCAATATCCTGCTTAATGCTTTTGAAGGCGGCGTGGGCCTCAGCAGAGAGCGGAAAAGAGGATGCTTTCAAGAGGGGGCGGGCTTTGTCGGAGTAGTTGGGGACCCATTGGGAATAATAAGAAAATAACCCCAGGCACCTTTTCAGGGCTTTGGGAGTGTTGGGCAGGGGCAGCTCCCGTAGGGGTCGGGGTCTGGTCCGATTTCCCCATTCTCCACCACGCTGTCTAGTATGCAGAGGCGCGTGGTGTTGAAAACGCACTTGTCCTCGTTGTAGGTGAGGTTGAGATTTTGTGCGGTTTTCAGGAACCTCTCGAGGTTCGAGTCGTGATCCTGCTGGTTGTGACCACAGATGGTGACGTTGTCGAGGTAGGGGAAGGTTGCCTGCAAGTGGTGGTCATCGACCATGCGATCCATCTCCCTCTGGAAGACCGAGACCCCATTCGTCACCCCAAAGGGGACTCTGAGGAATTGGTAGAGGCGTCCGTTCGCCTCGAAGGCGGTGTACGGGCGGTCCTCTGGTCTGATAGGGAGCTGGTGGTACGCTGACTTGAGGTCAATGGTGGAGAACACCTGGTATTGGGCGATTTGGTTCACCATTTCTGATATGCGGGGTAGCGGGTAGGCGTCTAGTTGGGTGTACCTGTTGATCGTTTGGCTATAGTCGATCACCATCCGTTTCTTCTCGCTACCCCTTACCACCACCACTTGGGCGCGCCACGGGCTATTGCATTCAATAATGCGCTCTTTCAGGAGCCTGTCTACCTCGGTCGCGATAAACCGCCTGTCCTCCCAGCTGTACCTCCTGCTTTTGGTCGCTATTGGCCGGCAGTTAGGGGTAAGGTTCGCGAATAGCGAAGGCGGCTTTACCTTCAGGGTAGCGAGGCCGCACACTGTGAGGGGCGGCTGGGACCCACCGTACTTGAGCGTGATGCTTTGGTGGTTGCACTGGAAATCCATACCCAAGATCACGCTCGCGCATAGATTCTTCATGATTAATACTTTAAAATTATCGTATACAGTCCCGTTAACGGACAATTGTACCGTGCAGTAACCCAGAATGGTCGATGTCTGGGTTTTATCAGCCATAGAGATGGTACCCCGAGTAGGGACCACCTTTAGGGAGAGTTGTTGTGCCAGTTCAGGGTGGATAAAACTCTCCGTGCTTCCGCTGTCAATTAAACATTTAACCCGGCACCCGTTTACCTCGATGTCCACCATTGATTTGGATAGCGGGTGGGGCCTGGTCTGGTCCACTGTGACCGATGCCACTGTAGGGCCCTGATCGAGACAAGATGGCGTCCACGCTGTCTGCTCACAAGATGGCGGACCCCACGAGGTCGGGCAAGATGGCGTCCAAGATGGCCGCTCCCACGGCGCACACGCGGCGGTGGCGGGTTTTGGTTTTCCGGCGGGGTTCCCTCTGCACACCTTCCCGAAGTGCCCCTTCTTACCGCACTTAAAGCAGGTGGTGCCTTTCGCCGGGCACAGGTTTCTGGTGTGCTTTGGCTGCCCGCAGAAGTAGCAGTTGGGTCCCCGACGCGTCGCGGCTGTCGTAGGGCTTCTGGGGGGAGAGCGGGGCCCCGACGGTGTCGGGCTGCCGGGCGGGGAAGATGCCTTCCAAGATGGCGGCGCCCTTGGTGCACACGTGGCGGCGTGGACGGCGCGGGCTGAAGAGTAGGCGTCCGAGTTTCTCTGGGCCACGTCCAGGGATCGCGCGGTGTCCGCAGCCTGTTTCAGGTCCAATCCCGTTTTTTCCAGCAGTCTTTGCCGGATGTAAGTGGAGCTGAGGCCTGTGATAAAGGCATCGCGAACAAGCTCGTCGGTGTACACTGTGGCTTTTACATCTCGGCACTTGCAGTCTTTGCCAAGCATTTTCAGGGTGCCTAGGAACTCCTCCACCGATTCCCCAGGTCGCTGTGCGCGAGTGGCGAGCAGATGCCTAGCATACACCTCATTCGTAGGCTGCTGGTAATGCGCCTTTAAGATGTCACAGGCGGCCAGGTACGTGTCGGCGTCTTGGATGAGGGGGTAAACCCGGTGGCTTACCCAATTCCGCAGAATTCCGAGTTTCATACTCGCAGCGTCCGTAGCGTCTTTGACGGCTGCGGAATTGTCCAGGAAGAATTCCATACACATAAACCAGTGTCCGAAGCGTGCTGATGCGTCCGGAGCATGCTGATCCAAATCCAAACGTTCGGGTTTCAGGAGTTGATCCATTGTGTTGAAAAATAAGTTAATAAAATTGGTGTGCCTCAATAGTCCTGAGACTCGATGTTCGCGGAACAAAACAAGGCTTTTATTAACTTAGAAGATAACACGCAGTGGAGAGAGGTATCTTCCATCTGGAGCTCTGCAGTACTGGATATGAGGCCAGACTGAGCTGGCTTACATAGAGGCCAGGTATGGGCGGAGCCCTACACACAACACATTCCATACATTCCAATATACAATACAATGGTGAGGAGAAACCTGAAACCAACCACAGTCACAGGCAATACAATGGTGAGGGGAAACCTGAAACCAACCACAGTCACAGGCAGTGATGAATGGAATATTTCATCACATATATTTTCTGTGTTTCCTTGCCATTATATTTAACTGGCACCCTTATTTTTCCTCTGGGGTAGACCTTTTGCCCCGTGTATGTCTTCAATACAATGGACGTGTCCTTCAAGGGTATGTGTGAGAATAGCCGCTCATAGTCTCGTCGATTCATGAGAGTTAGGGCTGATCCTGTGTCCAATTCCATCTTTACTGGGGACCCTGCTATCGTGAGGGTGACCCAAATGGTTCGGTGATCCTCCTTTACGATCACGTTGTGTAACTTTAGACAACTTAGTCTCCTGCTCCCGGAGTCCTTATCACTCTCCTGATCTTCCGAACTACTGTCTGTCAATTTCTTTACTTTCCTGTACTGTTCCTTAGTAGTTCTTGTCATGTTGGTTTTCTTTCCCGACCTGCAGACTCTTGCTATATGTCCCATTTTTCCGCATTGCCTGCATACTTTGTCCTTAAACCAGCAGTCTTTCTGCTCATGCTTTGTTCTGCCGCAGCGATAGCACTTTTCTGCTCCATACGCCATTTCGTTAGCGCTGTATTCTTGTGGTTTCTGTTGTATTTCCGCAGCTCCCCGTGCTGCTGCTTCGTAGGATACTGCCACGCTGAAAGCCTGTTCTAGCTTCAGGTCCTTTTTCGAAAGTAGTCGTTTCTGGGTTCCTTCACTCTGGAGCCCGTAGACAAACTTATCCCATAAGGTGTCTGCCAGTCCTGCTCCGAACTGGCAGTGCTTCGATAACTAACTTGTGTAGTTCCGTAAGATAGTCAGCATTGCTCTCATCTTTGTGCTGGTTTCTTTTATGGAACTTGAATCTTTCTGCTATCAGCAGCGGTGTAGGGTTTAGGTGTTCCTGTAAGATATTAACAATCTCCTCAAAACTTTTTTCCATTGGTTTCGCTGGGGTAATTAAATTCCGCAATAGGCCGTACGTACTCGCGCCCATCAAATTCAATAATACCGCCGCCCTCTTTCCATCGGCAACCTCATTTGCCTTGCAGTACACTTCAATTCTTTCCACATACGTGGTCCAGTCTTCTACCTCGTTGTCGAAAGCAGTGTTACTGCCACTTTTCGGCATCTTGGGTGATTTAAAATGGCGCCTCCCGCGCTTTTGCTTCTTCCCCAATGGAATAAAATGGCGCCTCCCGCGCTTTTCCTTCTTCCCCAACGGGATAAAATGGCGCCTCCCGCGCTTTTGCTTCGCTGCCACGCTGCTCCTAGCGTTCTACAGGGTAATGGCGGCGACCCACGGCTTCGGCGCGTCTCGCTTTCCTTCCTCCCGTTTATTTTCTCTCCGCTGCCCGGTTCTTGAGCACCGACCACACCCTGTGCGCTCCACCCTCTCTCTCTCTCTTGTTTTCTTTCCCCGGCGACGCTGCGCGGCCCGTTTTGTAGAGCCGCTCGTCGAGCTTGAGCCCGCCACAGTCCGGAAAGATCAGCGCACTACCTGCTACCAGCACGATTTGTTGGAGCACCTTAACTGGGGAGTCAAGCACAGCTCTCCACAGCCTCTCCCGCCATTCTCCGAACACCGATGAATTCTTTGGGCGGTTGCCCGCGGTCGATGCCCGTTGCTCAGACTACGACCTCCAAGAAACCTCCTCTCAGGGTGAGATCCCCGTGAGACGATGCCACACTGCAGGTGAGTTCAAACTTACTCGTCGCCACTGTAAAGTCCGCGCCTCAATAATACACGGACTTCGGGAGAACAGGGTAACGTCAGACTGAAATACAGAAGCCTGCTAGGGCCTTTTATACAGGGGTGGTCACTGCCGGTACTGCAGTCTCAAACCAGTTCTTCCCTTAAAGGTACATACACAACACTCTTAAGCTATAATGATTTGCTTTTTCATATTTGCCATACCTGTGACGCTGTATGATAATTTATGTTTATCGATGAAGCACTTGTGCACACTTATTTCAATGTGTGGTTTGCTCATCATTTGGAGAATGGTAAAGGATGAGAAAATGAATTTTTAACAAAAAATGTTTACATCTGAAAGAATTAAGCTGAGAAGCATGTATCTTAGGTTACTTATTGTGTTGCTATTCAGTTGTAGTTACTGTTTAACTGGGACCTTTAACTTCGCTGTTGATGCTTGCCAATCCAAACATGAGTTTCTGTACTGTGGTACAGGCTGAAGTTCACATGTCTGAGCTTAGTATTTTACTGCTCTCATTATAGTCGATGATAATTTAGACTGGTTACTAAATAATTTATTGGAGTGAGGACTTGATTTTTAACTTAAAAGTTTCTAATCTTGTTGATTGGAGAATAAATTGAGGTACTGTATTTATTTGCTTTTAATTTGAATATTTTAATATGCTTCGTCTAATGTTCTGGTAAACTTACTTACCTTTAAGGAGAGGAATTGTAGAACTTTTATGTGCATCAGCTGATGTATAAAATTTAGTAGCACAGTTTTAATCGTTTCTTTAAAAGAAGCCTGCCTCCTGGAAGGAAAGAAACTACAATTGGAAAGTTGTTGCATTTTTTGTCCTGTAAAATACCATTGTTACACCATTGACTTCAGTGAAAGCAGAAATGTCAGCTGTTCATGTTCTGGCTGACAACACTTGATCTGATAACTGGGCGGCCTGCTGCTGAGCTTTTAAGCAAATAATATATAGAGGTTGACTCCCTTTATCAAGCACTAACAGTTCTCAAAGAAGAAACTGAATTAAGATTTCCACTGTAGTGCAAGGCTTGGTGAGTGCTGCAATGTAATACAGTAATATGTTTCTGGTAATGAGTCTGAGAGTTCAGCGGTACTTGCAAGCAGAATTCGGTGGTATCTTTGTGTTTCCCCATTGAGAACAGATCAATTCTCTGTTGCCTTCAATGTTTTTAATGTTGGAATGTGAAATAAAGGGAGAGTTTATATCTTTTATCTATTCACCAATGTAACATCAGTAAGTTTTTGCTCCCCATTAATGGTGCTGCTACTCCTCGCAAACTGTCTTACAATTATGAGTTAATTGAAGATCAGTGAATCTCGCAGAACTCAAAAAAAAACAAAAAAAAATGTGGATCCCTACCTCTGTTTTACATACTTGGCAAGCACGGTACTCATCCCTGCATGCTACTCAACAGAAATAGATTTACCAAAAACAAATCAGTTATATTGACTTTACAGGGGGTGGGATGATGACCAGTATACATGCATGCTATATTTTTATCACATAATGGAACATATGATAACTTCATGCATGATGTGATCATATCTGGAATATAATCTAGAATCTGGACTGGTTTACAATTATAATGCATCAGACTGTCACCATTTCAATGGTTTGTCTGTCAGTGTTAGGTTGTTATGAAACATTTTGGGGGGCGGCTGCTGCTGCACAAATCCATTCCTCGATGTTATAGTATAAAATATATTACAATCCATATCTTTCACATTCCAGATTCAACATGATGGCTATCTTGCGTTACTTAAATACAGAATTGTTTTGTCAGCAAGATTATATTTTTAACTGGAGTAGTTACTGCACTTCCCTCATTTTTCTTTAACAATTTTGATGGAGGTGGGTTTTAAAGAAGACTTGAAGGAGGAAAGGGAGGTGTAGATGCAGCGGAGTTTAGGGAGGGAATTCCAGAGAGTGGGGCCTATGCAGCTGAAAGCATGGCTGCCAATGTTGGAAATGCACAAGAGGCCAGAGGAAAGGAGAATTTCGCAGGGGTGGTGGTGGTGGAGGGATTTAAAGAAGAATGAGAATTTAAATTTTAGGTGTCACCTTCCAAATGTTCTTGTGTACATATAGTTTGTGACTTATGGCTTCTCATTTAGTTATAAGGTACTTTTTCTGGTGTTATATGTAAGGTTGAGGTGATAAATTGACCAACCATCTTGGTTGGGGTGCTCACTGGAAGTTTTTTTTAATTCATTCATGTGCTGTGGGCGTTGCTGGCAAGGCCAGCATTTATTGCCCATCCCTAATTGCCCTTGAGAAGGTGGTGGTGAACCGCCGCCTTGAACCGCTGCAGTCCCTGTGGTGAAGGTACTCCCATACTTCCAAGTCAGGATGGTCTGTGACTTGGAGGGGAACTTGGAGGTGGTGGTGTTCCCATGCGCCTGCTGCCCTTGTCCTTCTAGGTGGTAGAGGTCACGGGTTTGGGAGGTGCTGTCAAAGAAGCCTTGGCGAGTTGCTGCAGTGCATCTTGTGGATGGTACATGTGGTAAACCACTTTTATCATTCACTATCATTACACTATGGTTATCACTGTTTATATCGTTACACTATGGTTATCACTGTTTACACTGTTGTATCACTACACAAGGTCACCTCTTGCCACGCTGTTATACCTGGGCTGACCACAGCTGACTCCGCCCATGGCTCCGCCTGCTTGCCCAGGTATAAAGGTGGTCGACTGGCTGGTATTCCTCCTTGTTGGATCCGATCACCCACGAGGGTGGGCTCTGTTATTTAGCCAATAAAAACCTATAGTTACTAACTTAACTCATCGCTTTTCATGAACTGAATTGATAGGTATATCAATTTTATTGGCTAAATTTTGAAATGTCTACAACGGAGCAGCCAAACGACCAGTCAGACGTACAGCCTCAGCCAAACGGCCATCTACAACAGCCCCAGCAGCCGGCCTGGCTATGAGCCCTCCGGCCGCCGTACCTGGATCTAAACCCACAGGCTGCGAATTCAGCCCTCGACTTCGAACACTGGCTGAGCTGCTTCGAAGCCTACCTGGGAGAATCCGGCGTGCCTCCGGCATCCAAACTAAGAATTCTGACCGCTCAGGTGAGCCCTAAAGTATTTGCACTCATCCGGGACATTGCCACATACGAGGACGCCCTCAACCTGCTAAAAGAACAGTATCGGAGCCCTGTAAACTCAATGTACGCCAGGCATCTCCTAAGATCCCGCTCGCAACAGCCAGGAGAGTCGGTTGATGATTTCTTACGGGCGCTGCAAATACTCGGCAGGGACTGTGACTTTAAAGCCGTAACAGCTGCAGAACATACAGATGGAAACATCCGAGATGCCTTCGTGAAAGGCCTTCGGTCAGACTACTCACGGCAAAGACTGCTGGAATCAAAGGACCTCGACCTGAAAACAGCTGCTATCCTCGCTCGCTCCTTGGAAGTGGCCCATCGGGACCTCGAGGCGTACTCCAGGTACTGTGCTGCGCGACCCTGGGACTCGGGCCCGACCCCGGCCGCAATACCCCTCGCACCGCCGCCTCTGGGACCTACCACAGCGTCGGTGTCCTGGAACCGATCGGGACCGCCACCCCCGGTACCGGCTGTGACATCGGAGCCCCGCGATCGGGCCGCCGGCTGCTTCTTCTGTGGCCAGGCGAAACACCCGAGGACGCGCTGCCCTGCAAGAAACGCGACCTGCTCCGACTGCCACAAGAAAGGCCACTTCGCGAAGGCCTGCAGGGGGAAAGCCACAGACGCCAGCAGTGCCTCATGCGAGTTGTGGGGGCGGCCATCTTTCATCAAGGCCACAGATGCCAGTATCCCCTCGTGAGTCATGGGGGCGGCCATCTTTGATCAAGGCCACCGACGCCGGCAGTGCCTCATGTGAGTTGTGGGGGCGGCCATCTTCTCCGCCATTTTATTCAACGTCGTGGGCGCCGCCATTTTGTTCACCACACTCGACCGCCACCTTGTCTCCAGACCTGACCACCGCCTCACCCGCAGACTACAGCAGCTCGCTCAGCCATACACTAGCCTCCGTCACACTTGACCAAGCTCGCCCGCATCACCTGTCCAAGTCCATGATGGACATCAAAGTAAACGGCCACGCCACGACCTGCCTGTTCGACAGCGGAAGCACGGAGAGTTTCATCCATCCAGACACGGTGAGCCACTACTCCCTCACTGTCCGGCCAACGCGCAACCGGATCTCGATGGCGTCGAGGTCCCATTCTACAGACATCAGCAGCTACTGTGTTGTGACCCTGTCGGTTAGGGGCATGGAGTATAAAAATGTTAAACTTCCCGTCCTGCCCCAGCTCTGCGCTGCCGTCCTACTAGGGCTGGATTTCCAATCCCACCTTCAAAGTGTCACTTTGGCATACGGTGGACCCCTCCCCCCACTCACAGTCTACAACCAGCAGCTTTTAAACCGCCCACCGCGTACCACCTGCGGCCTATCCACCCTCAAGGTCCCGCCCCCCTCCCTGTTCGCTAACCTCACCCGCGACTGTAAACCCGTCGCTACCGAGAGCAGGCGGTACAGCGCCAGGGACAGAGCTTTTATTAGCTCCGAGGTGCAGCGACTCCTGAAGGAGGGCATCATCGAGAGAAGCAACAGCCCCTGGCGTGCCCAGGCCGTAGTCGTTAAGACCGGCGATAAACACCGCCTGGTCATCGACTACAGCCAAACCATAAACCAGTACACCCAGCTGGACGCATACCCCCTTCCCCGCATATCTGATATGTTCAATCAGATTGCACAGTACCGGGTATTCTCTTCCATCGACCTTAAGTCGGCCTATCACCAACTCCCTATCCGCCCTGAGGACCGCCAGTATACCGCCTTCGAGGCGAATGGCCGCCTCTACCACTTCCTTAGGGTTCCCTTCGGCGTCACCAACGGGGTTTCGGTCTTCCAAAGGGAGATGGACCGGATGGTTGACCAGAACGGGCTGCATGCCACGTTCCCTTATCTAGATAACGTCACCATCTGCGGCCGCGACCGGCAGGACCATGATGTTAATCTGGAGAGATTCCTCCGTATGGCCCAACGGCTGAACCTCACCTACAATAAGGAGAAATGTGTGTTTAACACCTCGCGCCTTGCCATCCTCGGCTGCGTAGTAGAGAATGGAGTCATCGGCCCTGACCCCGAAAGAATGCGCCCCCTCATGGAGCTTCCCCTCCCCCACAGTCCAAAGGCGCTGAAGAGAACCCTGGGGCTCTTCGCCTACTATGCCCAATGGGTGCCCAATTATGCGGACAAAGCCCTCATGAAGTCCACCTCCTTCCCCCTGACGGCAGAAGCATGCGCAGCCTTCTCCCTCATAAAGGGATACATTGCTAAGGCCACAATGCACGCGGTGGATGAGTCTATCCCTTTCCAAGTGGAGAGCGATGCATCCGACTTCGCCCTAGCTGCAACCCTTAACCAGGCGGGGAGACCCGTGGCCTTCTTCTCAAGGACCCTCCAGGGCCCTGAGATCCGACACTCTTCGGTCGAGAAGGAGACCCAGGCGATCGTGGAGGCAGTACGACGCTGGAGGCATTACCTGGCAGGCAAACGATTTACCCTCCTCACTGACCAGCGCTCGGTCGCTTTTATGTTTAATAACAAGCTGAGGGGCAAAATCAAGAACGACAAGATCTTCAGGTGGAGAATCAAGCTCTCCACCTACGATTATGATATCTTGTACCGGCCTGGTAAACTGAACGAACCCCCAGATGCTCTATCACGAAGTACATGCGCCAACGCGCAAATTGATAGACTGCAGACCCTCCACAACGACCTCTGCCACCCCGGGGTCACCAGACTTTACCACTTCATTAAGGCCCGCAACCTGCCCTACTCCATCGAGGAGGTCAGGACCATGACCAGGAACTGCCAAACCTGTGCCGAATGCAAACCGCATTTCTATAGGCCGGACAGAGCAAGCCTGATCAAGGCCACCCGCCCCTTCGAGTGCTTGAGCATCGATTTTAAGGGGCCCCTCCCATCCTCTGACCGTAATGTGTACTTCCTCAACATTATTGATGAGTACTCCCGTTTCCCCTTTGCCTTCCCCTGCCCAGACATGACCAGTACCACGGTCATCAAATGCCTGAACGACCTCTTCGCCTTGTTCGGGTTCCCGAACTATATACATAGCGACCGGGGCTCATCCTTCATGAGCGAGGAACTTCGCCAGTTCCTACTAGCGAGAGGTATTGCTGCAAGCAGGACCACCAGCTACAACCCCCGAGGGAACGGCCAGGTGGAAAGAGAGAACGCGACTGTCTGGAAGGCCGTTCTCTTAGCCTTAAAGTCTAAGGGCCTCCCAACCTCTCGCTGGCAGGAAGTCCTCCCGGCAGCGCTGCATTCCATCCGGTCACTGCTTTACACTGCCATTAACGCCACCCCCCATGAACGAATGTTTGTCTTCCCCAGGAAGTCGACTACGGGAACCTCGCTACCAACATGGCTGACTTCTCCGGGGCCAGTCTTGCTGCGAAAGCACGTGAGGGCCCATAAAACGGACCCCCTGGTCGAGAGGGTGGACCTCCTGCACGCCAACCCCCAGTACACCTATGTGGCATACCCAGACGGGCGGGAGGACACAGTCTCCTTACGAGACCTCGCACCCTCGGGCACCCCTGAGACACCACCGTTACCCCCCCAAATCCAGCCCAGGTAGACGGCATGCCGGAACCCCACGAGCCTTCGCCGACCACGCAGACACCAGCATTAACACCGGATACTGCACCACCGCCGCCGCTGCTGCGCCGATCAGAAAGGCTTAGGAGGCCTCCGGACAGACTGACATACCCGAACTGGTAGTACACTTCACCTCGCCTGACTCAAATTTAAACAAGGGGTGAATGTGGTAAACCACTTTTATCGTTCCACTATGGTTATCACTGTTTATATCGTTACACTATGGTTATCACTGTTTACACTGTTGTATCACTACACAAGGTCACCTCTTGCCACGCTGTTATACCTGGGCTGACCACAGCTGACTCCGCCCATGGCTCCGCCTGCTTGCCCAGGTATAAAGGTGGTCGACTGGCTGGTATTCCTCCTTGTTGGATCCGATCACCCACGAGGGTGGGCTCTGTTATTTAGCCAATAAAAACCTATAGTTACTAACTTAACTCGTCGCTTTTCATGAACTGAATTGATAGGTATATCAGTACACAAGTATTAATTTTAGAGAGCATGTTTTCTTTAATAAAGTGAGCTAACTTTGGAGACCCAAAATTCTGTACATGCTCAGGTTGGCCGTGGCATTTTAACAAGCATATGTGGAGTAGTAACGTCGACATTCATGCATGGTGACTTCACCACTGCAATGCACTGTTGCCAATGCAGTTGGCCATGGGATACCTATGCTGCAGCTGCTGGTGGCTGAAGAACAATGCAAAAACTGCTTAAAAACATGTAAAACCAATTATGTGCAATTGGCCACCAGCTGAATGTGCGTTGTTACTAATTAAAATAACATTCACTTTGGTCTCTGTCATATTTAGTCGTCTGCAAAATGTGGCTTTCATTCAGGAATGATGCAGATCAAAAACCTGTCTGTTTGCTTGTATACTGGTCGTGCTTGTTAGAACGTGGCAGACTCTTCTACCTGGTTAGCTGGCTGGTCAAGCATTGTTGCTGATTCAACACAAACCATTTACAGAGGTTGACAGTGTGCTGCTGAAAGGCCAGTATGGTTTATATACGGTAATAAATAGCAGGTTACTTAACAAATTGTGACTGCCAAAAACAATCTGTCAAATTAAAATATTTATATAGTACACGGTATAATTGTCAGACAATTGGAACATGGGAGGGGCCAGGTGATCCATATCAATTTGTTGGTGAATGCCAGCAATTTTACATTATCCGTACTCATTCAGAATGAACAATGTGTCGTCTTCCCCCCCCCCCCCCCCCCCAATGATTCCATGCCACTATGACCTGACAACATGACATTAATCCCTTTTTATATTGATTTCTGATGTGGGAGTTTCTAGACCAGTTTCAATTTTGTCCCTGAAGCTATTCAGCAGATCACTATTAATCACCAATGTACCAGAATTTGGTTTCCAAAGATCCCAGGGAATTTGTGTTGCCCTTTGGAAACATTGATTCACTGAAAATGGAAAATGCTATGCTTTCTAAGTGATGGCATAAATGGAGCATTAATCACAGAATTACATTAAAGTAGGCATTGGATGGATTTTGACTCTTGTAATTGGATTAAAGGAACATGCCAACCTGCATATTCATATTTTTTTTACTTTAACACAAATGATTCCACTAAATATTATAAGGGTCAATTTTAACTCCGTGTTTTCGGGGCTGGTGGGATAATGCCTGGGCCTCCTTTTAAATACAGCAGCCCTATCTCCTACCTAAAACCAGCGGGTGTGGTGGGCTGGTGAGTGGGAGCAGAAATTAGGGCAGGTGCCCAAAGGACATCAAACCCAAAGGAAATGTGCCCAGCAAGAACCTAGTGTGTGGGTGGGGGGCAGGGTTTATACAGGCTGGGAGGGATAGGCAAGGCCAGGGCTGGAGAGGCCCAATGATTCCTTGTGGTGCCCAGGGAAGCACTCTGCTTGTCCTCGCCAACAGTAAATTTAAATACCTTGGCATCTTTTGGCCTCACCGCTGACTACTGCCAGGTCCTGCTATCGGGTTTGGTCTGTTGCAGGTTTCTAGTCATTTTAATTTAAAATCACGTTGAAGCGCTGGTGCCACCATTATCAGGCCACAACTTTTACATTTTAATTAGGCCCCATCTGCCTATGGTAGGCAGCCTCCATGCTGCCGGAATTTGGTAGGGTGGGGGAAAGAGAGCACTGCAGGAATGCAGCAGCTTTACCCGGCTGCCATTTTAAATTCCGCTGACAACTGTTCACTCTGGGCAGGGTGGGATAAAATCTGATCTATAATGTTTTAAAGCTATGTCACATATAGATTGAGTCCAGAATGGTTACCACCACTAGATCCATGTTATTGGAATTAATCTGAAAATTGTGTACCAGAGATGTGTAAGTTTTTTTATTTGTTTATGGGATGAGGGCATCGCTGGCAAGGCTAGCATTTATTGCCCATCCCTAATTGCCCTCAAGAAGGTGGTGAGCCCCCTTCTTGAACTGCTGTAGTCCGTGTGGTGAAGGTACTCCCACAGTGTTGTTAGGGAGGGAGTTCCAGGATTTTGACCCAGTGACGATGAAGGAACGGCGATATACTTCTAAGTCAGGATTGTGTGTGACTTGGAGGTGGTGGTGTTCCCATGCACCTGCTGCCCTTGTCCTTCTAGGTGGTAGAGGTCACGGGTTTGGGAGGTGCTGCCGAAGAAGCCTTGGCGAGTTGCTGCAGTGCATCCTGTAGATGGTACACACTGCCGCCACGGTACGCCGGTGGTGGAGGGAGTGAATGTTTAAGGTGGTGGATGGGGTGCCAATCAAGTGGTCTGCTTTGTCCTGGATGGTGTCGAGCTTCTTGAGTGTTGTTGGAGCTGCACTCATCCAGGCAAGTGGAGAGTATTCCATCACATTCCTGACTTGTGCCTTGTAGATGGTGCCTTGCACATGTTTCACTTGGACTGGCATATTTCTTGGAAAAAGAGTTTTGAAAGAGAAAGTGAGAACAAAAATATTTGACAGAATTTGTTTGAATTAACTGCGTTCTTTATTAAATAAATGAACATGAAACCTGGGGATCACATTAAGGGGTTGCTTTGTTGTTTTAGAATTTCAAAAAATATAAAATAAGCTTGTGCTGCCAGAGTTCTGGAGCACATTCAGTTACCGGTTTATTTAATTCATGTTTTTTATTTTTTATATTGTATTGATTCTGTATTCTTTCAAAGGCATTCGTCCTATCTTTTAATTAAACCTGATAACAAGTATCCGAGTTGCTGAATGTCTTTGGCAATCAATGGCTTTTGCTCATGTTTATTAGCCTCCAGCACTCTGCATTTATTCAGTGCGTGGGAACAATTTATTGGTCTGCATCAATTAAAAACAAACTCGTATTTTAAAGAATATATTTTAGTTAAGGACAGTCACAATTTGTCTTTGACTGACTTAAACTAGATTTTTAAGTATGTGTGTATGCTATTTTTGAGAATATTCAAAGAGGGTAGTGTATGTATGTTTTTTTTTCAGTATGCTTATCTAAATCGATGCAGTGTGCCTGAGGTTCCATAATGTAGTTTGTGTGCTGATGCAGTGCTTTTCTCAGGTGCAGATTAGGTGTGAATATCAAGTGCCCAGTCTTGAAAAGTGTTCTTGGTCCACCTGCTGCCATGTAGCTGCTTTTAGTTGCTTGTGGACTGAAGACCATTACCTAAATAATGTAAGTCCCAGCTGTGGGGCCAGACTATTGCTCTACTAGGTTCACTGGTTTAATGGCCTGTGACTTTGGGGAGGATTTCCATGAGAAATGTAGACCAGAGTTTACTGGGATTTGCCTTGGGCATGGTGACAGCAATCTTGTAACATGTGATATGTAGACGCTAGGTATTAAAGCTGTGTGACCTTGCCAGGTTGCACCCTGAAAACCAGAGGAGCTTATCTGCATATGTGCATTAGAAAAGGAAACTTGTGCTTAAAATTGACTTGCAATTTAAGTGATTTGTATTTTAATGATTTGTGACGTTCTATTCTCATTTAAATTTTAATCACGTTTCAAAACATCATCTTCCCCTCCCCGAGTCACATTTGAAGTCTTTGCTTTTTTTGATAAATTGTCAGGGTTGTGCAGCTGTAAGTAGTTTGCTGATATTTTGAAAATGTTATATCTGTAAAATCCCAAGGATACAGCCAGTGTTGACCTTTTATTTGTTTTTGAGTTGCATAGGGTTAAATCCCATCTGAGTTGGTCAGAATTGGGTGAGGTGCAGCTCATTGTTGTACAAATGCATGGAGCATCTGAACAGTGCTGCTGCTGGCATTACGCAACTGTACAAGAAAGAGCTGACCTCACCTAATAATTTGAGATTTGCTAATTTTAAATATTTTGCTGCCGCTCAGGGCCAGAATTTCGGGCACCAGCAGTCAGCCAAACGTTGCAGGCTGCCCGTTCAGCACTGGCAGAATTTTCCAGCTTTGGTGGTGGGTGGGTGTGGGGAGGTGGCACTGTGCAGGAGTGGCAGGGTATGCCAGGCATGTGATTTTAATTTTTTTTTTAATTGTGTGTTTCCTTCAGCACCTGCTCTAAATGGGCGCTGTGAAACTGGAGTGCAGCTCAGACACTTGTCATGTTGTGGAAACACAGGAACAGGAGTAGACCATTCAGCCCATCTAGCCTGTTCCACCAATCAATCAGATCATGGCTGATCTGTACCTCAATTACATTGATCCATATCCCTTAATACCCTTAACTGATATTTAAAAAAAAAAAAAAAAAAAAAAAAATTCTGTCTCGTACTTGAAAATTTTAATTGACCCAGCATCTATAGCCTTTTGGGGAAGAGAGTTCCCGATTTTCACTATCCTTTATGTGAAAAAGTGCTTCCTGGTTTTACTCCTGAATGGCCTAGCTCTAATTTAAAGATTATGCCCCCATTTTCTGGACTCCCCCCACCAGAGAAAATAGTTTCCCTTTATCATTTTAAATACCTCAGTTAGATCACTCCTCAAGCTTCTAAGCTTGAGGGAATACAAGGCAAGTTTATGTAACCTTTGTTCATGGTTTAACCCTTTAAGCCCTGGTATAATTCTGGTAAATTTGCACTGTAACCCCTACAAGGCCAATTCCTGAGGTACGGTGCTCAAAACTGAACACAGTTCTCCAAATACGGTCTGACCAAGGCTCTCTACAACTAAAGCATAACTTCCTTTTGTATTCCAACCCCCTTGAGATAAAGGCCAACAGTCCATTAGTTTTGTACCTGTGTAGTAGCTTTTAGTGATTTGTGTACTTGAACACCCAAATCCCTTTGCTCATCCACAGTTCCATAGGGGAAAAATTCAGTATCGCCCCTTTTGGGGCGCCATTATCGGCCGTGCGCAAAGTTTAGCGCCTGGCGCTAATTATCGCCTCCGACGGCAAACTTGGCTTTTATCGCCCCTGGAGGTGATTGGAGCGCTAAATCAGGCACTTCACACCTGTCTTAAGGCGCAAAGGCCGAGGAGCGAGGCGCTACCTCAGAGCGCTGGCGAAGCAAGGAAGGGCAAATCAAAATGAACCTGCATAGTGCTGCTCAGTACCCAAAACTCCTTCACACAGCGTTGAATCTCTCCAGACGTGTGTGTCTCTCTCTCTCAGAATGTGTGGTGCACAAATGTCACCAACAAAAAAAGGCAGGAAGCGGTCACCTTTAAATAGCACTCCCCCAGTCCCTTTCTGACTGCAAAACGCTCCCCTCAACCTGTCGTTGCTAGCGGCAGGCGGTAAGGCAGGGGGCGTCACTCAATATCCGGTCTGGGGTGTTGTGCACTCGACTGATGTCACGATCTGCCGGCGCAGGAGATCGTGGCTGTAGTGTTTAGCGCCGCCGCAAAATGTCTAGTTAATTTCGCGAGCGGCGCAAACATCGCCGCGCCCGGGCGCTAGTTGCTTTTCACCCCATTAGCGCCCTCTTAAGGTGCTAACGGGAGGCGCAAACAACTGAATTTTTCCCCCCTAGTCTCTTGCCATTAAGAAAATTTTCTGATTTTTTTTTTCCTCTTGGATCCAAAGTATCAACTGTGGCTCTGTGGTAGCACTCTTGCCTCTTAGTCAGAAGGTTATGGGTTTAAGTTCCACTCCGGAGACTTGAGAACAATGTTCACCCTCTTTTTTTTAGTGCGCAGTCCCTTTAACTGGGTGCGTGGCCCATTCAAATTTTCGCGCATGCAGAGTTTCTTCCCTGTAGAAGCTAGTGAGTGGCCTGCGCGGGACCTCCAGACTGCTGCACGGCCATGCAGCTTAGCGGGAACGTTGCTTGAAAACATAATCTAGGCTAACACCTCATTGCAGTACTGAGGGAGTGCTGCACTGTCAGAGGTGCCGTCTTTCGGATGTGACCTTAAACTGAGGCCCTGCCTGCCCTCTCGGGTAGATGTAAAAGGTCCCACATAAAAGACTACTCTTCAAAAGTCCTTCATTGGTTATAAAGTGCTTTGGGATGTCTTGAGGTTGTGAAAGGCACTGTATAAATGCAAGTCTTTTTTTTCCCCAAAGTAGATGGCCTCACACCTCGCCACAGTTTTGCCCACTCACTTAATAATCTGTCTATGTCCATTTTGTAACTTCCTGCTCCCATCTACACAATTTACTGTTCCTCCTGACTTGGTGTTATCTGCAAACTTGGATGTACAACTCTCTATTCCTTCATCCATGGCATGTACTGCTCTAGTAGCCAATGAGGTGAGGGAGTGGGGAATACAGCTACATATATACCTCTTAACTTGTGGCTGACTTCTGCTGCACTAAGTGTTCATGGTAATGACTGTATTTTTAAGAAAAATAAATGATCACAAGCAATTATTAACTTATTAAACAGGGATTGTCACCCTGTAAATTTGTCTTGAATGCTTTCCTCTATTTATCAGCACAACACAATAATACAGAAATGTCCAAGCTTTAGTTTTTATGTGCTGTTTATGGGGGGAACCATAGAATCTCTGGGACCATCTATGATGATTAAATCTATTAATTTGCATATATATTGCAAGTTGCTGCTACTAGGTTTTCTGTTTTAGGATTTATCCACCGACGAGGCAGCAGTGTAAAGAATAGCCCTTTCCGAAGTTCCAGGCCTAGAAAATTCAAACAGGGCAAACTAGAAGATAATGAACATAAGACCAAATAGGATTGAGGTTTGATGGGCCATATTGCTGAGACTTGGGGACTGTAGTTTGGGAAACAACATCGTATTTATATAATAGCAAAATACTGCGGATTCTGGAAATCTGAAATAACAACAGAAAACGCTGGAAACACTCAGCAGGCCAGGCAGCATCCGTGGAGAGAGAAATGATGAAGGGTCCCAGACCTGAAACGTTAACACTGTTTCTTTCTCCACGGATGCTGCCTGGCCTGCTGAGTGTTTCCAAGCATTTTCTGTTGTTATTTCTTGTATTTATATAGCGCCTTTAACGTAATAAAATTTCACAGGAGCGTTATCAAAAAGAAAGCAAAATTTGCCTCAATTTCAAAATTCTCATCCTTGTTTTCAAATCCCTCCATGGCCTTGCCCCTCCCCATCTCTGTAATCTCCTTCAGGAACAGGCACTCTGGCTGATATTTCTGTCTCCCCTCTCTAGCTCAGGAATGGCAAGGCAATTGTAGTGCTCACAGACTGTCACTCTCCCTGAGATGCAGTAACTTGAGTACAGATGACGGATTTAATGTGGATGTCCTTGGCTCACAAGCACATCGTGCACCATTTATCGTGACTGAGGTAGTGGGGGAGGTTTGATACTGAGCATTTCTAGACTCCTACCCTCCTCGGACATTAAGCATGCTCCATTGTCTTTGTTTGATTTTTTTTTAAACATTATTTTTGTTTAAACAGTGAATACTGATGACCTTATTGGTAACCCCTTCCAGCAGTTTCCTGGATTATGTCAACAGTACAAAAAGACCAAATTAAAAGCGTTGTAATGAATAACTCTTTGAATTTTAAAAAGGATCCTTTTTGACCGCAATAAACTTCAAAATATAAATACAGTATTAGGATCAAGGATTATTTGGGTCAGATTGTAGCAGCTTCTGTTCAATGTAATTTTGTCTAAGATTCGGTCAGCCTTATGTTAAGCATCTTATACCTTTTTGTTGTTTTTTTGACAATTTACCAAGCTGCTTTCTTTCACACAATACATCACAGTGCTGATTTAAATGTGAACAAATAGTGAACTTGACAGAAGTGCTGGCATCAGTTTACTTTGTGATAGCTGGCTGCGTCATCTGTTTGCCAAATTAATCACCACAGTGCATTGTATTGTAATGAAATAATTTGTGCCCAATGATGTTTTATGGTTGTGTGAATTTTATCTTTTGCCCAAAAATATTTGTCCTATCAAGTAGCGGGACAATGACGTCAACCAACATTAAACTGTATCCTTGAAATCTGAAACCTCTGTATTGATGTCATAGACTCAGGATCTAAACTCAACATTATCTCACTGTTAGTTATTCATCAAGGAAGTTTTTTTTTGCATTTTAAACTTTTCTAATAGAAATTATTCAATCATTTTTTTATTCGTTTACGGGATCTGGGCATCGCTGGCAATGCCAGCATTTATTGCCCATCCCTAGTTGCCCTTGAGAAGGTGGTGGTGAGCCGCCTTCTTGAATCACTGCAGTCCGTGTGGTGATGGTACCTCCACAGTGCTGTTAGGGAGGGAGTTCCAGGAATTTGACCCAGTGACGATGAAGGATCGGCGATATACTTCTAAGTAAGGATGATGTGTGGCTTGGAGGGGAACTTGGAGGTGGTGGTGTTCCCATGCGCCTACTGCCCTTGTTCTTCTAGGTGGAAGAGGTCGCGGGTTTGGGAGGTGCTGCCGAAGAAGCCTTGGCGAGTTGCTGCAGTGCATCTTGTAGATGGTACACACTGCAGCCACGGTACTCCGGTGGTGGAGGGAGTGAATGTTTAAGGTGGTGGATGGGGTGCCAATCAAGCGAACTGCTTTGTCCTGGATGGTGTCGAGCTTCTTGAGTGTTGTTGGAGCTGCACTCATCCAGGCAAGTGGAGAGTATTCCATCACACTCCTTACTCGTGCCTTGTAGATGGTGGAAAGGCTTTGGGGAGTCAGGAGGTGAGACACTCGCCGCAGAATATCTAGCCTCTGACCTGTTCTTGGTGCCACAGTATTTATGTGGCTGGTCCAGTTAAGTTTCTCGATAATGGTGACTCCCCCAGGATGATGTTAGTGGGGAATTCGGCGATGGTAATGCCATTGAATGTCAAGGGGAGATGGTTAGACTCTTGCTTGTTGGAGATAGTCATTGCCTGGCACTTCTGTGGCGTGAATGTTACCTGCCACTTATTAGCCCAAGCCTGAACGGCGTCCAGGTCTTGTTGCATGCGGGCATGGGCTTCTTCATTATCTGTGGAGTTGCGAATGGCGCTGAACACTGCAGTCATCAGCGAACATCCCCATTTCTGACCTTATGTTGGAGGGAAGGTCATTGATGAAGCAGCTGAAGATGGTTGGGCCTAAGACACTGCCCTGAGGAACTCCTGCAGCGATGTCCTGGGGCTGTGATGATTGCCCTTCAACCACCATAACCATCTTCCTTTGTGCTAGGTATGACTCCAGCCAGTGGAGCGTTTCCCTCCGATTCCCATTGACTTCAGTTTTACTAGGGCTCCGTGATGTCAAGGGCAGTCACTCTCCTCTCACCTCTGGAATTCAGCTCCTTTGTCCATGTTTGGGCCAAGGCTGTAATAGGTCGGGAGCTGAGTGATCTTGGCGGAACCCAAACTGGGCATCAGTGAGCAGGTTATTGGTGAGTAAGTGCCGCTTGATGGCACTGTCGATGACACCTTCCATCACTTTGCTGATGATTGAGAGTAGACTGATGGGGTGGTAATTGGCCGGGTTGGATTTGTCCTGCTTTTTGTGGATAGGCCATACCTGGGCAGTTTTCCACATTGTCGGATAGATGCCAGTGTTGTAGCTGTACTGGAACAGCTTGGCTAGAGGCGCGGCTAGTTCTGGAGCACAAGTCTTCAGCACGATAACTGGGATGTTGTCGGGGCCCATAGCCTCTACTGTATACAGTGCTATCAGCCGTTTCTTGATATCACGTGGACTGAATCGAATTGGCTGAAGACTGGCTTCTGTGATGGTGGGGACCTCGGGAGTAGGCCGATATGGATCATCCACTCGGCACTTCTGGCTGAAGTTGGTTGCAAACGCTTCAGCCTTGTCTTTTGCACTCACGTGCTGGGCTCCACCATCATTGAGGATGGGGATATTCTTGGAGCTTCCTCCTCCCGTTAGTTGTTTAATGGTCCACTGTAGCGGTTCGTGTAGATCGGCACTAAATAAGAGAGTTTGACTTTGACGAACTATAAATAAGTTGTTTATTTACAGGAACAAACTAATTACATCAGGTAAGATGGCTGACTGTAGGAGCACCGTGGTATAGGTCTTGTCCCAGCGGGGACTCCACGAGGACTGAGTTCGCAGTCCTGTGGGGAGCGTGATGATGTCATCGCATTTGTGTTGTGACGTCATCACGGTGTTCGCGTTTCCCGCGCTTAGGGCGTCACGTGATGCGCGTCGTTGCGTCGCTGGCCGTTGAGGCCGAGCTGTGCCGGTGATTGCCGCGGGAGCGGAAGATCGCATCGCTTCCGTCGGCTGGCCGTTGAGGCCGAAGACGCTAGGCCGGGCTGTGCCGGTGCTTGCCGTGGGAGCGGAAGATCGCGTCGCTCCCGTTGGCTGGCCGTTGAGGCCGAAGACGCTAGGCCGGGCTGTGCCGGCGCACGCACATCACGTTGTACGTGACGTGACGTCAGCGCGCTAGGGCGCGTCTTAAAGGGGCAATGGCCCCAACAGGTAAGTTAAAAGGGCAACGGCCCCAAAAGGTAAGTTAAACATACAGTAAGGTAAGTTAAAGGGAATTATGCGTCTCAATGTAAGGGACAACCAGTGGTACCGCCACACCACCACCATTCACGACTGGATGCGGCAGGACTGCAGAGCTTTGATCTGATCCGTTGATTGTGGGATCGCTTAGCTCTGTCTATAGCATGCTGCTTCTGCTTTTTAGCATGCATGTAGTCCTGTATTGCAACTTCCCCAGGTTGGCACCTCATTTTTAGGTACGCCTGGTGCTGCTCCTGGCATGCTCTTCTACACTCGTTGTTGAACCAGGGTTGGTCCCCTGGCTTGGTGGTAATGGTAGAGTGAGGGATATGCCGGACCATGAGGTTACAGATTGTGGTGGAATACAATTCTGCTGCTGCTGATGGCCCACAGCGCCTCATGGATGCCCAATTTTGAGCTGCTAGATCTGTTCTGAATCTATCCCATTTAGCACGGTGGTAGTGCTACACAACATGATGGAGGGTGTTCTCAGAATGAAGATGGGACTTCATCTCCACAATGACTGTGCAGTGGTCACTGCTGCCGATGCTGTCATGGACAAATGCATCTGCGACAGGTAGATTGGTGAGGACGAGGTCAAGTAGGTTTTTCCCTCGTGTTGGTTCACTCACCACCTGTCACAGGCCCAGACTTCAGGGCTCGGCCAGCTCGGTCAGTAGTGGTGCTACTGAGCCACTCTTGGTGATGGACTTGAAGTCTCCCACCCAGAGTACATTCTGTGCCCTTGCTGCCCTCAGTGCTTCTTCCAAGTGGTGTTCAACATGGAGGGGTACTGATTCATCAGCTGAGGGAGGGCGGTAGGTGGTAATCAGCAGGAAGTTTCCTTGCCCATGCTTGACCTGAATCCATGATACTACATGGGGTCTGGAGTCAATGTTGAGGACTCCCAGGGCCACTCCTTCCTGACTGTATACCACTGTGCCACCACCCCTGCTGGTGGGACAGGACATACCCAGGGATGGTGATGGAGGTGTTTGGGACATTGGCTGAAAGGTATAATTCTGTGAGAGTGACTGTCAGGCTGCTGCTTGACTAGTCTGTGGGACAGCTCTCCCAATTTTGGCACAAGTCCCCAGATGTTGGTGAGGAGAATTTTGCAGGGTTGACTGGGCAGGGTGTGCTGTTGCTGTGTCTGTAACCAGTGCCGAGGTCGATGCTGGGTGGTCTGTCCGGTTTCATTCTTATTATTTTGTTTCGTAGCGGTTAGTTACAACTGAGTGGCTTGCTAGGCCATTTCAGAGGGCAGTTAAGAGTCAACCACATTGCTGTGGGTCTGGAGTCACATATAGGCCAGACCAGGTAAGGACGGCAGACTTCCTGCCCTAAAGGACATTAGTGAACAAGATGGGTTTTTATGACAATCCGATAGTTTCATGGTTACCATTACTGATACTAGCTTTTTATTCCAGATTTATTTAACTAACTGAATTTAAATTCCCCAGCTATCGTGGTGGGATTTGAACTCGCGTCTCTGGATCATTAGTCCAGGCCTCTGGATTACTAGCCCAGTGACATTACCACTACGCTACCGCTCCTTATCATCTAGGATCAGATGTGATAAATTGCTGTGATACTGTTACTATTTTCCCTTTTTAAAATAATCATCATCCCAGTGTGTAACTGAGCCATACATAGCACAGGAACACCCTATGTTCAAGCCCCAGTCTGTGCTGAGTTAATTAATCTTATCTGGGGTAGTTGTTGGGACACTCACTTGGCCTCAGTGCCCTTGGGACAGTAGAGGAAAAGTCTGCCTCGTGTTGTACTTATGAAATTCTCCCCAACTGAAGAGCGTGTATGTGTGGGTGTCAGGTGGAGACAGGATCAGTCTTGATATGATGCCTCTCGTGGTCAAACAGCCTACTGTTTTAACTCATACATGAAGAATAGCCACTTGGGCAAGGTACAAGAAGGTGATTGTTAGACTGTATCACATAATAAATCAACACCTTGAGGAAGGGAGGGGGGAAACGTGGAGGAAAAAAAAATATTCTTTGGATCGGAGTTGTCCAACCCACAGACTTACGGTGACATGTAGCTCCCAGCCCTGGCAACCCAGCCCTCAAAGCCCAGATAATTCAGTCCTGTTTGTGCATAGATTTCTGATTTGCTGGTTTGTCCTGTTTGAATTTTATGGGCCAGCTACTTTGGAAAGGGCTGTTCTTGGTGTCTATCACTTAATAGTGGATAAAGCCTCAAAACACTAAGATTTGTTAGTACAGTATCAACAGCTTGGGATACATGCAAGTTAATAAGAATATTGATTTTAAACTTTATTGTCTGGACTTTCTTCTGTTATCCTGCCACAAATCTGGTACGATAGCAGTGAAAACATCAAGAAAATGGGGAAGTGAGGCCTCCTTGCCCTGACCTTGATTTTCCTCCCTCATACAGCCACTGGCCGCCACTTCTGCTACTGTATATCATTTATGGCAGTGAGGTAGGGCCTGGCCAAGCTGCTCCATTTCCCTTTCTTCAATCCATAACACTGCTGCTCCCATCGGCCTCCACTAAAGAATGGCAATAATCCGTGGGGTAGCAGCAGAAGCCCCCTTGAGGCCTCTTTTTTGGGGAAAGAGGGCCCAGGGCCTGTCTGGTTGAGTTTGAGGAGGGAATTAGGAAGTGGACCTGAAGCTAGGCATGCAATTTTGCATGGGAACCAATCAACATGGCTTTGGTCGTGGCAGTATTGAACTGCAACAAATTCTGGCTCATGCACGACTGGATGTCATGGACAGGCAGTTGAATACGCAGTTCTGGATTAGCGGGCAGTGGAGAGGCAAAGCTGGCTATCGTGACACACATATGAGGGCTAACATAGAAACATAGAAGATAGGAGCAGGAGTAGGCCATTCGGCCCCTCGAGCCTGTTCTGCCATTTAATGAGATCATGGCTGATCATCCAAATACAGTACCCTGTCCCTGCCTTCTCCCCATATCCCTTGATCCCCTTAGCCTTAAGAAATATATCTAACTCCTTCTTGAATATATTTAATAAGTTGGCCTCAACTGCCTTCTGTGGTAGAGAATTCCACAGGTTCACCACTCTCTGGGTGAAGAAATTCCTCCTCATCTCAGTCCTAAATGGCTTACCCCTTATCCTTAGACTGTGATCTAGGGTTCTGGACACTCCCGCCATCAGGAACATCCTTCCTGCATCTAGATATGTGAAGAGAAAAAGATTGGTAAAGTCAAGCGTAGGTCCCTTGCAGTCAGAAGCAGGGGAATTTATAATGGGGAACAAAGACATGGCGGAGCAATTAAATACATACTTTGGTTCTGTCTTCACAAAGGAGGACACAAATAAACTCCCAGAGATGTCGGGGAACATAGGGTCTAATGAGAGGGAGGAACTGAATGAAATCAGTATTTGTAGGGAAATGGTGTTGGGGAAATTGACGGGATTGAAGGCCGATAAATCCCCAGGGCCTGATAATCTACATCCTAGGGTACTTAAGGAAGTGGCCCTAGAAATAGTAGATGCATTGCTGGTTGATGCGCTATCAATTACTCATAAAAGACTGAGAGTTAAGAGAGTAACTAAAGGCTTTTATTAACAAAGGAATGAAGGTCTGCCTCGAGTGGTCGACCGGTCCAGAATACAAAGGGGCTGGGGAGCAGTCACCTTTATACTAGGACTTGTGGGAGGAGTCAGCCGAGGCATGTCCAGGCATGTACACAGTGGAATACAAACAGTGGTTTACCACATTCACCCCTTGTTTAAAATTGAGTCCGGCGGGGTGAAATGTATTAAAAGTTAGTGTATTGGAGTCTCTCCGGAGGTCTTGTCTGCCGCTGTGATCGGCGTGGCGACGGCAGGGGTAGTGGAGCTTCCGGCGTCGAGTCCTGCGTAGGCTGTGGCACAGGCGTGTCGTCCTCGTAGATGTCGAGCGGGTCGCGGGGCCCAGGCCTGCCGTCTGCTGGGGCTGGATATCGGATCGTGGCGGGGGGTGGTAGTGAGTAGTGGGTTACTGCGGCCCCCGAGGGTGCAAGGTCTCTTATGGAGACTGTGTCCTCCCGCCCGTCCGGGTATGCAATGTAAGCATACTGGGGGTTGGCGTGGAGGAGGTCGACCCTCTCGACCAGGGGGTCCGTTTTATGGGTCCTCACGTGCCTTCTCAGTAGGGCCGGCCCTGGGGACGTCAGCCATGGCGGTAGCGATGTCCCCGATGTAGACTTCCTTGGGAAGACAAACATTTTCTCATGAGGGGTGGCGTTAGTGGCAGTGCAGAGCAGTGACCGAATAGAGTGGAGCGCGTCGGGGAGCACATCCTGCCAGCGGGAGGTTGGAAGGCCCCTAGACTTTAAGGCTAGCAGGGCGGCCTTCCAAACTGTCGCATTTTCTCTTTCCACCTGTCCGTTCCCCCGGGGGTTGTAATTGGTGGTCCTGCTTGTGGCAATACCCCTAGTTAGCAGGTACTGATGGAGTTCGTCGCTCATAAACGATGAGCACCGGTCGCTATGGATATAGCTGGGGAAACCGAACAGGGTGAAGAGGTCGTTCAGACATTTAATGACCGTGGCACTGGTCATGTCCGGGCAGGGGATGGCGAACGGGAAACGGGAGTACTCATCAATAATATTGAGGAAGTACACATTGCGGTCGGAGGAGGGGAGAGGCCCTTTAAAATCAACGCTCAGGCGCTCGAAGGGGCGAGTGGCTTTTATCAGGTGGGCCCTGTCTGGTCTATAAAAGTGCGGTTTGCACTCAGCGCAGACTTGGCAGTTCCTGGTCATGGTCCTGACCTCCTCAATAGAGTAAGGCAGGTTGCGGGCCTTGATGAAGTGGAAGAACCTGGTGACCCCCGGGTGGCAGAGGTCATTGTGGAGGGCCCGCAGTCTATCGATCTGCGCGCTGGCGCAGGTGCCACGCGATAGCGCATCCGGGGGTTCATTGAGCTTCCCGGGCCGGTACAAGATCTCGTAATTGTAGGTGGAAAGTTCGATTCTCCACCTCAAGATCTTGTCATTTTTGATTTTGCCCCTCTGCTTGTTGTTAAACATGAAAGCAACTGAACGTTGGTCAGTGAGCAGGGTAAATCATTTTCCGGCCAGGTAGTGCCTCCAATGACGCACAGCCTCCACAATCACCTGGGCCTCCTTCTCAACAGCGGAGTGTCTGGTCTCCGGGCCTTGGAGGGTTCGTGAAAAGAAGGCCACGGGTCTCCCCGCCTGATTGAGGGTAGCGGCCAGGGCAAAGTCGGACGCGTCGCTTTCCACCTGGAAGGGGATGGATTCGTCCACTGCGTGCATGGTGGCTTTGGCAATGTCTTCCTTGATACGGTGGAAGGCTAAGCGGGCCCCTGCCGTCAAGGGAAAAGAGGTGGACTTGATCAGCGGATGGGCCTTGTCCGCATAGTAGGGGACCCACTGGGCATAATAGGAGAAAAACCCGAGGCACCTCTTCAGGGCCTTGAGGCAGTGGGAATTCCATAAGGGGACGCATCCGGTCGGGGTCGGGGCCGATGACTCCGTGTTCCACAACACAGCCAAGGATGGCGAGGCGGTTTGTGCGGAATATGCACTTCTCCTTGTTATATGTCAGGTTCAGGAGTTGGGCGGTGCGGAGGAATTTTTCGAGGTTTGTGTCATGGTCCTGCAAGTCACGGCCGCAGATGGTCACATTGTCCAGATATGGGAAAGTGGCCTGCAACGCATTTTGATCTACCATCCGGTCCATTTCCCTTTGGAAGACGGAGACCCCGTTGGTGACGCCAAAGGGAACCCTAAGGAAGTGATAGAGGCGGCCGTTTGCCTCAAAGGCAGTATACTGGCGGTCCTCAGGGCGGATAGGGAGCTGGTGGTATGCTGATTTCAGGTCAATGGTCGAGAAGACGCGGTACTGCGCGATCTGGTTGACCATATCAGCTATGCGGGGGAGTGGGTAGGCGCCCAGCAGGGTGTAGCGATTTATTGTCTAGCTGTAGTCGATGACCAGGCGCTGCTTCTCGCCGGTCTTAACGACCACAACCTGGGCTCGCCAGGGGCTGGTGCTGCCCTCAATAATCCCTTCCTTCAGGAGCCGCTCCACTTCGGTTTTAATGAAAACCCTGTCCCCGGCACTGTATCGCCTGCTCTTTGTGGCGATGGGCTTACAGTCGGGGGTGAGGTTAGCAAACAGTGGGGGGGGGGGGTGACTCTGAGTGTGGAGAGGTTGCACCTGGTGCGCGGCGGGCAATTTGGGAGCTGCTGGCTGCGGACTGTGAGTGGGGGTAGGGGTCCACCGTATGCCATCGTAACACTTTTAAGGTGGCACTGAAAATCTAACCCCAGCAGGACGGCAGCGCAGAGGTCGGGCAGGACCAGAAGTTTAAAATGATCGTACACGGTCCCGTCTACTACGAGTGTCACTACGCAGTAGCTGCCGATGTCCGCCGACTGGGACTCGGAGGCCATAGAAATCCGCTGGTGCGCAGGCAGGACTGGGAGAGAGCAACGCCGCACCGTGTCGGGGTGGATGAAGCTCTCCGTGCGCCCAGAGTCAAAAAGGCAGATTGTATCATGGCCATTTACCTTAATGTCCATTGTGGAACTGGCCAGCTGGTGCGGTCTCGCTTGGTCCAGTGTAACTGATGCCAGCGTAGGGGTCGGTGTGTCGCTGTGGGTATCAGATGAGGCGGTGTTGGGGGCCTGCTGCGTTCCGGCTGTCGTCCAAGATGGCGGCGTCCATGATCCCCATGTGGCTGGAGGCATCCAAAATGGCTGCTGTACCGGTGGTTCGCACATGGCCGGGGAGGCCCAAGATGGCGGCCCGCATGGCCCACACGCGGCGCTGCTGGGGTTCGGGGTGGCTTTGGCCCTGCAGACGTTAGCGTAGTGTCCCTTCTTCCCGCAGCCCGAGCAGATCGCGTTTTTCGCCGGGCAGCGCGCTCTGGGGTGTTTTGCCTGGCCACAGAAGTAGCATTTCTGGCCTTGGGGCACTGCTGTCTGGCCTTGGGACACTGCTGCGGTAGTTGGGCCGTTGCTGGGGTGTGGCTGGGGTGGCACGGCGCTATGAGGCGGTCCTACCGTGTCCCAGGCTGTCATTCCCCGCGGCGTCCACGGTGCAGAGGAGTAGGCGTCCATGCCCCGGTAGGCTGCATCCAATGATAGTGCGAGTTCAGAGGCCTTGTTGAGGTCGAGGTCACTCTGCTCCAACAGTCGCTGTCGGGTGTAATTGGATCTGTGGCCCGCTATAAAAGCATCCCGGATAAGTTCCTCTGTGTACACGGCGGCCTTTACATCCTTACAACCACAGGCCCAGCCAAGCACAGACAGTGCCTGAAGGTATTCCACGGTCGATTCCCCAGGTTGTTGTTTACGACTCCCCAGGAGGTGCCTGGCGTACACTTCGTTCACTGGGCGCGTGTACTGGTCCTTGAGGAGCTTGATAGCGTCCGCGTACGAGGTCGCGTCTTGGATGACCGAGTACACTCGGTGGTTCACTTTGGAGGTCAGGACATCCAGTTTGTCCTCGTCCGATTTGATTGCTGCGGAGGCGGTCAGGAATTTTTCGAAACACCTAAGCCAGTGAGTAAACTTGGTGGATGAGTCCGCCTCCCGATGATCTAAGTCCAGGCATGCTGGTGTTAGGATCTTCTCCATTATAAAAACTTTGTTAATAAAATTGATGCGCTATCAATTACTCATAAAAGACTGAGAGTTAAGAGAGTAACTAAAGGCTTTTGTTAACAAAGGAATGAAGGTCTGCCTCGAGTGGTCGACCGGTCCAGAATACAAAGGGGCTGGGGAGCAGTCACCGTTATACTAGGACTTGTGGGAGGAGTCAGCCGAGGCATGTCCAGGCACGTACACAGTGGAATACAAACAGTGGTTTACCACACTGGTCATCTTCCAAAAGTCTATAGACTCTGGAACAGTTCCCATGGATTGGAGGGTAGCTAATGTAACCCCACTATTTAAAAAAGGTGGTAGAGAAAAAGTGGGGAATTATAGACCGGTAAGCCTGACATCGGTAGTGGGGAAAATGCTAGAGTCCATTATAAAAGATGCAATAGCAGAGCACTTGGGAAACAGTGACAGGATCGGACAAAGTCAACATGGATTTACAAAAGGTAAATCATGCTTGACTAATCTACTGGAATTTTTTGAGGATGTAACTGGTAGAATAGATAAGGGAGAACCAGTGGATGTGGTGTATTTGGACTTTCAGAAGGCTTTCGATAAGGTCCCGCATAAGAGACTAGCGTGCAAAGTTAAAGCACATGGGATTTGGGGTAAGGTACTGACTTGGGTAGAAAACTGGTTGGCAGACAGGAAGCAAAGAGTTGGACTAAACTGGTCTTTTTCCGAGTGGAAGGCAGTGACTAGTGGGGTACCGCAGGGATCGGTGCAAGGACCCCAGTTATTCACTATATATTAATGATCTAGACGAGGGAACTAGATGTAATATCTCCAAGTTTGCAGATGAGACAAAGCTGGCTGGGCGTGTGTGCTGTGAGGAGGATGCAGAGAAACTCCAGTACAATTTGGACAGGTTGGGCGATTGGGCAGATGCATGGCAGGCGCAATATAATGTGGATAAATGCGAGGTTATCCACTTTGGTGGCAAAAACAGGAAGGCAGATTATCAGGGGGAAGGCCCTGAGAATCATCAAAGACGCGAGCCACCCCAGCCACAACCTCTTCGCCCTGCTCCCGTCCGGTAAGAGATACCGAAGCATACGGTCTCGTACCAGCAGGTTTCGAAACAGCTTCTACCCCCAGGCCATAAGACTCATGAACGAATAATTTATTATTTATTATTTTTATTTATTACTGTATTTCTATTAGTATTTTTATCATTGCTATGCTATATTTATTCCAATGTTGGGAGGACTCGGAAAAATCAACATTTCATTGTGCAGTACACACGTTTGCTGCATATGTGACGAATAAAAATTGAATTGAATTGAATTGAATTATCTGAACGGCAATAGATTGGGAAAAGGGGAAGTGCAACGAGACCTGGGTGTCCTTGTGCACCAGTCGCTGAAGGTAAGCATGCAGGTGCAGCAGGCGGTTAAGAAGGCAAATGGTATGCTGGCCTTCATAGCGGGAGGATTCGAGTACAGGAGCAAGGATGTCTTGCTGCAGTTGTACAGGGCCTTGGTGAGACCACACCTTGAGTATTGTGTGCAGTTTTGGTCGCCTTATCTGAGAAGGATGATCTTGCCATGGGGGGGAGTGCAGCGAAGATTCACTAGACTGATGCCTGGGATGGCAGGAATGACGTATGAGGAGAGATTGGGTCGATTAGGCTTATATTCGCTAGAGTTTAGAAGAATGAGAGGGGATCTCATTGAAACTTATAAAATTCTAACAGGACTAGACAGACCAGATGCAGGAAGGCTAAGGATAAGGGGTAAGCCATTTAGGACAGGGATGAGGAGGAATTTCTTCACCCAGAGAGTGGTGAATCTGTGGAATTCTCTACCACAGAAGACAGTTGAGGCCAATTCATTAAATATATTCAAGAAGGAGTTAGATATATTTCTTAAGGCTAAGGGGATCAGGGGATATGGGGCGAAAGCAGGGACAGGATACTGAATTTGGATGATCAGCCATGATCGCATTGAATGGCGGAGCAGGCTCGAGGGGCCGAATGGCCTACTCCTGCTCCTATCTTCTATGTTTCTATGTTTAGTCTGTCTAGTCCTGTTAGAATTTTTTAAGTGTCAATGAGATCCCCTCTCATTCTTCTAAACTCTAGCGAATATAAGCCTAATCGACCCAATCTCCTCTTACTTCATTCCTGCCATCCCAGGTATCAGTCTGGTGAATCTTCGCTGCACTCTCTCCATGGCAAGAACATCCTTCCTCAGATAAGGCGACCAAAACTGCACACAATACTCAAGATGTGGTCTCACCAAGGCCCTGTACAATTGCAGCAAGACATCCTTGCTCCTGTAGTCGAATCCTCTCGCTACGAAGGCCAACATACCATTTGCCGCCTTAACCGCCTGCTGCACCTCAGAAATCACAGAAATCACAGAAACCCCACAGTGCAGATAGAGGCCATTTCGGCCCATCGAGCCTGCACCGACACATATCCCACCCGATCCCCGTAACCCCTACACCAACACATATCCCACCCTATCCCCGTAACCCCACGTATTTAATCCCCCTAACACTAAGGGTCAATTTATCATAGCCAATCAACCTAACCCGCACATCTTTGGACTGTGGGAGGAAACCGGAGCACCCGGAGGAAACCCACGCAAACACGGGGAGAATGTGCAAACTCCACACAGACAGTTACCCGAGGCCGGATTCGAACCCGGGTCCCTGGCGCTGTGAGGCAACAGTGCTAACCACTATGCCACCTGCATGCTTACCTTCAGCGACTGGTGCACAAGGACACCCAGGTCTCGTTGCACTTCCTCTTTTCCCAATCTATTGCCGTTCAGATAATCTGTCGTCCTGTTTTTGCCACCAAAGTGGATAACCTCGCATTTATCCACATTATCATGCATCTGCCCAATCACCCAACCTGTCCAAATCATACTGGAGTTTCTCTGCATCCTCCTTACAGCACACACGCCCACCCAGCTATGTGTTGTCTGCAAACTTGGAGATATTACATCTAGTTCCTCTGCCTACATCATTAATATATATTGTGAATAGCTGGGGTCCTAGCACCGATCCCTGCGGTACCCCACTAGTCACTGTCTGCCACTCGGAAAAAGACCTGTTTATTCCAACTCTTTGCTTCCTGTCTGCCAACCAGTTCTCTATCCAAGTCAGTACCTTACCCCCAATCCCATGTGCTTTAATTTTGCACGCCAGTCTCTTATGCGGGACCTTATCAAAAGCCTTCTGAAAGTCCAAATACACCACATCCACTGGTTCTCCCTTATCTATTATCCCATAGCCATGTGCCGTGGGCAGGGTGCTGCTCCAAACCTCCTGGGGCAGAAAGTCTAAAATCCGGACCTGTATATAGCCCTGAGGTTTCATGGTACACAGCTATGTAGCCCACAAAGGCTAAAATTTGGATACCCCTGCAGTAGAATATTTTGATTATTAATGGGATTTGAGTAGAATATATTCTGACTTAAATACATTCTCTTCAGCCTCATCCAAAAATTATGTGCCAAAATAGCCTGCTCATGGTAGGGTTTTTTGGGGGGGATGGACTGGACATGGAGTTTGAAGCTTAACTCAAGGTTGATGAGAACATCGAGATTGTACAACGTCTGGTTGAGTTTAAGTGGGGAACGGAGAGGTAGACCAAGAGCTATGATGTAGAACAGGGTGTGAGGGGCTCAGAGATGGTGCCAAAGGAGGCCAAGGTGTGTTAAGTTTAAGCAATTTACATTACATTTACACAAATTCTGTTAGTATTACACTAAAACCCCGATTTTAACCCCATGTGCCCGACACGAATGGGGTGCGCGGGGAGAAAAATGGTTGTAGCGACATACTCACCTGACCCTTGCTGACTACGTTCTGCAAACCAGTGCTCTTGTACCAAGCGGGCGAGGGTCTTGTTGAAATTCAAACATTGGCGTTGAATGATGTCATTCAGACCCCGACAATATTTTAACCCTCGGTAACCGCATTTGGCGCACAGTGCTAGCCTCACTTGGAGCATTGGGTGCGAAGGAGCAGGCCCAGAAAAGTACCCAGAAATAAGTAGAGGTTTCCTTCTGGGTAAGGAGGAGCGGGAGTGCTCCTCTGGGCCCCACAACAAAACCTAGGGCTCTGGGTTTCCCTCCCTTGACTGCAATTGCCTACCCCCCCTAACCAACACCTACTGGGGACTGTTCTCTAAGTTCTCTGGCAGGCACCTCATGTCATGCTCATCTGACAGTGACCCACTTCAAAAGTACTTAATTGGCTTTGAGACGTCCGGTGGTCATGAAAGGCGCTATATAAATGCAAGGCTTTATTTTTCTTTCTTTCTTATCTGACTTTCCACCATTGCTTCCAGTGGCTTCCAGAAGTGCCTGTCACTTTGGGGCAGTTGCATGCAAATGAGGTGAAAATTACTTAATATGCCTCATTTTCTGTCATTCCACCTTATTTGCACTGGTTCCCCTTTTTGACCATACAAAACAGACATCCAGAATTGATACGCACTGGGAAGAGTTGGAAGAGAATTTTTAAGAGTTTAGCATCAACATTGAGAGCATCGGTTAAAGCTTATTTCTGACTTGTTTTTGGAGGGTTTGTTTAGTTTGGCACCTTTGCTGTGGAACTGCCAATTTGCTCTCCAGCATTTTACACAATGAACAAGGGGCCTGAAAATGCATAGAGCGTATGAGCCTACTGGAAAACTGCAATAGAGTATACGGGATTGAGGGGAGGTTCCCTAATTTAAATATTATTTGTAAATCCAGGGAGGACGGGCTATGCAGTGTTGGCTTTTCTACAGCAGTCCCAGTCCTAGCACAGATTTCTGGAGGGCATATGGGCCCCCTTATAAAGGAGTAATGGAGTTGGCAGTTACTGTCCTGGTATGATGCCAAAGGGTATCGCTTTTCTCTGCCTTGCTTCCTGCAACAGCAATTCCATTGTCCCATCAGAGAACCTGGGCGTGCTCTACCCTCTTTGCAGACCTGGCAACCAATTTACTACCTCAGACCTTGTTTCCTTGAACAGAAAAAGTACTGATGATGCCTGTCCCTTTAAGCTGGTCTTTAATTCCTGTGGGCTATTTCCTGGTTCAAACAAACATCCCAATCAGAGATGTTTCTGATGCCTGAAACTGACCCAAAATAATATAACAATACTGACCCCAGAAATTACAGCAGCCCCAGTGTTCATCTCAGCCAGTGGACACAAATCAACACTGTGCTCTACTTTCAGTTAGGCTTGCATCCCGTTAGAAATTCCAGGCTTGAGCGTATCTGTAGGCTGTTCAATCATGGGAGCCTGTTCCCGTTCCGACGTGATGTCAATGCACTTGCAATTTGGAGTAGGCATTCAATGGATAGTAATCAGGAGTTTGAGCCCTGGATTATTTTCTCTCCCATCTACCCCAGCCAATGGTCAAAAGACATTGAGCTAATTGGAACATTTATCGTGCAACATAGGCTGAGACCAGAGTAAACCTGGCACCTTCCTGGCCTGTACATCTCAGTTCCACATCAGTTACTCACTGAGCCATTAGAGTATTCTAGGCATCCTTCCTTCATATACAGTTTTTTGAGATGCAATACCGTTGATCCTATTTTCCATTACTATGTGCATTCAGCAGAATATTGCTGTTTATATGTTGATGTGACTGAGAACTTGTGTAATATTGTCAACATAATCCATGGAGCCACTGGAAACTTAGCAATATAATCATACTATCATACAGCACAGAAGGAGGCCATTCAACCCATCATGCCTGTGCCAGCCCCTGCTCTTTCCCCATAATCAGGCAATTTTTTTGCTTTTCAAGAATAAATCCAATTCCTTTTTAAAAGTTTCTATTGAATCTGCTTCCACAACCCTTTCAGACTGTGCATTCCAGATCATCATAACTTGCATTAAAAAATTCTCATTTCCTCTCTGGTTCCTTTGCCAATTATCTTAAATTTGTCTCTTCTGGTTACTGACCCTCCTGCCAGTGGAAACATTTTGAACATCTATATTCAATTTCTCCTTAATCTTCTCTGCTCTGAGGCGAGCAATCCCAGCTTCTCTAGTCTCTCCATATAACTGAAGTCCCTCTTCCCTGCTATCAGGGGGAGACAGTAAACTGTGTAGTTGGGAGTAGAACGTTACATTGGGGTGCAGACAGACTTAAGTGAATAGGAAAAACTGTGGCAGATGGAATTCAATGTGGGAAAGTGTGAGGTCATCCACTTTGGATCCTAGACAGGCAAATCAGAATATTTTCCTAATGGTGTGAGGTTAGGAGCTGTGGAGGAGCAATGGTATTTGTGTCCATGCACAAATCAGTAAAAGCCAGTGCACATGTACAAAAAGTAATCCAACAGGATAATGGAATATAGGCCTTTATCTTAAGGGGGTTGAAATTCAAAACAGAGGAAGTTGTGCTTTCGTTGTGTAGAGCCTTGGCCAGACCCCAACTGGAGTTACTGGGCTGGATTTTCTCAATGGAGACAAGTTGGAGGCAGGACTGCTGCTTGTCGTGTCAATGTCTCACCTCCATCCTTGTCTGACCAACCAGAGGGAATTTCCCCTGATTGACCTTGTTAAGCCCGCCCTGCGGGCTCAGCAGGCCAATTAGGGAGGAAGTCACTGACAGCACGTCAACGTCAGACGTGCCATCTGTCAAAACTTCTTGGAAGAAGAAATGTCAGCATTTGACAGCTCTGTGAAGCTGTCAAACACTGACATTCTCTGTAGTTTGATGAGTCCTTGTGTTCAGGCCTCATCAAACCTTTCAACTTTGTCAATTTCAGATGGCTGTTGGTTCAGAGGATCCAACAGTCAGTCTCTGAAATCGACGACGAGGATGTCGGGTCTCCCGATCCAGAGAGGATGAAGGCTGTAGGAAGAAAACAAGGTAAGTGAACATTTTTTTTACACTTATCATTCACCTTACATATTTACCACTCCACACTTGCACCCATCACTCACCTCTACATCTTACTTCCAGGTGCCTCTGACCGCTGCAGACCTCCTTTACGTCTCCTCCAACCTGGTGGGGTTCTCGGAGGTCGGGAAGCCTTGAAGATAAAATGGCACTAATCCTTTTTTCTGCCTGTTAACTACCTGTTAACAGGCAGTTAAAAATATTTAATGCCTTTCCCGCCTCCAGGAGACGGGACCCGAAGCAGCACATCTTCCCGCCTCCTGGCAAAAGGGCACGGAGGCGGGATGGGGGTGGGTTTGCCACCCGCCCCCACTTTCTGCTACTTTACCGGCAGTCCCGCCTCCTTGGGGCTTGGAAAATGCAGCCCACTGTATTCAGTTTTGGGCACCAGAGTTCACCTTGGAGGGGTACAGTGCCGATTTACCAGAATTATACCGGGGCTAAGAAGGTTAAATTATGAGGACAGGTTGTATAAATCTAGTTTGTATCCCTTGAATTTAGAAGGTTGAGGGATGATTTTATCAATAAAGGGATTTGATAGGGTAGAGACAGAGAAACCACTTCCTCTGGTGGGGCAATCCAGAACAAGAGGGCATAATAAAACTAGAGCTAGGCAATGAAATCAGGATACAGTTTTTTCCCACACAAAGGATAGTCGAAATCTGGAACTCTCTACCCCCTAAAAGGCTGTGAATGCTAGGTCAATTGAAATTTTCAAGACTGAAATTGATGGATTTTTGTTAGGTAAGGGTGTCCATGAATAGGGAAGAAAGGCAGGTAAATGGTGTTGAAGTACAATTTAGCCATGATCTAATAGAATGGCGGAACAGGCTTGAGGGGCTGAATGTCCTACTTCTGTTCCTATGTTTGGCCATGCTACACTCTGACTTTAGATATAAGCATTCAGACTTGATCTTTTTAATATTTTTTCAAAGTTATGTTTATCTTTCAGCATTCTATTTAAAAAAAATGTTTTTCCCCTAATCTAAATGTTCTTTCCAGAACTTCTGGGGTTCTCTCAACTATAGCTGATTCATATCACAGCTTGTGAAAATATATTGGTCCATGGGTCCTATGGTGTCTTAGAGATAAAATCAGTTGCCCTGAGCCACACAAACCAGGATTTATCAAGATGGTCCCTGACCTGCACTGTGATCTCCGCCAGAGCAGCAGGAGTTTTTTTTCCCCAAAATATACTTTATTCATAAAAATTTTGTTCAAATACATTACAGTACAATCCATATCAATTACATACAGATCATATTTTATATCGTACAGTCCAGGTTCAATACATTACATGGCAGTTTCGTTTGTTTCATGCTAGTTACATTTCAAATGTTATGTACATTTACATTCAGACAATTTGGTACATATGGCCCGAGGGGGGTTTTTATACTGGTTCCAGCCCTTTGGTGTACAGTGGCGGGAGGGCCTTAAACTGTGGCGGGAGGGCCTTAAACTGTGGCCCTTCCCCTTTGTGGCGGCGGCACCATTCTTTAATGCGTCCCTCAGCACGTACTCCTGGACCTTGGAATGTGCCAGTCTGCAACACTCGGTCATGGGCAACTCCTTACATCTGGAAGACCAGCAAGTTTCGGGCAGACCAAAGGGCGTCTTTCACCGAGTTGATGATCTTCCAGCAGCAGTTGATGTTTGTCTCGGTGTGCGTCCCTGGGAACAGTCTGTGTTACGGAGCTGCTCAGGATGAACCTCGACAAAGACCACTGCATCTCTTTCTAGACCTTTGCAAAGGCACATAGAAACATAGAAGATAGGAGCAGGAGTAGGCCATTCGGCCCTTCGAGCCTGCTCCGCCATTCAACGAGATCATGGCTGATCATCCAAACCCTAGCACCCGGTCCCTACACCGACAGCCATCCCACCCAAGCACTATCCCAGTAACCCCGTAACCCCACGTATTTAATCCCCCCTAACACTAAGGGCCAATTTTTTTTATCATGGCCAATCAACCTAACCCGCACATCTCTGCGCATTCCAGAAGGAGATGGATGACTATCTCGTCCCCACTGCAGCCACGTCGAGGACAGCGTGTGGTGGAGCTGAGGCGCCGGGTGTGCATGAAAGATCTGATGGTGCTTGTTTGTAAGTTCTGGCGATGAGACATTCTGCCAAATGACTTTGACAGTCTGCTTGGGGAACCATCTCCTTTTTCCGTAGGGTCTCGAGAACGTTTCGTGCTGACCACTACTTTATGCCCTTGTGGTCAAAGGTGTTTCCCTGTACGAACTTTTCCACGAAGGACAGGTGGTCCGGCATGGTCCAACTGAATGGAGCGTTCCACGGCAGCGTGGCCAGACCCATCCTTCGCAACACCGGGGACAGATAGAACCTCAGCACGTAGTGACACCAAGGGTCTATGCACAGCTTGATGCAGTCGCACACAAAGGTGGCCATCAGGACGAGGGTGACATTGGGTACGTTCTTTCCCCCTTTATCTGGAGATTTGTACATCGTGTCCCTCCGGACACGGTCCATTTTTGACCTCCTCGGGTTTGAAGACAGCTCGGGTGACTGCGGCGGCACAGGATTGGGGTATGGACCACACCTGTGCCACGTACAGCAACACCGACAGCACCTCGCGCCTGATGACCAGGTTTTTGCCCACAATCGATAGGGAGCGCTGCTCCCACATTCCCAGTTTCTGCTTGACCTTGGCCATACGCTCCTCCCAATTTTTGGTGCACGCCCCGGCCGCAGCGAACCATATTCCCAGCACCTTCAGGTAATCTGACCTGACAGTGAAGGGGGCAAAGGATCGGTCGGCCCAGTTGCCAAAGAACATGGCCTCGCTTTTGCTGCAATTTACCTTGGCTCCCGAAGCCAGTTCAAACTGGTCACAGATGCTCTGCAATCTGCGGACCGACAGCGGATCTGAGCAAAAGATGGCGACGTTGTCCATGTACAGGAGGGCCTTAACCTGAGTGCCTCCACTGCCTGGGATCGTCTCCCAGGAGTGTTACAATAGTATTCAGTGACCCCCTGCTAGAACTGCAAGTGTGTGGATTTTGGGTGAGGCTAGATCAGGCTTAGCTGAATACTCTTCACAGTTAGATAGTCTACTCTCGCTTAGGCCCAGAAAATCTTCATGGACATAATTCCATTGCTGTAGGATTGGAGGAGGAACCTCCAAGAGTGGGCCTTCAGAAGTATAGAGGTGCCCCGGGCAAGGGCTGTGCCTCCAAATAAGGTCTCAGGAATTTTATTTGTAAGTCCAGGACTTGGTGTATATGGATCCTGCTGGGGTTTGTGGCCATTCCAGTGTACTCCTGCTGGAGTCAAGACTGGAATCTGCTGGAACAGCCAGACAGCAATCTCTCTCTTAATTTCTACGCTTATAGAGATGAATAAAGGTGAGGGAGTAATTGGAGAGATGGAATTCTGATTATTTGGTCATTGCTAATTTGGATGTTTGCAGGCTAAGAGCAGTCTAGACTATTTACACTGTATTCACAGTGAGGTAGCACTAATTACTGGTTAGACTAAATGTGAGCGCAGTCTTGATTGTTGCTTGTATCCTGATGACATTTTGCATTGCAGCACCACCAAAATATGGCTTTGTGGCGGATCGCCACCTAAACGGGCGCAATCCACTTTTCCGTCCGTGGACAATAAATCGGGCACCTTGCCTTTAAGAAGCATGCTGCCTTTAAGGCATGACAAAGGAGCGGGCGTCGCCCTCAGTGTGTACTCAAAAGCGCGGGTGTCGCCCTCAGTCTGTTTTCGGGTTTAGCAGAGAGAGGAGCTGGGGCAGCCATCTCTCAAGAGAATGTAATAAAAGCCATGTGCTCCTCAGATCAGTTCGGCCTCCATTTGTGTCCCGCGGCAGCCGCAACATTGGTGACCCCGACGCTCAGAACGTATTCCGAGCACTGCAATGGCAGACACGAACGCAGTTTCCGTGAAACTGCCGGAGTTTTGGGAAAACCAGCCCGAAGCCTGGTTCCTCCAAGCTGAGTCCCGATTCCGACTGCGACACATCACCACAGATGGGACGAAGTATGACTACCTCGTCGCATCACTCGCTAGCTCCACAGTCACGAAGGTCTGGATAGCGCTGCAGAACTCACCAGAGGAGGGCAAGTATGCACATCTTAAGGCCGCGCTCCTTAAAAAATTTACGACCTCGACATACCAGCGAAACTGCCGCCTCCTCGACCTTCCAGGCCTCGGTGACGCCTCACCGTCAGACCTCCTCTCCCACATGCTCTCACTCACCGACGAGAGCCCACCCGGGTCCCTCTCCCGCACGCTGTTCATCCGCCAGCTACCTCCCAGCATCCGCCCAGCGATCGTGGCGTCCGGCCTCACGGACCTAGAAGCCCTGGCCGATGAGGCCGACAAGCTGCTGTCCGCTCACTCCAGCCGCGACGTCGCTCCGGACCTGGCAGCCACAGCCTGGGCGCGCCCCTCACCGGCCACCATGCGGCCACAAGGCCCGCCCACGGGGCCTTCGCGCCCCACAAACCCGGGCTACTGTTACTACCACGCACGGTTCGGCACCAGGGCACAACGGTGCACACCTCCCTGCTCCTTCAAGCCCGCCCCCGTACCAGCCCCCGCGATGGCCATGGGCCACGCGGGCTCCCTGCTGTACGTCACGGATGACAAAACCGGCCGCCGGTTCCTGTGCGACACTGGAGCTCAGCACAGCATCATCCCGGCCTCCGCCCTCAACATCCAAAAGGGCGAACGAGGACAGGCACTGGCTGCCGCTAACGGCTCGGACATCCGGACGTACGGCACCCGCACAGTCACCCTCGACCTCGCTGGTCGCCGCTACCGATGGGAGTTCATCACTGCCAAGGTACTCTCCCCTCTCATCGGCGCAGACTTCCTGTGCGCCCACGGCCTACTGGTAGACATCCCTCGACACCGCCTCGTGGACATGAACACCATGTCCCCCATCCTGGGCGCCATGGCCCCCCCGTCAACCCGCCGACATGGCGTCACAGTGCCACGCCCGGGCCACGGATGACTACTCGGCACTCCTGGCCGAATTCCCGGCCCTCACCAACCCGACCTTCTCCGCGGAGGTCGCCAAACACGAGGTGGAACACTTCATCCCCACCACAGGCCCCCCAGTGTACGCCCACGCCCGCAGGCTGGACCCGGCCAAACTGGAGATCACGCGGACCGAGTTTGCCACTATGGAACAGCTCGGCATCATCTGCCGCTCCAACAGTCCCTGGGCCTCCCCACTCCACATCGCCCCCAAACCAGGCGGGGGTTGGCGCCCCTGCGGGGATTACCACCGCCTCAACGATGCCACCACCCCTGATCGGTACCCCGTGCCGCACATTCAGGACTTCTCGGCTAGACTGGCCGGCCGCTCAGTCTTTTCCAAAGTCGACCTGGTGCGCGGCTACCACCAAGTCCCCGTCCACCCCGCGGACGTCCCCAAGACGGCCGTAATCACCCCCTTCGGGCTTTTCGAGTTCCTGCGGATGCCCTTCGGCCTCAAAAATGCGGCCCAGGCATTCCAACGGCTCATGGACTCGGGTCCTTCGGGACCTGAAGTTCCTGTTCGTCTACCTGGACGACATCCTGGTAGCCAGTTCCTCCAAGCAGGAACACCTCGAACACCTTCGCATCCTGTTCGGGCGCCTCAGCGACCACGGGCTCATCCTCAGCCCAGCCAAGTGCCAGTTCGGCCTGGACAAGATCGACTTCCTCAACCACCACATCACCCATGCTGGGGCCATTCCCCTGCCCACCAAGGTGCAGGCCGTCCAGCAATTTCCCCGCCCCACCACCATCAAAGGACTCCAGGAGTTCCTCGGGATGGTGAATTTCTACAACCACTTCATCCCCAAAGCGGCGTCCCTCATGAGGCCCCTGTATGAAGCCCTCCGGGGCAGGAGCGGCAAGATGGCGGTCGAATGGACGGCAGACATATCAGCCGCCTTCAACTCCACCAAGACCGCGCTCGCCGACGCCACCCTGCTTGCGCACCCACGGCCCAATGCCAGAGTAGCGCTCACCACGGACGCCTCCGACCACGCGGTCGGCGCCGTGTACGAGCAGTGGGTCGACGGCACCTGGCAACCACTTGCCTTCTTCAGCATCCAACTACGCCCCCCGGAGGTCAAGTACAGCACCTTCGACCGCGAGCTCCTCGCGCTGTACCTGGCGGTCCGCCATTTTCGTTTTTTGCTGGAGGGCCACCCCTTCACTGCGTTTGTCGACCACAAACCCCTGACATTCGCAATGACAAAGACAACCGACCCCTGGTCCGCCAGGCAGCAGCGCCAGCTCGCGGCAGTGTCCGAGTTCACCACGGACATCCAACACGTCTCCGGCCGAGACAACGTGGTAGCCGACTGCCTCTCCCGCCCCGCCATCCACGCCACACACCTGGCAGTCGACTACGCTCAACTCGCAGCAGACCAGCTCACGGACCCTGATCTGCTCTCCGCACCTACCAACCTACCAGGGCTACGCCTGGCCGACGTCGCCTGCGGCCCGACCGCAGTCACGGTCAAGTGCGACATATCCCTATCTCAACCTCGGCCCGTCGTCCCAGCGTCCTGGCGCCGCCGGGTATTCGAGATTCTCCACAACCTCTCCCACCCCGGCGCCCGCGCATCCATCAAATTGGTAGCCAACCGCTTTGTCTGGCGCGGCCTTCGCAAGGATGTGCGTACTTGGGCCAACTCCTGCCTAGCCTGCCAACGGGCCAAGGTGCAGCAACACACGAAAGCACCCCTCGAGGAGTTCACCGTCCCTTCACGTAGATTCGACCACATCCACGTGGACATCGTCGGGCCCCTGCCGCCGTCGCAAGGCCACACGCACTTGCTGACGATCGTCGACCGCACCACGCGCTGGCTCGAGGCAATTCCACTGACCTCTACTACCACCACCGCCGACATCGCCAGAGCCTTCGTCAGCACCTGGGTCGCACGGTTCGGCGTCCCCTCCGACATGACGTCGGACAGAGGTCCGCAATTTACCTCTGAACTCTGGACCGCCATCGCACGCAATCTCGGGGTGACCATTCACCGCACCACAGCGTACCACCCCCAAGCCAACGGACTGTGTGAGCGGTTCCACAGATCCTTGAAGGCATCTCTTCGAGCCAGCCTCCAGGACGGCGCCTGGACCGACTGACTCCCGTGGGTCCTCCTCGGCCTGCGCGCCGCGGTTAAAGAAGACCTCCACGCATCGGCAGCAGAGCTCGTGTACGGCCAGCCGCTGCGCGTACCCGGCGAGTTCCTGCCCACCGCCACGACACCCTGGTCAGCCGACCAGCAACGCCACGACTTCGCCTCACCGGCGCTACAGTTCGCCCCGGTGCCCATTGTCCGGCACGGCGAATCCACCTCACACGTCCCGCTAAGCCTGCACCAGGCACGGTTCGTTTTCGTCCGGCACGATGCCCACCGCGGACCCCTTCAACCCCCGTACGACGGGCCTTACAAAGTGCTACAGGCTGGGGACAAATTTTTCGACCTACAAGTAGGCGACAGGACTGAAAAAGTGTCGGTTGACCGACTCAAGCCAGCACACTCGGAGCCCGGTGAGCAGGTCCCAGTAGCTCGTCCACCGCCACGCGGCCGACCTGCCCTCAAGCCAGTACACCCGGCTGCTCCACGCCCGGCCGTTCCACGTCCACCGGCGTCCTACAAGAGCCGCTCCGGCCGGCCCATCAGACCACCGCACCGTCTCGTCCACACCTCCTAAGCAGATTCTGGGGGGAGCTGTGTGGCGGATCGCCACCTAAACGGGCGTAATCCACTTTTCCGTCCGTGGACAATAAATCGGGCACCTTGCCTTTAAGAAGCATGCTGCCTTTAAGGCATGACAAAGGAGCGGGCGTCGCCCTCAGTGTGTACTCAAAAGCGCGGGTGTCGCCCTCAGTCTGTTTTCGGGTTTAGCAGAGAGAGGAGCTGGGGCAGCCATCTCTCAAGAGAATGTAATAAAAGCCATGTGCTCCTCAGATCGGTTCGGCCTCCATTCGTGTTCCGCGGCAGCCGCAACAGCTTTATGTTTCTCAACTTAAAATCAATGTTGTTTGAGAGTTCACAGTAGCCATTTTGAATTACTTTATTACTGTACAGAAATTCACAGAAGAGAAGACCAGTTTTTCTTGGTTTTAAACTGGTACTCGAGTTTAAAGATGAGCACTGATTTAACTCTTTCCTTCACCTCCACCCAAAAAAATGATTGGTTGGCTGCACAAGAATAGTAGGGATTATGATCATCATTCTTCTGCTTCACTTTGTCAGGCTTCTCCCTCCTCTACAAAACATTCGGGACACCAAGATCTTTCCCAACCCAAACCTACATCATGAAATTCCCATCCCCAGCTAGATTGTCTAGGAGTAATGATGGGTATGTAGCTACTAAACCCATAGGATAAAACCAGATGAACAATGATGGCGGTGCCACCACCTACTGACTGACTTGTCACTTGCTTTTAGCTGAGCCTATCTGATGACTCAATTATTGAGCAATGAAGCATGATTTACAAAAACCCATTATGTATAGGTAGAAAGAATACAGGCTGGCAACTGTTTAACTTGCCATATACATAGCACAGTTTTAAATTGTGGCTCCAAGTTGGACAAAAACTTGTTGTTTTCTAAATATATAAATCTCCACCAGATTCAAAGAATTTGGCTTTCTGATGCTAATTTAGTGCTCAGTTTTAATTTTTGTATTAGCAAGGTTTGCATTGGGGCAGAGCTCTGAAATATTTATAAATCTCCCCCTCTCCTCCTGTAGGTTCTGGCAGCATCATGGCACCTTGCCCAAGTGACTATAACTTACGAGCACATTTATTATAGCACTGCTAGTGCAGTTGGGTCTTTCTCCACTGGCAGCACTAGTGTCACTGGTGGCACTTTGTACCTCCTCATGTGTTTTTACTTTGCATCAGCAATAGAAAATAGGAACATATGCCGTCAGTAGAACTAGATGCTTCATACCACCATTTTCTCTTGCCACAGGTGGACTGACTGCTCAGCTCAGCCGTACAGGCCAGTATTGCCATTTTTGCATTACTGGTCTGTATGGACCTTCCCCTGACAATTAAAGTTAGAAGTACACTCTTTCAACAATTGCCTGATGATTTTTTTTCCTCTGTTGCCACTAATATTCTGCATTTCATGCTGCAATGTAAAGGGGATGCATTCTGAGCACCGAGGAGATGAAATGCAAACAGCCCTTAATTTTATCAGTTTCCTTTGTGCTGAACTGAGCCTAACCCATTTATACTGAGATGACTTTGGCAACAATAAGGAACTGTGTGCATAGGAGGTTCATAAATGATGGTCACTAATAAATTCAGTAGGGAATTCAGGAGAAATTTCTTTACCCAGTGGTAGAATGTGGAACTCGCTACCACAAGGAGTAGTTGAGATGACTAGCATAGATGCATTTAAGGGGAAGCTAGATAAACATGAGGGAGAGAGAGAGAAAGGAATAGAAGAATATGTTGATGGGGTTAGATGAAGAAGGGTGGGAGGAGGCTTGTGTGGAACATAAACACTGGTATGGACCAGTTGGGTCGAATGGCCTGTTTCTGTGCTGTAAATACTATGTAAGCATGCAGGGTTGCTTTGAAGTTGTGAACACCGCTCCAATGCTCTTGTGGATGCTCCATGAGTGCAAATTTGTGTTAGTGACTTTGTCAGTCTGGCCATGGACCTTCCCTGAAGTTAGAGGAAGGTCCATACAAGCCAGCAACCCTTTAATCAGGGCCAGATCCATTACCGTGACCTATGCCAGATATTTGCAGGAAATGAACCCTCCACTCCAGTAAAGAAAAATAGCAAGAACTTGAATTTATATGGTGCTTTTCACAACTCAGGATGTCCCGAAGTGCTTCATAACCAATGAAGTACTTTTGTAGTGTAGTCACTTGTAATTTTGGGAAAAGTGGTTAGTTGTTTATACTACAGGATTGCTTCTGGCAATGCTTTGCTACCTGAAGTAACTCTATAATGTAAAAGGGGCAATTGTGGAAGCACTTCAAATTGAAATATTTGCAGTTTGACCCCAAACATTGATTCGGGGTATGCTATTTGGCCCAGGAAGGGGGCATCACGGCTGAGCCTGTTTTTTTCAGTAAACCTCACTCATTGAGTAAATGTCATTTATTGTTTCAGTGAATTGCAAGTCTCTTGGTTCTCAACAAAATGCATTTTGTAAAGGAATGGCTCCATGAACTACTGTCAACTGTATAGCATGTCATTAAACAAACCTGCATGCAGCAGAAGTTGACCTGTATATAGATTTTAGCTGTCTTTTGATCCAGGGATTTAAAGGACAAGGAAAAAGCTAATTTACATTTTTTTAAATCAACAGAAGTGACACATTAGCATCTCATTTGTATAGATCATTTGTAACATTTTAGATAATGGGCCATTTAAATCACTCCAATAATAGCCAGGCTAATTCTGCTGCACTAAAATAATTCTCTAGTATCATGTGCTACTTCTCCTGGTGTAGAAATAACCCCCTTTGTTTTGCAAAGTAGTCCATACAGCAGCTAGGTGCTTTCTGCAGTTACTTTTTCTCCCATCACCACCTCTTCTCCTGAAGGCCTGGTTCCATGGGAGCTGCTAACTTTCTGATATCAAACTCAAGTGGCCATGCTTCATTTTGAGCCCATACACTGAGGACTATTTCAAGAATGGGGGAATCACCGTTAATTCCTGGCATCCACTTAAAACATGATTCCAGCAGGGATCACTGATCTAGAGTCAGTATTTTGGCCAATTTCCCCCCCTCTAACCTAGGGGCACTGGAATCCATTATTGTGCTCTGACCTCTGCTATGGTTGAGATCAGCTAACTCAGCACAGATCAGGAATTGTACCTGGGACCTTCACAAACCGCTTATCTGGTCATTATCACATTGCTGTTTGTGGGAGCTTGCTGTGCACAAATCTGCTGCCGCGTTTCCCACATTACAACAGTGACTACACTTCAAAAGTACTTAATTGGCTGTAAAGCACTTTGGCATGTCCGGTGGTCGTGAGTGGCGCTATATAAATGCAAGTCTGTCTTTTTGGTTTGTATGATGCAGCTATTCGCTACCTTAACTGGCTGAACCATCAGGAAAGTTTCCTCAGTGGTTGAGAGGCAGGTTGGAGCAGTTAATTTTCTGTTTTGCAGTGCAACAGTGAATTCAGAGCACTAGTGGCAATAAGGACAAATATTGTGCAATGACTGAAAAATCAGTTCAGTTTTAATTTTCTGATCATGGACCTTCCCTGATGTTTGAGGAAAATATGTACGAGCCAGCAATACAAAAACTTCATTGAGCTCAAACCATGATTTGGAAAAAACTGGGGCCCATGGAAACTAGCAACAGTGGTAGCATTCAGGAAGTTAAATTTGTGATAAATTTGAGATTTATTAATGCATCACCACAGCACAGACTACATATAAACAGATCAGCGACAAAGTTGACAAAGAAACCAAGCTTATTAACTTCATGGAAATTTTCTCAGTATTTCGATATGTTGCAGAGCGGCAGGTTGATTGCACAAGGCCTTAAACATCTTCCTTTTGGATTGGATGGGAACATATGCCTAGATTTTTCACTGATGTTAATCCAGTTGCACCAACGGTAAAATAACACTAATCAAAAAATCTAAGCCGCACAGTGCTAATGGCCTGCTGACATCATCAGCTTGCCAAAATGAGCTTTCAGGCAAAACCACTTTCTCCTGTCACCAAGGCAGCAGAGAAGACATTTATTCCAACAGGTTTGTAAATGAGCTGAGATGGCACAAATTAGCGGAGATGCCACAAATGGGACTTAAAAGTAAATTCATTCATTGTGGGCAGATTCAAAGTGATGTTCAGCATGTGTGAAGTTATAAGGGGCTAGGATGTAGGTGGAGTTATAGTAGGTTCTCAGGGTTGTAACTATAACTAAATACAGGGGGTCCATTGATATAGTCTTTTACAATACATAATAGTAGCTATCCTGAATGAGATCATATAGGCCTTGTGCCAGCCTACAAATCATGATTTCATTAGGACTCATCCGAGACTGGTAATTTAAAACAAAAAGAAAACTTGTTGATAGTGGAGATAAAAGGCCTTAAAATGATAGTTCTAGCTTTGGTGCCAGAGCTGTCATTTCATCATCATTATAAGCCAGTAACATATTGTACTGAAAGCACCTTCAGGAGAACTCGTATTTAGACGATAATTTAGTCAAAAGGAAAAATTGGGAAAATAACTTCAATTGAACTGTAAAACAGTGCCTGGTAAAGAGGACCCACTGATGCAGACACATTTAAAACAATTTGACGTATTTTGTTATTGATTTGTACTTTAAGCATAATGGCACTTTTTCACCATTCCCTTTATTACTGAACAGAATTTTTGACATTCTAATAATTTTATGGGTTTGTATTTTTGAGAAGAATAGATATTTATCTAGTTGCTAAATAGACAAATGATGTATTGTAGCCAATAAAGGGCATTCATGCTGGGTTTCATTTTCAAACTTTTGTCTCAGGAATACTGCAGGGTCACCATGTCGGGGAGTGACAAAGGGGAAAGTTTTTAATTATTTTCCACTGCTCAGAGGACTCCTTGAGCTTGGTAGTACTTTAGTTCCTTTTTCAATACCAAAAAGTACATGGAGAATTACTTAATTTTATGCAAGGGATTTTTTTTCTCCTCTCCTTTCAAAATTAACAAGCATCTAGTTTATTCACCCATGGGTCAATGAGCTGAATACCGTTGCAATTGTCCTTTTCCTCTTTTCTCTCCCCCTGAGTGAGGAGGCTGTATTGTCTGAGAGGATCTTTCCAATGACAACTTTACACAGTGGATTAAAGGCAGAAACTAGCCCCAAGGGTCATACAGCTGTGACTTTTCTCTCTCTACTCCTCTATTATTCTCTAGAGATGTGATCTGCCAAACAAACAAGCAGCTAGTCACTGGCAGCCCTCTGCCTACAGTCACTTTGCTTTCTGGCTGCTTGTTACTGAATCTCTTCTGTGTTTGTCAGTTTGCATTTTACTCTTAAGGATTTTTTTTCTCTCCCAAGCACTGGTGAATTTACAGTTAAGGCTTGGAGACCTTTGTGAACTGCTGCATTGTCTGGGGCTGGTCCAACTGGTTTGTGATTTGATCTGCTTGCCTGCACGATAGGGCCACTGTTTAGCAGCCTTTTAGAAGTGTATATGTGTGTGTGTCCTCTGTGCTCTTTCCTAGATCACTCAGGTAAGATGCCTTTTTTTTTGCAGGTGTCCCTAAATGCACGTTGCTGACTTGGTTTGGGATACAGTATAATTGTTCTAATACACACAACAGGTGACTGAATGCTGGCAAATTTCCTCAAGCTGCAATGGTCATAGTAAATAGAGCAAGTTCCAGTCAGCAGTACCCTTTCAAAATTTAAGTCATTTTTTTTGGTGGGGGGTGCATTTCTGCCTTTGATCATTGCTTCAGCAGTATGCCCTAGATATTTCTAAATATTGTGGCTCTGAACAAGATAAGTGCTGTTCCCCAGCTGAGCTGCAATAAAATTACTTTGTATTTTTATTGTATTTCAGGAAAGTGTTCACAGAGAATATTAGATTATTTTAAAAAATGATGTAGGTTCATGCTGTATGAACTATATTACAATATTATAAATGTCACTGGTCAATTGCAACATAATTTGGCTTGCTATTTATATATTAAATACACCATTTTAGAACTCTGACATCTTCCTTTTTATCAAATTGCACTTGTGTTAAGGGCATGCACGGTTTTTTGAATGGGCTGCGCAGCCCCTTAAAGGGGCCACACACCCAAAAAATTTAAAGGGAACTGTGAGGGAGTGCTGCACTGTCGGAGGTGCCGTCTTTCGGATGAGACGTTAAACTGAAGCCCTGTCTGCTCTCGGGTGGACATAAAAGATCCCATGGCACTATTTCGAAGAGGAGCAGGGGCGTTATCCCCGGTGCCCTGGCCAATATTTATCCATTTATCAACATCACAAAAACAGATTATCTGGTCATTATCACATTGCTGTTTGTGGGAATTTGCTGTGAGCAAATTGGCTGCTACATTTCCTACATCACAGCAGTAACTAAACTTCAAAAGTACTTGATTGGCTGTTAATCGCTTTGGGTTGTCCTGAGGTTGTGAAAGGCTTTATAAATGCAAATCTTTCTTTAAGGTCTATCAAATAGGAGTTCACTGTATCTAAGTTTGGGTGTAAACAACCTTGTGCTTTCCTGGTGCATATATGTAGGTAAAATCTGAAACATTGAAAATTGAGATTGGTATGTAATCCCTGTTTATGTGTAACTCAAACTGTTTTAATGAACTCTAAAAATTGGGACAACTATTAGTATAACCCTAGCAATTGCAGTTTTTATTTCCATCCTGATTTTCAAGGACACAAGTGCCAAAAAATCAAACCATGCTAAACTTCTCAATCCAATAAATGATACATGACTAGGGTTGCAAAATTCTGGGAATTTTTAAAAGAGGAAACTTTCCATGGGAATTTTCGGGAATTTATGGGAATTTTGAGTTTTTTTGCACACTGATGGTTTTTGTCTCTGACCCTTATATTATCTTTGTCGTCAAAATAGACATACTGTTCCATACAAATAAAAACAGGCTTTCAAAACTTTATTTAGGTTATAATTTTGAACTTTATTGAACCCCCACAAAAAAGACCCATCTAAAATAAAATAAAAAGAGTGTCAGCTTATTTAGCCTGTAATTTGTCCTTATTTTGTCCCTTTGAGTCTTCTACTCATGAGTCTTCTGAGTCTTCTACTCCTCATTGCTCCTCCTGATTCTCTGACTCTGGCTCTGACGTGTCCATTTCCTCCTCTGTGTCAGTGTCTAGCTGTGTGGTGGACACTTCTGTATCTGGCTCAATAAGTTGTAGGTTCGCCCGGATAGCCACCAGTTTCTCCACTCTCTTGTTAGTCAGCCTGTTGCGCACCTTTGTATGCGTATTCCCAAAAAGTGACCAGTTTCGTTCAGAGGCCGCTGATGAAGGTGGGATTTGGAGTATCACCGATGCAATAGGTGACAGGGCCTCAGATGCACAAAGTCCCTTCCACCAGGCATGTGCACTGATATGCTTGCACGATTCCCATATCCCATCCCCATTCCAAAGACCTTGCTTGGTAGAGAACTTTGCCAGACTTCCCAGAACTTTGCCCACATCCAGATTGAGATGGTGTGAGAGGGTAGAAATCACACTGTAAGCGCTGTTGATCTGTTCTCCAGAAAGTATTGGTCTCCCAACATGCTTTGGGTCCAGCATGTATGCTGCAGCATGAATCGGCTTGACACAAAATTCTTGACGCGTCTGTATGAATTGAACAATTGCCTTCTCCTCTGCTTTGAGCAGCAGGGATGTGGGTAGGGCAATGCTGATTTGTTCTTTTAAATCAGTAAAAAGCCTGAGAACATCTGACAAGACAGCATCATCTCCAATCTGAGCAATTGCAGATGCTACTGGTGAGAGTAGTTTAAGGCTGCTAACCACTCTCTCCCAAAACACATCATCCAGCAGTATTTTCTTGATGGTGGTTTCCATATCCCCAGACTGGGATATTGCCATTTCTTGCAGCGACTCCTTACCCTCCAGAAGGCTGTTGTACATTATGACAACACCACCCCATCTAGTGTTGTTGGGCAGCTTCAGTGTGGTCTTGTTCTTTGTCATTTGCTTGGAGTTGTAGGTTGCTGCAACTACCTGTTTTCCCCTGACATACTTAACAACTTGCTTGGCTCTCTTGTACAGTGCTTCCATGGTTCTCAAACCCATGACGTCCTTGAGGAGCACCCAATAGACGTAATATGAGGGTAGGCCTCCTCCACTTGAGCCCAAGCAGCCTTCATATTCGCAGCATTGTCAGTAACTACTGCAAAGACCTTTTGTGATCCAAGATCGTTGATGACCGCTTTCAGCTCATCAGCAATGTATGTGCCTGTGTGTCTGTTGTCCTTCGTGTCTGTGCTCTTGAAGAACACTGGGAGAGGAGTGGAGACGATGTAGTTTATGATGCCCTCCCCTCGTACATTTGACCACCCATCTGAGATAACTGCAACACAGTCTGCCATCGCTATCGTTTCTTTGAGCTTTCCTTGGACTCTGTTATACTCAGCCTCCAGCAAATAAGTAGACAAAGCATGTCTGGTGGGAGGACAGTATGCAGGGCGAATAACATTGAAAAATCTCTTCCAGTACACATTGGCTGTGAGCATGAGGGGTGAGCCTGCTGCATATACAGCTCGAGCAAGGCACTCATCTGCATTCTTCTGGCTATGGTTATCCATTGTATCAAAGAACCTTCCAAGTGGGCCAGGAGTTGCTGCTGATAAGGAGCCTGATGCTGAATGAGAACCATCATCTTCTTGAATGGAAGCAGAGGAACTCTGGGCTGACTGCTGTGAGCTTTGAGTGAAGTTGTTGCATTTGAATAAATGCTGCTGCATCTTTGTGGCATTCTTTACATATGGCTTTCTACAGTGTTTGCACATGTACACAGTCTTTCCATCTTTAATGCCTGGGGTAAAATCCTTCCACACATCCGACGGTAAACGTGGCATTGTTCTATGCAGAGAAATAAAGGGCATTCATCTCTGTGTCGAACTGCGGTCGATCAGCACGATTGCAGCAGGGTGAGTACATTTTTGCTGATGCTCCATGTGATGGAAGCATGACCTGTACACACACGACGCTACATCACCAATAGTGTATTATTTTGTATATTTTAAATTGAAGGACGACAGAGTTCAACAAGTAACTGGTTTATTTGGTATAAAGTCTGATTTACTTACTGCATCATCACAACATCAGCAGAAAACAAAATGACTTCCCTCAGGACCCCTAACCTGGATCTTAAAAAAACTATAGCAGTCTTACAGATGCCTGCAGGCCAATCACAATTCGATATGCAAATATTACAAATAGAGGGAGCTAATCGCTCATCCACTCATCCAACCAATCAGGACACATTTGTTCACAGTCACACACAAAACTTGTAATTATTAAAACAAGCCAAGTAAGAAGATAAACATATATTGATTAAGAAATTCCTTAATAATTAAGATTCCATCTCTGTTAGTAATTTTAAGAGAGGACCTGTGGGGGGAGAAAAAAGAAAGAAATACAAAAAAAACAATATTATGCTAGCATGTGCTTTTTTGGGCAAAATTCCCAAGCTAAACCTCCCGTGGAAAATTTCCGGAAATTTACCGGAAACTTTCCACCCCTATACATGACTAAGTAGAAGTTGATAGCTTTAGATTTTGTTGTAACATAGGTTAATTTTTATAATTCAACATTCAAATAGGCTGCCTTGCTTTATTTCAAAGGATATAGTAGTGCTCTTGTCAGACCACTCTGATTTTCCTTTTGAGATATATTCTTGGTCTTTCAAACAGGCCTTTCAAACCTGAGTGATGTTATTATGCATGGATGATATCACTTATGTGTGTGTTTACTAATACCCTAGCATGTCCTTAGATAATGCAGCCTCTCTAAGTTTAGTTCTGGTGTGGAGATGCCGGTGTTGGACTGGGGTGGACAAATGTAAGAAGTCACACAACACCAGGTTATAGTCCAACAGCTTTATTTGAAATCACAAGCTTTCGGAGCGCTGCTCCTTCGTCAGGTGAAGTGGAGAGATGCATAAAAACACAGCTTATATAGTCAGAGAATAATGTCAGATGTTTACAGGTAATCTTTCTAACTGCCATTTATCACACCTCGGCAGAGAGATAATCACAGCAATCAAAGATGTAAATGGTGTCCAAACAGGTCAGTCAGGAAAACATTACATCAAAGAACAATGAGGTGGGGTCACAAGGGGTCAAATGTTGCAGATGCTGGGGTCTGTATGAAAAACAGACCCCAGTTTAGTTCAAACCGGCAGGATAATTTGTTTACACCACATTGTGTTTCTTGAATCTTCATCCACCATGAAGTATTACCAAGTAAATAATCATAGGATTTTCACTTATCTTATTGCATTAGCTGAGGCCTTGGTGAAGACTCAGTTCTTGCACAAATGCTTCAATGGTCAAGTTTGCCACTTGCATGGCCCCATAACTACAAGCTGTTGTTCAGATGCATAGGTGGTTTATCCATATCAGTTTTCGCCTGCAGCATTTTGGGGCCATGATGTTTGATCCATATCAAAGAGCAACATTCACTGGGGCTCTTGATGGAAGTTAAAGTGACAATTGCATTAAATTTCTAAGCATCTCTGCCCTTCTACCCATCAGTTGGACACATTACTAAAATAGCTTTTAAATGCAGGTATCCTGCAGCCAGAAGTCACATCAACATAAATCTGATGTTTTTTCTCGTACCAGTGTCAAGGAAGACCTACTTTTCATTGCGTCTTCCTGGTTGCCTGTGGCCTTACTAAGGCTAGTGAATGTGCTGTTGCAAGGGCAGCAGGGCATTTTGGTGATGTCATTATCCCCGTAGTGACATGTTGCAATGTGTATGCATCCTGGCCATAATGTTACAGACAACCTGCATGAAATGTTGGGCACTTATAGTGCAGCCAGATTCTAGGAAGATTGATTGCAGGTTAACAAACTATACACAGGCGGCCAGTTCAACTCGCTCGTCCAAGCCCAAGGCTGCAATATCAAAGCAGTTTAAGATCAGTCAATATGTATTTCCCTGCTGCATTAGAGGTTACAGATGCCCTCTTTCATCACACATCAGCATATGTACAATTTAACAGTGCCATGCAGCACAGTTGGACGGGCAGATTTTTTTTTTGAATGTGTGGCATTCTCCAAGTACAAAGCATCATTGATTTCGCTCGCATCTTATTTGTGTCCTTTCACACGATGTCCCCTTTTGTCAGTAGAAAGGGTTACTGTTCACTTAACGTACAGATGTTATGCAACTATAGGCAAAAAAATAAGCAATTAATTGTTTTCTGGTTCATGGTCATGATGCTCAAGATTTTGATGGAATCAAGAGTTTACAATTACACAGAAGGCTCCTGGTAGACATGGACCGCCGACTCCAAACTTAGCCATTCACACTTTGGTAGAATCATCACTTCCCTCAAGAAAGTGCCAATAATGAGGCATGTTCTGGAAGAAATGAAATAGTGCACAGATTTAGATTATTAAAACTTTTCTAATGTTTAGGCTGATCTGGTGATGGGTTGATGTGTGAGCAAGAATGAAGCAGCAAAGTAGTAGTGATATTTTGCAATGTTGCATGAAATTATGATTGAAAGAGGCTGGTGTCGGCTGTGGCTCAGTGGGTAGCACACTTGCCTCTGAGTCAGAAGGCTGTATGTAAAAAATCTAGGCTGACAGTGCAGTGCTGAGGGAGTGCTGCACTGTTGGCGGTGCCGTCTTTCAGATGAGACGTTAAACCAAGGTCCCGTCCCCTCTCAGGTGGACGTAAAAGATCCCATGGCACTATTTTGAAGATGAGCAAGGGAGTTATCCCCAGTGTCCTGGTTGGCCGGGAGGGGTAGAGGAGAGAGAGGGGCAGGGGGAGAGAGGGGAGGGAGGGGGAGAGAGGGGGAGGGGGAGAGGGGCAGGGAGAGAGAGAGGGGCAGGGATAGAGCGGGAGAGAGGGGGGCAGGAAGAGAGAGGGGCAGAGAGAGGGTGAGGGAGGGAAAGAGTGAAGGGGTGGGAGAGGGAGGGAGAGCTCGCCTTATTCCTTCCTTCGCCCACCGCGATTCAAACTCTCTGTCTCTCTCTCCTTCCCTCTCTCTCTGTCTCTCTCTCTCTCCTTCTCTCTCTCTCTCTCTTTCTTTCTTTCAATTCAAATTGCTTTATTGGCATGACAAGGTACATCTTATGTTGCCAAAGCATCGAAAAACATTCATGGTTGAACACAAAAATACAGATCTATCCATAACAGTGTATAAACAGATATATCCCTGAGTGTATAAATATACATTTTATATAATTTGTATATACTCTTTTCTTATATTTAGTGGTTGTCCCTCTGTTTATGGCAAGCTGTAACATAGTGTGCCGCTAAGGTTACACAATTTCACTGTTCCCCTAGTAGGTATGGGAGTTTTTGGTGGTCATTCAAATTTCTGAATTCCGGGCATATTTTTGTGAATTTGGGGTAGAAATTCTCCCTTATGCCCTGATATTTTCTACAAGCTGTGAGGAAGTGCATCTCTGTCTCCACCACTCCCTGACTGCAGTGAGAGCATATCCTGTCCTCTCTTGGTAGCCGGGTCTGCCTGTGTCTACCTTTTTCGATCGCCAGGCTATGTTCACTAAGTCTGTACATTGTCAAGGTTTTTCTCAGTTTGCTATCCTTTACCATGGTCAGGTAATCAGCCATGTTGTATTGTCTGTTTAGGGCCAAGTAGCAATTGAGTTTGTTTTGGGTTTTTGTTGTTTCTGCCTAATATGACAGATATTTTTCCTTTTGCTTAGTGACGATTGTGTTGGGTCGAATTCTTTGTGTTACGCTGTCACTGTCCTGGGGCTGGTTATTGTTAGTAGTGTTAGTAGTTACTTCACTGAGTCCCAGGACTAGTTGACTGAGGGTATTCTTCTTTATGGTCCTCTCTTGGCATTTCAGGGCTTTGTAATGATAGCAGTGGGGGGTTGCTCATTTTTAGGTGTTTCCAAAATTTGGTGGCTCTTTTTTGGATAGTGATTATTAATGGATATTGGCCTAGTTCTGCCCTGCATGCATTGTTTACGGTTTTCCTTTGAGTCCGGAGGATACTTTTACAGAATTCTGCATGTAGGATCTCAATTGGGTGTTTGTCCCATTTTGCAAATTCTTGTTGTGTTAGCGGTCCCCACACCTCACTGCCATAGAGTGCAATTGGTTCAATTACTGATTTAAAAATTTTGAGCCAAATGCTAATTGGGATTTCTATTTGGATTGATTTTTTAATGGCATAGAAAGCCCTTCTTGCTTTCTCTTTCAGTTCATTCCCAGCCAGATGAAAATTTCCCGTAGAACTGATTTTTAAGCCCAAGTATGTGTAGTTAGTGGTTTGTTCAATTTTGGTTGTTCCTAGTGTGAAATTTATTTTGGGTCCCTGATGTCTGGATCTTTGCTGGAACACAAGGACTTTGGTTTTTTGGGAATTTATTGTCAGGGCCCAGGTCTGGCAGAATGACTCCAGCAGATCCAGGTTCTGCTGTAGGCCCTCCTTAGTTGGTGACAGCAGAACCAGGTCATCTGCATAGAGGAGGAATTTAACCTTGGATTCATATAGGGTGAGGCCGGGTGCTGTAGATTGTTCAAGTAGTTTTGGCAATTCATTAATGTAAATATTAAAGAGTGTCGGTGAGATGGGCGAGCCCTGCGTCACCCCCCGCCCCTGTGGGAAGTATTTTGTTTGTTTGTCTCCAATTTTAACTGCACATTTGTTGTTTGTATACATTGATTTAATTACATCATATGTTTTCCCCCCTACCCCGCTTTCGATAAGTTTCAGGAATAGGCCATCGTGCCAGATGGAATCGAAAGCCTTCTGGAAATCTATAAAGCATGCATAGATTTTGCTTTTGTTTTGATGAATGTGTTTGTCAATTAGGGTCTGTAGGGTGAAGATATGATCTGATGTTCTATAGTTTGGCAGGAATCCAATTTGGCTTTTACTCAAGACATTGTGCTCCTCAAGGAAGTTTATAAGTCTTTTGTTTATGATACTACAGAATACCTTCCCCAGGTTACTGTTTACACAGATGCCTCGATAGTTATTTGGGTCGACTTTGTCCCCACTTTTGTATATGGGCGTTATGAGTCCTTTGTTCCAGATATCAGGGAAGTAACCGACACTCAGAACCAAGTTGAAGAGTTTTAGGATAGCCAGTTTCATTTTATCGTCTGTGTGTTTAATCATCTCGCTTAGTATGCCGTCTGCACCGCAAGCTTTTCCTGGTCGCAGGTCCTTGAGTTTTTCAAATAGTTCTTTTTCTGTTATTATGGAGTCTAGCGGGTTTTGGTTATCTTTTATGGCCATTTCGAGCTTTTCCAGTTTTTTGCATATTTGGTGTTGCTCTGGGCTTAGTGTGTTTTTCTGGTATAATTTTTCAAAGTGGTTTTCCCATGTGTCTCCATTTTGAATGGCCAATTCGTCGTGTTGTTTTTTGTGTAATGTATTCCAGTTGTCCCAGAAACAATTGGAATCAATGGATTCCTCAATGGAGCTGAGTATACTCTTAATATGCTGCTCTTTTTTGGTTCTGAGTGTGTTTCTGTATTGTGTTAGAGCCTGACAATAAGTAAGGCGTAATTCCTCGTTTTCTGGCTGTCTGTTTTTGGTTTGATATTTTTCTAAGTTTTTTCCTCATGTTATGGCAATCTCGGTCAAACCATTTTTCATAGTTTTTTGTTTTGGGTTTGTTCTTGCGAGCTTTCAAGTTTGACCTTGTTGCCAAATTATCAAAAATATTGTTTAGGTTATTCACTGCCCGGTTTATGCCTTCTTTATTGTGAGTGTATATGTTATCCAGAAAGGTGTCCAAGAGAGCTTGAGTTGATTCATTGCTAATTGCTTTCTGGTATTTTTCCATGCTGTTTTTGGCCCATCTGTACGATTTTTTGGTGTTGTACAGCTTACTGGGTTGTGTTTCTGTGTTGGTTGATTCTGTCTTTTTAAGATACATAGTAATTTGACTGTGATCTGACAGTGTTGTTTGTGGTTTGACTGTGAATGCTCTGAAAGAGGATGGGTCCAAATCCGTAATCATATAGTCTACGGTGCTATAGCCAAGAGGTGAGCAATAGGTCGATCTTCCTAGGAGGTCTCCCATGAACCTACCATTGACAATGTACAGACCCAGGCTTCGACAGAGCTGCAGGAGCTGTTTTCCGTTAGTATTTGTCTGCTTGTCGCAGTTATGCCTGTATGGATGGGAAGGGATATCGAAGTGGTTATTCCCGAATATGTAATTGTTTCCCTGATTATTGGTGAAGTCTGGTTCTTCGCCAGTTCTTGAATTGAGGTCACCACAGATCAACACGTTCCCCTGGGCCTGGAATTGGATAATCTCCCTCTCAATGTTGGAGAAGGTGTCCTCTTTAAAGTACGGGGATTCCATTGGGGGGATATAGAGTGCGCAAATGAAAACATCTTGGGTGTTAGAGATAATCCCCCTCTCAATTTTGAGCCACATGTGGTTTTCGCCCTTTTTTATAAATTTGATGCAATTCTTAAGCTCTGTTTTAAACCAAATCAGTATGCCTCCGGAGTCTCTGCCTTGGGTTACTCCTGGCAATTTATTGGAGGGGACCACCAGCTCTGTGTACCCTTGGGGACGGCCAGTGTGTCCTTCTCCTCTATACCAAGTTTCTTGTAAAATGATAATATCCAGATCTTTAGTTTCATCTATGAACTCTGGGGTCCTACTCTTCACGTCGAGCACCGAAGAACGTAGACCTTGGATATTCCAGGTCAAAATATATAAGGATTTCATGTTAAGTTTGATCTTTTACTATGATAGGTTAAAGAATGATATGTGTTTGTCGTGTCTAAATGGGGGAAAAAAAGGATCATCTCAATTGTCTATAAATGCTAATACTACTTGGTTACAACTCTTTCTAGTAATTAGTCCTTAACTTTTTTTTTCATTTTCTGATCCATAAGGTGGAAGTAGATGCTGCTGCACGCCTGCTTAGTGTCTCTTAATGGATTGTCTCTGCCTGAGGTATTGCGTACGCCCTGTGCATCTCTCCCTCTGTCTGGCTGGGGGCGGTCCTGTTCCCCTGTAGGATAGGAGTGGTGCAGGTCTGATGTTGTTGTGCATGGGGATCCTCTCTGGTTCCGGTTGGTGTGGTGGTGGTCTCTGTAGTAGTCCTGGTATGTACCCCGCTGATCTCTGGTCATCGGGGGGGGGGGGTCCTCCTGGAGTCTGGGTATGGACCCGGTTAAAAGCGACGTCCTTCAGGGCTTTAGCAAAGATCGATATTCGTTTCCTGTGGATATGGACGCGGTCGTGAAGACATTCCACATCGAGGGTGGGGTGTTGGGCCAGGTGCGCGTTGTGTTTTAATTCACAGTCTCTTGCTATGCTGGCATTTATCTCATGAATTGTTTTGTTGTTAAAGTCTGTTCTCGGCAATATTGTGGAAACAGTGATTCTAGTGTTTGGGAATGTATTGCTTGCCTTCTCAATCACTGCTCTGAGCGATGTTGCTACCCCTTTCTGCTGGGCCTTTAGGTCATTTGTGCCAGTGTGTATTATTATGTGTTGGGGGGAGCCTAATCGGGTTTTGGTCAGCCATTCCAGGGCTCTGTCTGTTGTTGGGCACCGGATCTTTTTTACTATATGTCTAGGGAAGAGCTTTTTCTCCCATAGAAATTTCCCATTTGAGTCTGAGTATTACGATGTCAGCCTTGTTGGTGTTTACTGTCTGGTGGCTTTCGCCTGGACTCATAGGGTGTGTGTTGGACTGGGGTGGTCGTGTCTGGTGTGTGCGCTCCTCTTGTGAGCGGCTCGCTTGTGGTTCCACAGTGGTGGGGGAAGACTGAGCTTCAGTATGCTGGTCGGTCTGTGTGGCACCCCTTGTATTGTGTGTCTGCTGCTGCTGTTCAGTGTGGGAGTGCAGCTGTTCAGTCGGGCTCTGTATTGTCTTATCTCTAGCCTCTGGCTGCTGGTCTAATGGTGCTATCTCTCCTCTATGGCTCTCTTTGTTTTCCTGCAGCTCTTTCACCTGATTCCCAAGTAGATTCAGCTCTCTCCTGTATCTCTCCCTCTCTTGCTTTTGTTCATGTTTCAGTTTAAGGAACTCCTCTCTAAGTTTAACCAGCTCTGTCTCCAACTGGTTAAATTTATCCTTTAGTTGTATCTGGCTGTGTGATCCCGGGGTGTGTGTCTGGTCGGCGCTGGAGGGCTCACTCACTTCCTGGCTAGGCTGCTCTTCTCTTGGTGAGCTGGAAGTGGTAGGGGGAGTATGTGTGGCTTCCTCCCTGGTAATTACGCTGGGGTTAGTCAGCTGTACCATGTGGCTGTGGGGCCCCGGGGTGAGTGTCTGGTTAGAACTGTGTGGCTCGTTCACCTCCTGACCAGGCTGATTTACTCCTGCTGAGTTGTCAATGGTGGGGGAGTGCGAGTCGCTTTTCCCCTGTTAGCCACTCTGGGGCTGTTCCTTCCCCTCTCAGTTATTTCTTTCAGTGTCTCGAAGGCCGTTTCAAAGTCGTCGAGGTTGCCTTGCACCAATATTGTTCCGTTATCGTACATGTTGACAGTCGTGGTTGCACTGTCCGGGTCCCCTGGTTTCTTAATTTTCAGTTTGGACCCATTAGCGGTTCTTTCCTGCTTAACCCTGGTATAGTGTGATTTTATTGCTGTGATCCAAGCCGCTGACTGATCTGAGTAAAAAATGAGATTACACTTTTTCCCAGTGCTGTACCAGTCTGGGATTTGCCGTTTCCCGGCTGCTCCCCTCCCCCTCAGAGGTCTCTGAGCCTCTGTCTTGGCCCGGCTCCTCGGGCCTTTCCCTGGCTTCAGGCTCCCTCCCCAGGACCCGTACTCACTGTCTGCGTCTGGGAGCCGCTGCCTCACGGTGCCTTCGGGCTGCTCCCCTCTCCCTCAGAGGTCTCCAGGCTTCTGTCTCGGCCCGGCTCCTCTGGCCTTTCCCTGGTTTACGGTCCTGTGTTCCGGCCCCGTTGAGGAGTCGTGCTCCGACCTCCGCTCTGGCCCTGTGCGGCCTCCGTTGAGTCGCCGCGCTCCTGCTGCTGCTCTGGCCCCGTGCGGCCTCCGTTGAGTCGCCTTCTCTCTCCTTCCCTCTCTCTCTCTCTCTCTCTCTCTCTCTCTCTCTCCTTCCCCCCTCTCTCTCTTTCTCCTTCCCCCCTCTCTCTCTTTCTCCTTCCCCCTCTCTCTCTCTCTCTCCTTCCCCCTCTCTCTCTCCTTCCCCCTCTCTCTCCTTCCCCCTTTCTCTTTCCCTCTCTCTCTCTCTCTTTCCCTCTCTCTCTCCTTCCCACACAGACAGACAGACAGACACACTCATTTATATATATATAAAAATTATTTGTACTTTTTTCATAACAACATGCCCTCAAAAAACCCTCGGCACCGCCGGGCACTCCAGCTAGTTGTCTATAAAGTGCTTTGAGACGTCTGGTGGTTGTGAAAGGCGCTATATAAATGCAAGTCTATCTGTCTGTCTTTTCTCTGCATTTTCTCTATTCATATCAGTCACCTCCTCAAAATGTTATCAAGTGCCATCTTTCTTTCTGAAATCCATGTTGGCTTCTAATTATTTTCTTAGCCTAGATATTTAGTAATTTCATCTATAATTAAAGATTTCAAAATTTTCCCTTCCAAACTAACAGGCCTGTAGTCCCCTGGGGGATGGGTTGCCCTTCTCAGTCTTGCTTTCCTATAAGAATGATTTGAGTGACAGTCATTGATCAAAATAAATGTATACAATTGAAGACACACAAGCATTGGATATTGGGGACTGCTGAAACTTCTAGATCATCCACACCATGCACGGTCCCTGAGCATTATAACGTCCTTGTAAGGGGTGAAGGGTTTGATGTTTTGCACTCTCCACCAGTTGAGCTACCTTGTTGCCTGTTGAATGTAAAGAACAGTATGCAGTACATGAAATTAAATCTCAGAAGCATAGACTGCAACATGTTGTATACAGGAAACTTTGGTTTATCTGGAGGTTGTATGGCTGGAAACCTCGATCTAACAGCAGAAATCAGCAGCTGTTTTTTTCTTTTTTTTTTCTTCTAGCATTTTTTTTTTAAACAGTCAGTCTCTGGAAAGCCTCTCTGAAGCTGTTGCTAAGCTACAGAGACGCTTCCAAGGTACGGGCCGACTGTTTACAAGCTGTTGCTAAGCAACTGTGTTTGTTGTCAGATATGGAGATGAAAACCTCAGTATCCTTCAACATTAGCGCTGGTCTGTCCGGAAGTTTTCATAGATCGGCATCACGCCGGTCCCGTCGGTGCCGGATATTGCGAAGTTTCCTGTATATTACAAGACAGTGATTTGCAAAGTGAAATATCTAGTTGCAGATACTGAATCAGAGAAAGACCTTTCAAATAATTAGAGAACAAGCTGTCTTATCTACAACTTTTCATATTTTTATAGCCTGAATTTCTGTGTGTGTAAAATATGCATTACCTGTCTTTTATGCTGCAATTACATCACATTGGTTCATAGTCAGGTCAATAATAATGTTTTGTGAAACTAGTCACTATGGTTTGATACTTGATACCTTCTTGAATTGCCATTGACATCAGTGCAATACAAGTACATGTAATACTCTAATAGCTAGACAAGATCATTGCAAATGAGACTCATTTAGCTTGCACAACGCTATATTTGGGTCCTTAGAATATATGAGTCATACTTTTTACTTTAGTATTTGTTCTTAAATTGAACACCTTCTATCATTTTATGTACAGCAGGTGCAAGAGACTATATTAACCCTAGTGGTAGTTAACCTCCACACCTGCTGTACCTACTGTTTTTGTTAGACCTCCCACTCAGTCATCTATAATCTGCAGATATTGCTAGTAAACCTGGGCATCCTGCACCTTATTAAACAGATGATCTTATCATCTCATTGCTGTTTGTGGGCTCTTGCTGTGCACAAATAGGCTGCTGTGTTTCCCTGCATTACAACAGTGACTACACTTCAAAAGTATTTAATTGGCTGTAAAGCGCTTTGGGAGGTCCTGAGGATGTGGCAACCACTATACAAGTTTGTTCTTTTTATCTTATTTTATCTGGTAGGGAATCCAGTACAATGGGGCATAACCTTAAAATTAGAGCTATGCTTTTTGGAGTGAAAGTAGGAAGCACAGTTTTTTTGTGGGACTATGATCTTACCGTTGGAATAAGAGGGCCAGATTTTGTGGCATAAACAAAGGGAGTGGACTCATGGGCACCAGTCTCCCAGAATCCAAACTAAAACAGTGCCAACATAAAAATGGTCGTGCCTGTTTGCAACACCAAATTTCTGATTGGTCCCCTTGGAGGACAAGACCAGATTTCTGATTGGTCCCCTTGGAGGACAAGACACACCCAACTGTTTGTCTGGAATGTGTAATTTGATCCTGCCTGCTGGAGTAATCAAGATCTTTGTAATTTAATCCATTCATTGTGACAGCCAGCTCACGTGCTAATGCTACTACTTTTGGAGATAGACAGGGCTCACCCTCCTGGGTTAGGAGTGCTCAAACTGCCGAGTTCAGATAGGAAGGGGTGAGGCCATGGAGGGATTTTAACATGAGGATGAGAATTTTAAAATCAGGGTGTTGGTGGACAAAGTTCCCCCAATTTATTTTTGAGTGTGTTGTCCCTTTTAACCGGCTGCACGGCCCATTCAAAATTTTGCGGTAAGCGGCCTGCATGGGACCTCCAGACAGCTAACCCCCCTCCCCGAGTTCCTGACCTGACCTCCCCTCCTCCCACCGAGTTCTTGACCTTTTCCCCAACCCCTCCCCCCAGTTCTTGACCTCTCCCTCCTCCCTACTCCTTCGATCCCCTCTCCTCTTTGATATTGCAGATCTGACTGGGATTACAAACTCCTGCTGGGTGTCAGTTATGGCTGCAAAAGATAGTGAGGCTAGGAAAACAGCACCGCTGAAGGTTCGATTTGAAGTTATTCTCTTGTTCTTTTGAGCCCTGGTGACAGAGGTACAACATTTGGGATAAACGCATGGATGCCCACCATTCAACCAAGGATGGCAGTTAAAGTTTTCGCATTTGTGTCACTGCGCACATTTTTTGTTTCCCCCTACCAATATTCTTTTTCTATGCTGCTGTTGGAAATACTGCCTCATTCCCATTCTCCTCTGCGCATCGTTCCTCCTTTCAATACTCGCACACTCAAACTCAGTGCGGCGTTTCATTAACAGAAATAGGAATATAAACATCAGCAGCAGCTCGTCTGCCATGTTGATTGTGCGAGTTTGAACCCGGGAAGTATTGGAGCCCATAGCCACCCCGGCCTGGAACTCCCACCCGCTCGTTGCACCACCATCAATTAGAACCAAATTCGAGTGGTCCCCAAGGCTACCCCTTTGATGCCCTCTCCTCTCTTCCCCCACCGCCCCACATCCGATCCCTGGAGCCGAGGAAAGCTTGCCGGTGCAGGCCGCAGCCACGGCACCATTTGGTACTGCACATGTGCAATACCAAACAGATGCGCATATGCGGAGGGAGTGAAAAATTCCGTGCAAATAATCACCCCGTATAAAAATGGCTCACCTCAGCACAATCTTGGTCTGTGTGGCTCACCTACTTGATGAATAAATTTGCTAAGCCTTCAATATGCAGCCATTAACTGCTTTTGTGGGGTGCCAGGACAGCTAGGTCCTGACATGTGGGTGCTGTATAGTGGTGGCAACCCAGAGTAAAGTTGGTGGATTTATTAAGGCTGCCCACTGGGAAGACCTAGTGAAATATGGCATTGAAGCCACCTGCTGAGATGTCAGGAGCTGGTAGCCCGAGCACCCCAGTGCTGTATTAATGCAGCTATTATTTGCACATATTACAACCTAGGGCTGATTTTGCCGGCGCTCAAAGTATGGGTTTGTAGGTGGGTCCACTGTCAATCAAAATGATTGACAGTGGGTTGGTAACTAGCTGCGAACCCGTCTCCATGCAAGTTTCCAGAGTGTCAGGTCTGCAATTTCAGAACAGACCCGACACCAAGCGGTGGGGGAGGCATTTAAGATATTTAACTGCTTGTTAAGTGCTTGCTTACTACTATTTTGCCAGCCTTTTTCTATCGTACCACATTTTTAATGGGGTACACGTCGTTCGGAGATCACGTCAGGTAAGTAGGTTGGGTTCTCTGTCTTCCCCCTTGCTGTGAATAGGTGACAGCTGCAAAAGTGGTCTAAAAGCTACCATTTCACAGCTGGTCATTTTCCAAAAGTCAGAAGCTTGAGCCTTCATGACTTGGAAGAAACTTTTGAGCTGTATGTAGTTTGGAAGTGTTTGGAGTAAACTCTCTATCCACTGTCACCTCCTTGGAGCAAGCTCTCTCACCATTGACAGATCACTTCTGTCATCTCAACTTCAGCTGCCATCTATTCCAGCAACATCGATGCCCTTGGAAAAAATCTCACCTTGATCCTCTGAATCCCTCCACAATCAGCCCCAACATCACCAGGCACACCAAAATAACCAACAATACCAACCTTCTCCGCAATCACCTGATGCTGCACAGGACACAGGGCATCAGCACCCGACAACATTGCTGCCCGGGAGGCCAGCGATGGCATCACCATAGCCAGATTTACTTCATGACGTTGTACACCCTGGCTGCCGCATGATGCACCAGGTTGGCACCAGCGCTATAAAGCATTCCTGTAATGACCAAGCCGTTCCTTTCACACTCATGACCATTGCGGGGGATACTGTTATGTCTCACCATTCACTGCACTTCCAAAGGTGAGCACAGATCTGTCCAAGAATGCAAAGTGTTGAAAATAAAGATTTCAATGTTTGACAACACATTAACAGAAAATTTACATGAACATCGCATAAAACACCCAAGTGCCTACCCTTGTGTGTTGTTAGTTGCTATGATTGCACTAAGATGAGGGCGAGTGTGAGGGGTGGCTAGTGAAATGGGGAAGTGATAATGTAGACAGAGAGGGATGGGTGGAGGTGCAAGGTAAGTCGGTGTGAGTAAAGATGTGCAGGAGTAGGGTAGGGAAGGCAGAGTCATGGGGATGTGATGAGTGGCACAGCAGGATGAGGTTGAGTGTGGCTTTGCAGTAACGTTTCGTGATCTACTGAGATCATTGAAAGGTTTGTGCCACTCCTGATGACATCCTTGCTTTTGCCCTCCTGTGCAATGTGCAACCAGGCTATGTTGGTGTCCTGGGGAGGTCTCTTCCACCCATTGGAAGGGAAGAGAACCTCCTTGCGTGCTGTGACTCCCTCCATAAGCATATGGAGGGAGTCATGCAAGAGCCTGGGTGCAGTTGTGCACCTTTGTGCAGTGATTGTCAGTGTTTGCAGCTCCTCAATGCTGTAGAACACTGACAGCACAAATGTCGAAATGAATGCGGCCATGGCCCCTTTTAAGGAAACTGGTGGTTGATGCGCCATCAAATAAAGTCATCAGACCCACTTGCTTTTAATTGGCTGAGAACCCCGCAGGGCGGGCTTAACAAGCCCTATTAACAGAAAATCCTTTTTATAGAGCGGCTGCAGCTGGGAATGGGACCGGAACCCGCCAACCACTTCTCCCGCCGCAATCCCGCCTCCGCTGGCGGAATCGCGGCCCTTGTCTCAGTTCGTTACAGATTGTATAGAATTTTATTCATGTTTGCTTGGTGGCTTTCTGTCGCAAGTTTCTGGTTTACTGCATGTCACTGAAATATCTGTTTGTGAAATCACAAGATGTTCAGCAACTCCAACTCTTAATAATTTTCCATCCAAATAATTTTCCATCCAAGTCTTTGCAGTCTTGGTGAATGTGTTTATGGGCAGATGGATTATGTAAGTTTTAAACCTGACGGGCTCTCAACAATCACATAACTGCTTATTGTTCAACTTATTATGTTTTCTGTTTCTAGTTGTACTCAAAGAAGTGCTTCTCCTTTGTCAGTGAATGTGAAAAGGGTTGTTAAATGCTTTCTTTGTTTTCTCTGCACAGGCATTCCAGTCCAGTGAAGTGCTAACCTCCCACAACATATATGAGAAGGAGAAGAAAGGAAGTGAAGCTGAGGTGGGGCCAGTTAATGAAAACATCAACATCAAGCTGATCAGTAGCCTAGATCTTTCCAGCATCTATAGTAATGGCAACATGAAATCTCTCCATAATGGTTGTGCAAATGGGAGCATTGATATCTTCTTATCTGTAGATAATGCAGATTCCAGAATGTTCCATAATTCATCTCATCAAAAGGTAGATAATGGTTACTGTGACCATAGTAACAACAATGAACAGGAAATGGGAGAGGATAAATTGAGTCCTTCAAAAATCATGCGTTTTTTCTCAAATCAGAGGAAGAAGACCAATTGTAACTCAGCTAGTAGACCACGTTCTGTGATACTGATGGGAAATTCTCCCACTTGGAATGCCTTGTCATCCTTAAGGAAAATGGGTTCTTTCAAAAAACTGAAGTCCTCAGTTTTTCAAGGCATTCAAGCCAGAGAAAACTCTGAGGTTATAAATGTGGAAAATGTTGAAAATGTGCGCAAACATGTGCAAAATGGGCATGCTGTGCAAATGCAGAACAGGTATTCTTACACCGACACTTTGCAGGATTTGTGTAGCTCTGTGGAGGACTTTGCTTCAGATTGCTCAGAAACAGAAGATGTTGATGAAGCCTTTTTGCGCCACACCCACCGATCACGCAGCATTAGACGTGCTTACAGGGTTGGACGGATAAATTTAGTGGACTGTGATAAATCCCCAATTCAAGAGGACTCTACCAGGGTTGTGTCCCTTGGGGTCCAAGAATCAAACATTAGCGATTCAATAGTAACCAACTGTGAAAGCCACAAAGCTATCTACCAGAGAAGCAAAAGCACTGACAATTTAAGCTTTTTCAAGAAAAGTTCATTTAAAAGGAAATCAACCTCCAACCTCACAGCGTTAAAAGTAACCAATGAAAATGAAAGACTACAACGGACAGTAAGCGCTTCATCAGCAGACTGTGAAAAAGTCAATGGCAATACTGAAAGGCAATCTAAACGCTGGACGAGCCCGATCAGGGCTAAAGATTTTGACAGAATGCTAAGATTAGCGAGTAACGTTGCAGATGTTGCAAGGAGACGAGAGAGCCCATCAAAGGGAAATTCACCTTTACGTGAAGAAAGAAACGGAGCTCGACCTAACAGCAGACTACATGAGGATTATTCTCGAAGAGTCTCTAGCAGTGCTGACACTGAAAGACACAGATTTGCCTTGCCCAACTGGAACCAACCTTCCTTTCCTGCACCCCCCAGCCCATTCGCCCCCACAAACACTCAGACTGTTACTATGCACATGGAGAAATCATTATCGTCACCAGAGCTTAAAACCAATAGGTCTTCCCAGTGTTTGAGCTTAGCTGCAACAAGGCCAAACAGTCAATTTACCTGCTCTCCTATAAGTCCCTCTGCTAATGAAGTGTTCTTTGATAATTCAAATGAACCCAAACATATCGGTCAGTTTACATTTGAAACTGAGCAGCCTAGTATTCCAGTCAGGCCAACTGCTCCTAAACCTCAGAGTCCTAACATTGAAAAGATTAAACACAATATTACTTTCCATTGTCCGAATCGACATAGTACCTTGTCACTTAGCTCTATGGACAGTGATGGGCGAACTGAAGGAACTATCTCAAAAGCTGGAAAATGTCCGGTGTCATTTCAGGATCTGGTGCAAACAGTTTACTATGATGATGGTAATGAAGACAGTGGGATAAGTAGCCATTCACAGCTTAGTCTGAATACAACAGTATCTGGAGTGGATGAGAAGAAGGAGGAGGTAGGATTTATGTCCTGATTATTTTTTGGCAAAAATAAACACATTCTGTCTGTTTTCATTAAGAGGAGTCTATGTGTGGTGTATAATCTGTTAACTCTGAAGTGTAGGCAAACAGTTTGCACACAGAAGAGTCCCATAAACAATAAATGAGATAAAAGACCAGTTAATCTGATTTTGCTGGTGTTGGTTGAGGGAGATATTTTGGGATGTTGGAAGAATTCCCTGCCCTTCCTCTAATAGTGTTTTGGAATCTTTTATATTCACTTGAATAGGCTAACAGGGTGATGACTTATTGTCTCATCTGAAAAATGACCCCCCCCCCCCCCCCCACAATGCAGCAGTGTCGGCCAAGATTAAGTGCTTAAGTCTTGTGGCTTGAACCCACAACCTTCTGACTCGGATGTGAGAGTGCCATCAACTGAGCTAAGCTGATATTTTAGGAGTGTCAAGACCGGGAAAGTAAAATCTATTAGAAAAATATGCAAATAAAATTTAAGGAATCTTTTTCTTCAACCCCCCTTCCCCCCCCTGCAAGAGTTCTTGTTTCCTCTCTCTAAAAACGATACCAACATTTTTTTGATAATTTTTGTGCATCTCCTTTGCCCCACCATTGGTGTCCATGCCTTCAGCTGTCTAGGCTCTAGAATTCCACCCCCTCCACCCCCACCATCAAACTTCTCTGCCTCTCCACATCCCTCCTCTCCTTTACGACTCTTCAAACTCCAGCTCTGACCAAACTTTTAGCCCCTCTCCACTAATATCTACTACTTGGCTTGGCATCCATTTTAGTCTGATTATGTCTCAAGTGCCTTGGGACATTTCTCTATGGTAAAAGTGCTATATAAATGTCATTATACAGTGTACATGATGCCCCTCTCCTCACAATATGCTTATGAAAGTAATGATAGTTATGGATAGCAAAGTGATGGTGAATTTATTTGAGAGTAATATTTATAGGACATAAAAAACCTGCAAAGGGACATAGACAGGCTAAGTAAGTGGGCAGAGATTTGGCAGATGGAATACAATACTGGAAAGTGTGAGGTTATGCACTTTGGCAGGAAAAATCATAGAGCTAGTTATTATCTTAATGGCAAGAAACTGGAAAGTACTGTAGTACAAAGGGATCTGGGGGTCCTGGTGCACGAAACTCAAAAGGTTAGTATGCAGGTGCAGCAAGTGATTAAGAAGGCCAATGGAATGTTGGCTTTTATTGCTAGGGGGATGGAATATAAAAACAGGGAGGTATTGCTGCAGTTGTACAAGGTATTGATGAGACCGCACCTGGAATACTGCATACAGTTTTGGTGTCCATACTTAAGAAAAGACGTACTTGCTCTCGAGTCAGTACAAAGAAGGTTCACTCGGTTAATCCCGGGGATGAGGGGGTGGTCATATGAGGAGAGGTTGAGTAGATTGGGACTCTACTCATTGGAGTTCAGAAGAATGAGAGGCGATCTTATTGAAACATATAAGATTGTGAAGGGGCTTGATCGGATGGATGCGGTGAGGATGTTCCCAATGATGGGTGAAACTAGAACTAGGGGGCGTAATCTTAAAATAAGGGGCTGCTCTTTCAAAACTGAGATGAGGAGAAACTTCTTCACTCAGAGGGTGGTAGGTTTGTGGAATTTGCTGCCCCAGAAAGCTGTGGAAGCTACATCATTAAATAAATTTAAAACAGAAATAGATAGTTTCCTAGAAGTAAAGGGAATTAAGGGTTATGGGGAGCGGGCAGGAAATTGGACATGAGTCTAGGTTCGGAATGGTCATGGCCCTGTGGGTAGTGGAGTGGGCCCAGGGGCCGTGTAGCCTTGTTCTGCTCCTACTGTGTTCTAATTCTGTTAGATTTCAGGAGATGGTTTTATTCCTGTTCCTGGCTGGGATGGAGATCGCCTTTACAGAAGGTAAGTACTGTAGAAAATATAGGGACAGAGTGATCTCCTGGAAGAATTTCGATCGCCTAGATGGGTCGGAGAGGAATTTCCCAGATTTTTTTCTCCCAAATTGGCCATTGGGTCTTTATCTGGTTTTTCACCTCTCCCGGGAGATCACATGGGTTCGGGTGGATGCAGAGTGATAGAAGATTTGAGGTTAGGATCAGATCAGCCATGATCTTATTGAATGGTGGAGCAGGCTCGAGGGGCCGATTGGCCTACTCCTGCTCCTATTTCTTATGTTCTTATGTTCTTATATCTTGAATGCTTCTGCACTAAAGTTGCAACAGTTGTAGATTAACAGAAGTTGGGATGGGAAACTGATGAAGTATAGGCTTTTGGTTTCAAGTGCAGTATGTTACCTGTCCCAGCAACAACAGTGGCTAAAGAATAATTGAAACCGCAATTTTCTAGTGGTCAGAAATATTTTCCCTTTTCATTATTCAACCAGATTACAATTGCTGATTAGAAACATTAGGCACTATTTTGGCTTAGAGGAGGTGGGGAGGTCGATTTCCTACATGGTAGGTTGATACTACATAAGCTGTTTTTCTACTGATGCCAGTTTTTTGTGGGTCTACAATTTCACTGCTGGGATAAGGAATTCTGAACTAGCAACATAAATGCTGGGAATTAGCTCGTTCGTGTACACTGGAATCTGAATGAAATGCCAACAGTTTCATATTCTACTAATGTCGGTCAAATGCTCCTGCTGTGGATGATGGTGTGTTTAGATGTAGCAAATGTATTTTGCACAATGTATTAATAAAAATGTGTTTATTGCCAGGCATGAGAGTGGCTTCGTGTGCAAAGTTGTCGAGGGACTTGTCAGCCTAGGTGATAGTAGTATTCTTGAGCTAGGAAAGGGAAAAATTGGATAATGTTGTTAATCCTGATTGCTATCTAATGATCTCTACTGGAACTATACATATGGAGACATTGGATAAAGACAGAGTAGGCTTCACTGCATGGCTTCCCTTTGTAGAATATCCTGCTGATAGTTAGTGTCCAGGCTCAAACATCAAGAACAGCCATTTAGCGAAATATTGGCACTGAACACAGCCCCCCAACGTATGTCACTACTTTCAGGAAAGGCGAGAAAGAAGGAGAAATTGGGGAGCAGCAGAAAGAGAGAAAGCAAGCTAATGAACTAGATTAAAAACAGAAAATGCTGGAAACACTCAGCAGGTCAGGCAGCATCCGTGGAGAGAGAGAGTTAACATTTCAGGTTGATGACCTTCATCAGAACTGGAAGAAGTTATAGATTTAACAGTTTTTAAGCAAGTGCAGAGCCAGGGGAAAAAATAGATTAATGGCTGCCATATGACCATGATATGAGATCACCCAAAAACCCTGTTGCTTGCTGCATTTTGCAGACTTCTGAAGTCCCTCGACAACTTTGCGCATGAAGCCATTCTCATGTCTGGCAATAAACACACAGACCTTTGAATTAATACAGTATACATCAAACAGAAAAGGCATTTTACATAAGATTGGTATAGATAATCTGCTCAAGAGGGAAGGAATGTGGAAAACCTTAAAGCAACTGGTTAAACCATGAATTGATTTATAGATCAGACCATCTAACCTGGGTAAATTTTCATCGTCACTGTGTGAGTGATAATTTGACAGAGGATCATCTGGTCATTGTAGAACTTGCCTAGTTTTATTCCATTGAAGTCAATGAAATGAACATTTGGTGGGTTTTACAGCAGACGGGCATTCCGCTCTGCCAAATTACTGCCCACATAGTGAAGATGAAAATCTGCCACCTAGTATTTCAGTAAATGGGATTTTTAATTTTTTTTTTTTACACATACATATACAGTACCTCTATATAAGTAAAGATATTGACTTCTGGCGTGTATCATGTTGTTTTATTTGTGCACTTCACAATTCTAATTTTATCGATCTTTCTTTTACCTTTTATGATCTTTGACCTCACAACTGTGTGAGTAGAAACAAAGCTAAATGCTGCTCTGGCATACCCTGTTTATGTTGCCCTTTACAAACCAGCCTGCTTCCCATTTCTAGTGCATTCTGGTTTTCAAAGAACATGTCTTACTGAAGCAGTCCAAATTGTTCTTTGCCAGATCTGCATTTCTTGCAGGTTTGTGTAGAAAACAAAGCTAATGCTGATTTGTTCCCCATCCTCTGCTATGTCAGTAATGATTGAAACCTGGGATAGTCACCATGGGCAGAGAAAAATAAGCTTGCAGCCATTTCAGAGTTTCAATTTTACATTAGTGTACACACACCATAATTACCTAATTATGTTCTTGCATATGGTGCCATTCTGTCGTTATGGTGATCTGTAGAGCCATATCATTCTACCATAATTTTTTCAAACTACTTTGGGTGCAATGGGGATGAAAGTACATTCCTGTTGTATGGGGAATTTGCATGCAAGTTTGGAGCTGAAGGCAGCAGTGAAATTCGCAGCAAACTAGCGATATTAATGATGACTAAAAGAAAAGCAAAATACTGCGGATGGTGGAAATTTGAAATAAATGCAGAAAATGCTGGAAACAATCAGTAGGTCAGACAGCACCTGTGGAGAGTGAAACAGAGTTATTAACCTTTCAGGTCGATGACCTTTCATCAGAATATTACTGAAGTGTTGCTCATTAAGGTAAAGGCAAACTTCGCCAATATCTCAAATGGAAGCATCACCTTAAACATGAAGAAACATGCGGTTGGTGAGAGCCATGTTTTTTGAATGCCAGCAGGCTAAGCAGCTGAAATGGTTACAACCACTGTGTGAAAGCCAATAAAGTGATTGTTATTGTTGATGCAGATGTTCCTTCCCCAGTGACTTTGGAAGATGCCATTTCCGGCAGTATAACAGCGAAGGGGTTGCTGTTTGCCATTTTAAACTCGCTGCACGCGCATAGTTCTTTGAAAGTGGACCTGGTTGCTGTACATACCATGCTGCAGTGTAAGTGGGGTGGTGTTTTACAGCAGTGAGAGCAGCAGCCAGTATTGCAGAACCATTTCAGGAAACAGTATTGCAAAATAAATATAGTACCAGGTTACGTGCTCTGAATCAACATGGCATAAATTTAAAAATCATGCAGTATGACAGATGAATGTATAGTTCCCTGTCAGTTATCTAATGGTTAGCCGCAATTAGAATAGTGTGTCCAGTTTTGGGTGCCCTACTTTAGGAAGTATATCAAGGCCATGAAGAGGATACAGAAGATAATACCAGAGAAGGTAGGCTTTAGTTATGAGGAGAGACTTCAGAAACTTTTCATTAGAGCAGAAAAGATCAAGAGGGGATTTGACAGAGGTGCTCAAAATTCTGAAGGGTTTTAATCAGATAAACCAAGAAAAATATTTCACTGGTTGTGGACAGGAAGTAAATTTAAGATCCTCAGCAAATGAATGAAGGGAGAGGTTAGGAGTAATTTGTTTACACAGAGCGTTATTAGGACACAAAATGACATACCAGCAACAGTGGTGGAAGTAGAATCCATAATCGTTTTTAAAAAGGAAGTGGATAATTATTTGAAAAGGGGGGAAAAAAGTTAAAGGTTATGAAAAATGATGGGAGAATCAGACTGCTATAAAATGTTATGATTCTATAATATTCTGGTAGCAGGGTGAGTTCATCTATGCAGACAAACAATTTTCCTGTATGAAAATTCACCTGTAGTTTTTTAAATTCATTTATGGGCTGTGGGTGTTGCTGTCAAGGCCAGCATTTATTGCCCATCCCTAATTGCCCTTGAGAAGGTGGCGGTGAGCCGCCTTCTTGAACCGCTGCAGCCCATGTGGTGAAGGTACTCCCACAATGCTGTTAGGGAGGGAGTTCCAGGATTTTGACCCAGTGATGATGAAGGATCAGCAATATACTTCTAAGTCAGGATGGTGTGTGACTTGGAGGTGGTGGTGTTCTCATACACCTGCTGCCCTTGTCCTTCTAGGTGGAAGAGGCCGCAGGTTTGGGAGGTGCTGCTGAAGAAGCCTTAGCGAGTGATGTACGGGAGTGTGATCTGAAAGAGGATGTACTGGGGGAGATGTAAGGGAGTGTGATCTGAATGGGGATGTACTGGGGAAGATGTATGGGAGTGTGCTCTGAATGGGGGTGTACTGGGGATGATGTACGGGAGTGTGATCTGAATGGGGATGTACTGGGGGTGATGTATGGGAGTGTGATCTGAATGGGGGTGTACTGGGGGAGATGTAAGGGAGTGTGATCTGAATGGGGATGTACTGGGGATGATGTTCGGGAGTGTGATCTGAATGGGGATGTACTGGGGGAGATGTATGGGAATGTGATCTGAATGGGGATGTACTGGGGATGATGTTCGGGAGTGTGATCTGAATGGGGATGTACTGGGGATGATGTACGGGAGTGTGATCTGAATGGGGATGTACTGGGGGAGATGTAAGGGAGTGTGATCTGAATGGGGGTGTACTGGGGAAGATGTACGGGAGTGTGATCTGAATGGGGATGTACTGGGGGAGATGTATGGGAGTGTGATCTGAATGGGGATGTACTGGGGGAGATGTAAGGGAGTGTGCTCTGAATGGGGATGTACTGGGGATGATGTACGGGAGTGTGATCTGAACGGGGGTGTACTGGGGGAGATGTACGGGAGTGTGATCTGAATGGGGATGTGCTGGGGGAGATGTAAGGGAGTGTGCTCTGAATGGGGATGTACTGGGGGAGATGTATGGGAGTGTGATCTGAATGGGGATGTACTGGGGGAGATGTATGGGAGTGTGATCTGAATGGGGATGTGCTGGGGGAGATGTATGGGAGTGTGATCTGAATGGGGATGTACTGGGGGTGATGTAAGGGAGTGTGATCTGAATGGGGGTGTACTGGGGAAGATGTAAGGGAGTGTGCTCTGAATGGGGATGTACTGGGGGAGATGTATGGGAGTGTGATCTGAATGGGGATGTGCTGGGGGAGATGTATGGGAGTGTGATCTGAATGGGGATGTGCTGGGGGAGATGTAAGGGAGTGTGATCTGAATGGGGGTGTACTGGGGGTGATGTACGGGAGTGTGATCTGAATGGGGGTGTACTGGGGGAGATGTAAGGGAGTGTGATCTGAATGGGGATGTACTGGGGGTGATGTATGGGAGTGTGATCTGAATGGGGGTGTACTGGGGGAGATGTAAGGGAGTGTGATCTGAATGGGGATGTACTGGGGATGATGTACGGGAGTGACCTTACCACTATGCTACCATTCCCGTTAGTGTAGTGAGATTAATGCGTGTGAATTATGTTCAAGTATGTGAATTCAATTGTTTATCATTTACATTGATGTAATTGATTCTGCTGATTATTTTAGAAACTATCAAACTAGTAGTGTTCATTTGGATAGTGGCACAATGTTCTTGGCCTGGAGGGCATGGCTGCAGACTGCAGCATCTTGGCGAGGGCCGGGACAGTCTGGCCTAGCTGGCTGTGTGGCACTAACCTGAGCACTGGTGGAGTGGGTGGCATGGAAGCAAGTGCCTCTCCCATGGAGTCGAGGCCACTCTCCTGGGACTGCGTCTCAGCACTCCAATGGCTCTGCGCGAGAACCAAGTGTCGGAGCTAGGTGATGATCGGCAAGCCCATGTCAACAGTGTCCCTCAAAGCGGAGATTGGAGCTGTCTGAGCTTCCATGGGAGCAGAGAAAGCTGTCAGCAGATGCTTCATGACAGGGGCGCTGCTGTGGTGTTGATGGAGCTGATGACTCTGTCCATGTTGGACAGAATGGTTTCTATGCATTGCCTGAAGCCTTGACACAAGTTGGAGCTGGACTCCTCCATGCTTTGTGACATTGTGCGCAAGCTCGCTGTCAGGCTGCCCAGTGCACCTAGAATTTTATGGTATATGCCCCTCGGCTTTCTTCGGTAGGATCAGCCCTCGAAGTCCGTACCTGAGTCTGCTGTAGCAGAGCTAGCATGTGATCTCGCACTCCGGCAAGCTGGCACCTGTGACCTCCTATCCCCCTGCCCTAGCTCCTACGCACTTATGCCTGGCAATTCACCGCATGAAGACACCTCCTCTAACCAAGCCTCTAAAGTACGAGATGTTAGTATCTCAGATGGTGCTTGTGAGGGTGAGATCAAGTAACGGTGCATCTTCTATCGGTTGGCCTCCACTGGCACGGGCTTCCACAGCTTCAGTACCTAAAATGAAAGAGAAGGATGTGGCTTAGCTTTTAGTGTGAAGGGAGAGCAGAGAGCGATTAAATGGCTGGTGAAAGCATCTGCAGTTTTTCATGCAGTGTGTGTCGGGTTTGATAGCATTAATGAGGGAAAAAGAGGATAAGGTTTCAATAAACTCTATGATACGTCTCCTCCACTGTTGCCTGTCACAATAGCCGTGACTCTCCCCTTGCCCATGTTATCTTTGAGGGGGGAGTGGGCATGCAGATGGGCTCTTTCCCCTCCGCTGTCAGCTTCCTGGTGAGCGTTCCCCTGCAAGAAAGGAGGACATGTGTTAGTGAGTGTCTTGAGGTTTTTAAGAGAATATGTCTATCATGGTAGAATAGCTGGTAAGCAGTCTGTCAGGTGGGAGGTGTGCAGAAGTGAGGGTAGGAATGTGAGTGTGAGGAAAAGGTGGTGTCGTGAAATGTGGTGCAATGATTGTAAGAGTGAAGGGAGGCAAGGGAGGGGAGTATTGTGGATAGCGAGGCTATAAATTGTTAACTGTAGTGAGATCATTGAACTTTTTCCAGCATTGCAGCCATGTCTTTGGTGTTGAGCTGTTTTCATTCACATGCTCGGTGACCTCTTCCCACTGTCGGTGGACTTCATGGCTGGAAGGCTAGCTGCCCCTCAAGGCGAAGAGGATATTCTTCCTCCTGTCCACTACCTCCAACACAGCATTGGAGAACCTGGGTGCCCTGTCTGCACCTCCTGCAGCCATCTTCTTGAATCTGTACAGTCTCCCTGTTGTCTTCAGCCAGAGTGCATCTCCCCTTGAAGAGGTGCTGGCTGCCTTTACATGGTATCAGAGATGCCTGATATCCAGCCCCCCAGAGACGCATGCAGCCAATGAGTAGCACGGGTAGCGCTGGCTGCACCCGAGTGATTGGAATCAGCAGGCAGCATGAATATTACGTGCTGCCTGAGTCAACCCTAATGGATGCATGCAGTGTGCACTCCGCTCAAACGGGCACGATTGAATTTCTAGGCCCATATCCTCAATATATTATAAATGAGCTCCAGCTATGTGTTCAAATGGTCATTGACTGCTTACCTGTCTGATTTTCTTCTTGGATGAATTTTCCACCTTTGGCAGTCCCAGATAGTGCTAGCCATTGATCTAAATCTGCATATTGTAATCTCTTGTCTCCTTCCAGAAGAGGGCAGCAACTAAAATAGTGGTTGAGAGTATTTGCTGCTGATAAGTCAACCTTTTGAGGTATGTGTAATAATCAAAAATATATTGTGTGCTAAGTTTGTCTGCAGTATGGTCACATGAGATCATGATGAATTTAGATTTCTGTAAATGAGCAAAATCTAAAGTGGCATCTTCTTTCTGCAATACTCATCTTTGAGAAACTAGATATACTTGGCCGTTAACAGGCGCGTTGTACTTTAGTGCCACGCCACTGTGTAGAATCTCACAGGTAAAGTTATATTTTGTTCATCTATTTTAGAAAGAATAAACTAATACTGTTCTTCAATTGTTTTTTTTTTATCCTTGGCACAATAATTAAACATCTGAATGTAGAGATGCTAAAGTTGGGTCTCTGAGATGCAGGAGTTTGGAGGGTGATCAGGCAAATGATCTAGCATTAAGGCTGTCTTGATCAGCTGTACTTAAAAAATGAAGTGTAGCAACTGTTTCTTAAATTATTGGTGCTACTGACTTGGGTGTTAGCTTTACATTTATAATGTATCAAGAGTGCAACTGCAATTTTAAAATGCACAAGTCTGGAGCTTCATGTTTGTAGTTTGACATATCTGAACAGTCGAGGAAGGCATTCTGAAACTTGATTTTGTTTTGCCCTCTGCTGGTTGTTTTTGTTATATCATCCTTATTTCGTAAAACTGAAATGCAATTTGCTATGGAAAAGCTGCCTCACACTGTTGTGCCTTGTAGATGGTGGATCTCAATGATAAGTCAGGAGTGTGATGGAATACTCTCCACTTGCCTGGATGAGTGCAGCTCCAACAACACTCGAGGCTCAACACCATCCAGGACAAAGCAGCCCGCTTGATTGGCACCCCATCCACCACTTTAAACATTCACTCACTCCACCACCAGTGCACCGTGGCTGCAGTGTGTACCATCTACAAGAGGCACTGTAGCAACTCGCCAAGGCTTCTTCGGCAGCACCTCCCAACCCCGCGACCTCTACCACCTAGAAGGATAAGGGCAGCAGGTGCATGGGAATACCAAGTTCCCCTCCAAGTCACACACCATCCTGACTTAGAAGTATATCGCCGATCCTTCATCGTCGCTGGGTCAAAATCCTGGAACTCCCTACCTAACAGCACTGTGGGAGTACCTTCACCACACGAACTGCAGCGGTTCAAGAAGGCGGCTCACCACCTCCTCCTCAGGGGCAACTAGAGATGGGTTATATCTGTCAATTCACACACTAACAGCATTTTTGTAAAAGATTTTTGGAAAAAAAACAAAAAAATAACTTTTATATCTCAGTTATATAGATGGGTAATTCATGGTTTGTATACAAGATCATAAAGCGTATATAAAGATCCTATTTTGTAAATGGTTTTAAAATTTTAATTCAGTTACAGTGCAAATGTTTAAACCAAGGGGAAAGATCAGTCAAGGCTTCTGTTCCTGGTTGTTGTTCTTGCTGGAAAATGAACACAGATGAGAAGAAAAACTGAGCTTGAATGTTAGCCCATAGTTAAGTAACCTGCCAAAACTCAATGTCGATGGTCACAGATGAAGAACGGCTACTTGGATGAGGTACGGGATAATAGTCCTGGCTATGGAACTGTACTCGAGCTAGTCAATGCGGTCAGAAAAGCAGCATTGGAAATTGGAGGAGGAATAAAAAGTATTAAAATTGGTTAAGGAACCTAGTTATTACCAGTTTATTTATCTTTTCTCTGGAAAACCGGTTGGTTGTTTACCAGGACATGGTTGTAATATTATATTTACTTGCTTTTCCTTGTGTTATGGTTTGGACTTTCTCCAAACACATTTGTTTTGTTTTCAGATCTTGCGATAGAACTAAAAATATTGAGAATTTTTCAGTATATATTCCAGGCCAAAAATGCCTGAAGGTACAGCTGTCTATCAACTAGGATCAATGGCGCATACTACGGCTTAGAATGACTGATGAGTAGATTACCCAGCACTCATTAATACTTTGACCAAGTACAACTTAATTCGGATCTAGGAAAAGTCCTGTGTCCTGACTAATTTGCAGATCAAACCACTTGGCTCGCAGACAACTGGGTGTCACTCTTTATTTTGAAATTTGGTCAGGAAGACAGCATCCATTTCTAGTTATCTCAAAATTGTACAAATAAAATACAGAAACTTTTCGATTTGCCACACTATCCTGGCTGTGATGATGCTGCTTCTTGCTGGAATATAGTTCCATGAACACTGACAACCTATGGTATCTTGTTTAATTCGTAATGTGCAGCACGAGTACATTTCAGTGAGCTGTTTGACATTGAAAGGCAGCACAGCCACATCTGATGCTCATATGTATGAGTGCACTTCTAGCAGGGCTTGCTGGATAGTGATCGGGACCTGGCAATCCGTTACAACAACAACTTGCATTTATATCGCACCTTTAACATAGTAAAACGTCCCAAGGCACTTCATAGAGCGTTACCAAACAAAATTTTGACACCGAGCCACATGAGATAATAGGACAAATGACCAAAAGCTTGGTCAAAGAGGTAGGTTTTAAGGAGCGTCTTAAAGGAGGAAAGAGAGGCAGAGGCACATAGGAACAGCAGTAGGCCATTTAGCCCCTCAAGCTTGTTCCGCCATTCAATGAGATCATGGCTGATCTGCGACCTAACTCCATATACCTGCCTTTGCCCCATATCCCTTAATATCTTTGGTTAACAAAAATCTGTCAATCTCAGCTTTAAAATTAACAATTGATCTAGCATCAATTACCGTTTGCATGCAGACGAGTTCCAAATTTCTACCACCCTTTGTGTGTAGAAGTGTTAACTAATTTCACTCCTGAAAGGTCTGGCTCTAATTTTTAGACTATGCCCCCTAGTCTTAGACTGCCCAATACGGAAATAGTTTCTCTCTATCTACCCTGTCTGTTCCCCTTAATATCTTGAAAACTTCAATCAAATCACCCCTTAACCTTCTAAATTCCAGGAAATACAACCTTAATTTGTGTAATCTCTCCTTGTAATTTAACTCCGGAGTCCAGGTATCATTCTGGTAAACCTACACTGCACTACCTCCAAGGCCAATATATCCTTCCTACGGTGTGGTGCCCAGAACAGCTCACAGTATTCCAGGTGTGGTCTAACCAGGGCTTTGTATAGCTGCAGCATAACTTCTACCCCATTGTATTCTAGTCCTCTGCATATAAAAGCCAGCATTCCATTAGCCTTTTTGATTATTTTCTATACCTGTTCATGAAGTTTTAATGATCTATGTACCTGGACTCCCAAGTCTCTTTGTACCTCCACTGTTTTTAGGTTTTCACCATTTAGAAAGTATCCTGTTCTATCCTTTTTAGCTCCAAAGTAGATGACCTTGCACTTGCCTATATTGAAATCCACTTGCTACAGTTTTGCCCATTCACTTAATTTATCATTCTCTCTTTGTAATTTTATGCTTTCATCTACATTGCCTACAATGTTGCCTATCTTTGTGCCATCGGCAAATTTGGATATGTGGCTTTCTATCCCATCATCTAAGTCGTTAATAAATACAGTGAATAGTTGAGGCTCCAACACCGATCTCTGCGGGACACCACTCGTCACATCCTGCCAATTAGAGTACCTACCCATTATCCCTACTCTCTGTCTCCTGCTGCTCAGCCAATTTTCTAACCAGGTCAATAATTTGACTTCAATTCCATGGGCTTCAACCTTAGTTAAGTATCTCTTATAAGGAACTTTATCAAATAAATGCCTTCTGGAAGTCCATATAAATAACATCCATAGACATTCCCCTGTCCACGACTTTAGTCACCGCTTAAAACATTCAGTCAGGTTCGTCAGGTATGACCTACCTTTTTACAAATCCATGCTGGCTCTCTCTGATCAGTTGAAAATTTTCAAGGTGTTCAGTCACCCTATCCTTAATTTATAGACTCTAATAATTTCCTGACAACAGATGTTAGGCTAACTGGTCTATAAGTCCCTGGTTTCCCCCTCTCACCATTCTTAAATAGTGGAGTGACATGCACAATTTTCCAATCTAAAGGGATGGCTCCTGAATTGAGAGAACTTTGGAAGATTATAGTTAGGTCACAAAACATCTTTGAAAGTTCTCTATCTGAATGCACGTAGCATTCGTAACAAAATAGATGAGTTAATGGCACAAATAACTACATATGGGTATGATCTTGTGGCCATTACAGAAACATGGCTGCAGGGTGACAATGCCTGGGAATTAAACATACCAGGTTATTTAACGATCAGGAAGGACAGGCAGGAAGGAAGGGGAGGTGGGGTGGCTATGTTAATAAAGGAAGGAATCACTGTAATACAGAGAAATGATATTGGGTCAAAAGATCAGGACAATGAAACAGTTTGGGTGGAGGTAAGGAATAATAAGGGGGAAAAAAACACGAGTGGGCGTAGTCTATAGGCCTCCGAACTGTGGCAACTCTGTTGGACGGAGTATCAATCAGGAAATAGTTGAGGCTTGTAATAAGGGAACATCTATAATTATGGGGGATTTTAACTATCATATTAATTGGACAAATCAAATTGGGCAGGGCTGCCTTGAGGATGAGTTCATTGAGTGTATTAGGGATGGGTTTCTTGAGCAGTATGTAACTGAACCGACCGGGGGCAGGCAACCTTAGATCTGGTCCTGTGTAACGAGACAGGATTAATTAAAAATGTCCTAGTAAAGGATCCCCTTGGAATGAGTGACCATAACATGATTGAATTCCATATTCAATTAGAGGGTGAGAAGGTTGGATCTCAAACAAGCGTGCTAAGCTTGAATAAAGGAGACTATGAAGGTATGAGAGCGGAATTGAGTAGAGTGGATTGGGAAAATAGATTAAAGGGTAAGACGATACATGATCAGTGGTGTACATTTAAGGAGTTATTTTACAACTTCCAAAAAATATATATTCCACTGAGAAGAAAAGGGTGTAAAAGAAAAGACAGCCATCCGTGGCTAAGTAAAGAAATTAAGGATAGTATTCGACTAAAAACAAGGGCATATAAGGTAGCCAAATTTAGTGGGGGGATAGAGGATTGGGAAAACTTTAAAAGACAGCAAAAAATAACAAAAAGATTGATTAAGAAAGGGAAGATAGATTATGAAAGTAAATTAGCAAAAAATATAAAAACAGATAGTAAGAGTTTTTATAGTTATATAAAAAGAAAAAGGATGGCTAAAGTAAATGTTGGTCCCTTAGAGGATGAGACCGGGAAATTAATGGTGGGAAATATGGAGATGGCAAAAACACTGAATGAATATTTTACATCAGTCTTTACAGTAGAAGACACTAAGAATATCCCAACACTGGACAAACAGGGGGCTAAAGGGGGGGAGGAGCTAAACACGATCAAAATCACTAAGGAAGTGGTACTCGGTAAAATAATGGGACTCAAGGTGTATAAATCACCTGGACCTGATGGCTTACATCCTAGGGTCTTGAGGGAAGTGGTGGTAGGGATTGTGGATACATTGGTAATAATTTTCCAAAACTCCCTGGACTCGGCAATGGTCCCGGCAGACTGGAAAACTGCTAATGTAACACCCTTATTTAAAAAGGGCAGTAGACAGAAGGCTGGAAACTATAGACCGGTTAGCCTAACATCTGTGGTAGGTAAAATTTTGGAGTCCATTATTAAGGAGACAGTAACAGGACATTTGGATAATCATAATTTAATAGGACAAAGTCAGCATGGTTTTATGAAGGGGAAGTCATGTTTGACAAATTTGCTGGAGTTCTTTGAGGAAGTAACATATAGGGTGGATAAAGGGGAACCAGTGGACGTAGTGTATTTAGACTTCCAAAAGGCATTTGACAAGGTGCCACACAAAAGATTATTGCTTAAGATAAAAAATCACAGGATTGGGGGTAATATTCTGGCATGGATAGAGGATTGGCTATCTAACAGAAGGCAGAGAGTTGGGATAAATGGTTCATTCTCAGACTGGCAATCAGTAACTAGTGGTGTTCCGCAGGGGTCAGTGCTGGGTCCCCAACTCTTTACAATCTATATTAACGATTTGGAGGAGGGGACCGAGTGTAACATATCAAAGTTTGCAGATGATACTAAGATGGGGGGGAAAATAGTGAGTGACGAGGACATAAAAAACCTGCAAGGGGACATCGACAGGCTAAGTAAGTGGGCAGAGATTTGGCAGATGGAATACAATACTGGAAAGTGTGAGGTTATGCACTTTGGCAGGAAAAATCGTAGAGCAAGTTATTATCTTAATGGCAAGAAACTGGAAAGTACTGAAGCACAAAGGGATCTGGGGGTCCTGGTGCACGAAACTCAAAAGGTTAGTATGCAGGTGCAGCAAGTGATTAAGAAGGCCAATGGAATGTTGGCTTTCATTGCTAGGGGGATAGAATATAAAAATAGGGAGGTATTGCTTCAGTTGTACAAGGTATTGGTGAGACCGCACCTGGAATACTGCGTACAGTTTTGGTGTCCATACTTAAGAAAGGACATACTTGCACTCGAGTCAGTACAAAGAAGGTTCACTCGGTTAATCCCGGGGATGAGGGGATGGACATGAGGAGAGGTTGAGTAGATTGGGACTCTACTCATTGGAGTTCAGAAGAATGAGAGGCGATCTTATTGAAACATATAAGATTGTGAAGGGGTTGGATCGGGTGGATGCAGGGAAGATGTTCCCGATGATGGGTGAAACTAGAACTAGGGGGCATAGTCTTAGAATAAGGGGCTGCTCTTTCAAAACTGAGATGAGGAGGAACTACTTCACTCAGAGGGCGGTAGGTCCATGGAATATGCTGCCCCAAAAAACTGTAGAAGCAACATCATTACATAAATTTAAAACAGAAATAGACAGTTTCCTAGAAGTAAAGGGAATTAAGGGTTACGGGGAGTGGGCAGGAATTTGGACATGAGTCTAGGTTCGGATCGGTCATGGCCCTGTGGGTAGCGGAGCGGGCCCAGGGGCCGTGTCGCCTGATCCTGCTCCTATTTCGTGTGTCTAATTCTGTTAGATGCAGGAGATGGTTCTGTGATAGTGGATTGGCAGTTAGGATCAGATCAGCCATGATCTTATTGAATGGCGGAGCAGGCTCGAGGGGCCGATTGGCCTACTCCTGCTCCTATTTCTTATGTTCTTATCTGCAATGTGCTTACCTAACCCTGGGATGGAAACCATCTGGTCCTGGGGATTTGTCACTCTTTAGTGCCATTATTTTCTTCATTACTGTTATTTTGCTTACGGTAATTTTGTTGAGTCCCTGTCCCTGATTCATTATTGTCTTTCTTGGGATTTCTGGCATGCTATCCTCTTCCTCTACTGTAAATACCTATGCAAAGTAATTCTTCAACATGTCTGCCATTTCCTTATTATCATTGACAATATCATCGTTCAGTTTTCAAGGGGCCAACATTGCTCCTGACCTCCCTCTTCCTACTAGAATTGTAAAAAAAAAAAAATTGTGCTGGTTTTGATATCCCTTGCAAGTTTCTTTTCATACTTGCTTGTCTACTCTCTGCATTTATACAATCTAGCACTTCACAGCTACTACCAGGGGACCTATACACAATTCCCACTACAGTCTTTACTCCTTTACTATTTATTAATTCTACCCATAAAGACCCCACTGCCTCTTTGCCTCTCATTATATCCTCTCTTATCATTGACGCGATTTCATCCTTAATCACTAAGGCTACTCCTCCCCCTCTACCATTTTCCCTATCTTTCCTGTAGACCTTATAACCTGGTATATTTAGTTCCCCGTCCTGACTGTCTTGCAGCCATGTCTCAGTAATGGCTACCATGTCATACCCTCCAAGTTGAATTTGCGCCTGCAGTTCATTTAATTTATTCCTTATACTCCGTGCGTTTGTGTAAAGAACACTTATTTGGGCCACACACCCTAACCTGTCCTTCAGCTCTAATGTTTTACTCATTTTTTATTTCTCTCCTGGTTTAATCACTTTACATATTTTAGCTTTCCCTTTACCTGCAATGCCGAAATCACAATTTCTGACTGTTACTCTACTCTCTTCCCTTTCATTTGTTTTTGAACTATTATTTATACTACATTTTCCACCTGCGAGCCCCCCCCGCCAAATTTACTAGTTTAAAGTCCTTGTGTCCACCCTATTTATCCTTTCCGCTAGGACCCTGGTTCCAGCCTAGTTCAGGTGGAGCCCGTCCCACTGCTACCGTTCCGCCCTGTCCCAATACTAGTGCCAATGAAATGGAACCCCTCTTTCCCACACCACTCCTTCAGCCAATTGTTCACTTCCCTAATCTGCTTATCCCTATGCCAATTTGCACTCTGGTAATAATCCAGAGATTATAACCCTTGGGGGACCAAGGAATTGATAAAGAAAGGGAAAATGCAATATGAGCACAAACTAGTGAAAAATATAAAAACGGATTGTAAAAGCTTCTTTTGGTATGTGAAAAGGAAAAGACTGGCGAAAGTAAATGTAGGTCCTTTACGGTCAGAGACGGGAGAATTTATAATAGGGAATGAGGAAATGACAGAGAAATTAAATAAATACTTTGTTTCTGTCTTCATGGAGGAAGACACCAAAAACCTCCCAGAAATACGAGAAAACCAAGGGTGTGGCGAGAATGAGGAACTTAAAGAAATTATTATTAGTAAAAAAAACAGTACTAACAAAATTAATGGGATTAAAAGTCGATAAATCCCAAGGACCGGATGACCTACATCCTCGGCTTCTGAAAGAGGTGGCTGTAGTGTATGTAACCGTCTACCTTTAAGAGAACTATTGTATGTAACCGTCCACCTTTAAGAGAACTATTTTAGGGGTTGCACTACTTTATTTTGGCTTCTGTATACTGTAATACCGGTAGTGACCACACCGGTATATAAGTGCTGGGTAAGGATTTATTGGGCAGATTCGCCCTGACCTTCGAATAGTAAAGTCCTGTTAAAAGTTACTTTTGTAGTCTGTGTATTAATTCACTATACAACCCACAGACTTTACAGTGGCCATTGGGATAGTGAACACATTGGATGTCATCTTCCAAAATTCTATAGATTCTGGAACGGTTCCTGCAGATTAGAGGATAGCAAATGTAACCCCGCTATTTAAAAAAGGAGGGGGAGAGAAAATGGGGAACTACAGGCCTGTTAGCCTCACATCAGTAGTTGGGAAAATGCTGGAATCTATTATAAAGGATGCAATAACTGGGCACTTAAAAACTAATAGTAAGATTGGGCAGAGTCAACATGGATTTATGAAAGGGAAATCCTGTTTGACAAACCTATTGGAGTTCTTTGAGGATGTAACTAGTGGAGTAGACAAAGGAAAACCAGTAGATGTGGTGTATCTGGATTTTCAGAAGGCCTTCAATAAGTTCCCACACAAGATGTTGGTGAACAAAATTAGGGCACAAGGAATTGGGGGTAATATACTAGCATGGATTGAGAATTGGTTAACAGACAGAAAACAAAGAGTAGGGATAAACGGGTCTTTTTCAGGATGGCAGGCTGTGACTAGTGGGGTACCGCAAGGATCGGTGCTTGGGCCCCAGCTATTCACAATCTGTATCAATGATTTGGATGAGGGGACTTAATGTAACATTTCCAAATTTGCTGATGATACAAAGCTAGGTGGCAGTGTCAGTTGTGAAGAGGATGTGAAGAGGCTTCAAGGGGATTTCCACAGCCTCAGTGAGTGGGCGAGAACATGGCAGATGGAATATAATGTGGATAAATGTGAAGTTATCCACTTTGGTAGAAAAAACAGAAAGGCAGAGTATTTCCTAAATGGTGAAAGATTGGGGAATGCAGATGCTCAAAGGGACCTGGGTGTCCTTGTACATGAGTCACTGAAATTGAATATGCAGGTGCAGCAAGCCATTAGGAAGGCAAATGGTATGCTGGCCTTCATTACAAGAGGATTTGAGTACAGGATTAAAGAAGTCTTACTCCAATTATATAGGGCCTTGGTGAGACCACACCTGAGTACTGTGTACAATTTTGGTCTCCTTACCTAAGGAAGAATATACTTGCCATAGAGGGAGTGTAACGAAGGTTCACGAGATTGATTCCTGGGATGGCGGGACTGTCGTATGAGAAGAGATTGAGTAAACTAGGCCTGTATTCTCTTGAATTCAGAAGAATGAGGGGGGATCTCATTGAAGCATACAAAATTATTACAGGGCTTGATAGGGTGGATGCTGGGAGAATGTTTCCCTTGGCTGGGGAGTCTAGAACCAGGGGGCACAGCCTCAGGATAAAGGGTAGGCCACTCAGGACTGAGATGAGAAGAAATTTCTTCACACACAGGGTGGTGAATCTTTGGAATTCTCTACCTCAGAGGGCTGTGGAGGCTCAGTCATTGGGTATATTCAAAACAGAAGTCGATAGATTTCTGACTAGTAAAGGCATCAAGGGATATGGCGATAGGGCTGGTGAATGGAGTTGAGGCAGATCATCAGTCATGATCTCATTGAATGGCGGAGCAGGCTCGAAAGGCCGAATGGCCTACTCCTGCTCCTATTTCTTATGTTCTTATGTTATGTTCTTGAGGGTCCTGTTCTTTAATTTAGCTCCTAGTTCTTGGTACTTCTGTATGTTGTTGTTCCTAATGTGAACCACAACGACTGGACCCTCCCTCTTCTCCAATATCTTTCAAGCTGGTGTGAGATGTCCCTCACCCTGGCACCAGGCAGGCAACATACCATGTGGGACTCTCAATCTTGCTTACAAAGGATGTTATTTGTCCCCCTAATTATTGAATCCTCTACAACTACCACATTACGCTTCCCCTCGTCTTCCTCCTCCCCACTTTGGACAGCCTCCTGCTCCAAGGTGTCCTGGTGCGCATTCTGGCTGTCCTTCTGACAGTCTTTATCCTTATCCTCACAGGTAGCAACTACATTGTACCTGTTGAATAGGATCAGTTTCTACGGATCCTTTTTCTCTATCTCACCAGGGTTCCCCTTACTCTGCATACTATCGATCACACTTCTCTATGAGGTGTGACCAAGTCTGGAGCAAACTGTCCAGATACTGCTCCCCCTCCCTTATGTGTCGGACTCGCACTCCAGCTCAATGACTCTGAGCCGGAGAGATTCGCGACACAGACATCCACTGCAGATGTGTTCGCTCGGGACAGGCTCGCTATGCACAAACTCCCACATACTGCAGTTTACACACACAACCTGCTCTGCCATATCTTAATCTAGATTATTTATATCTACTTAAGTTTTTTTTTTAACACAATAACTTGCTCTAAGTGCCAAAACACTGGAAAAACTTTAAATGCCTCTATTTATTAGACTAGTGTCTAAACTTACCAGAAATAAACTTGCACTTGTCCCTGTCTGACCCAGGGAAAAAAAACTAACCAGCTACTCGCCAATCAGCTCCTTCCCTTGCAGTGACTTCATTTTAGGCGTTTTTACCTCTCTCCCAGACCCTCTTGCTCCCTCACCTCTGGGTTCTCCGATTCTTGAACTTAGAACCGTCAGATTCTGCTGCTCCTTCCTTAGAGTCCTTGGATTCTGTGGCTCCACTCCTTTTGATTTGGATGTGAGAAACTGCCTACCTCCTCCACCGAATTCCTGCTATCACCAAATTCATCCACTCGGCTTGTGATCCACTCCGATTGCAATTCACCCAGCTCTGTCTCTAAGCTCTGTGCTTTTGGGAAAGGTTTAGGGATGGAATTCCAGAGCTTAGGGCCGAGGCAGCTGAAAGCATGGCCGCCAATGGTAAAATGATTTAAAATAGGGGATCCTCGAGATCAGAATTGGAGGAGCGCAGAGATCTCGAGGGTTGTAGGGCTGGAGGAGGTTACAGAGATAGGGAGGGGCAAGGTCATGGAGTGGTTTGAAAACAAAAATGAGAATTTAAAAAAACCATGGATGCAGTCCCCAGCAAGGTAAGTAAGTAATGGTGGGGTGGGGGGAGAAATAAGAGAAATCTGAATGGGGGGAGGCCCTAATTATCCTTGTTAAGCCAGGAGGAGCCCAGATTTTGCGGTCATTGGCGAAGTGATGGCGCTCACCGCTGACCTCGAAGAAAGCTGCCAACAAAGATCTACTGATTACTGTGGCGTCGATTTTGCCTCACCCGAGGTTAAGTTGAACTGACACCAAGTCTAGGGGATCTCCAGCATCCAGCAGCAGTGATGTCATCAAGCTGGCTAAGCAGCCAAACACATTGAAGAATTCTCACAGACAGCAAACCAGGAAGAAAATTGCACTGATTTTCCTTCATGTTTTAATCATTTTACAGAGAGCAAAACAAAGATAGGGACATACATATGAGATTAAGGTAGAAGCTGAAATATAGTATTTTAAAAAACAATTCTAAAAAGCCATGGAATTTTTATCATAATGGAAAAATTTGACATTCCACAAATATAAAATTAGTTTTTCAGGGCCAGCACAGTTGTTCAGCAGTAATTATGACTCAGTATGCCAATAAAAATCCATTACACCTCATTCAACAAGGCTTAACTTTCTGGGGTTTTTAAGAGCGATATTGCTGCTTTTGTTACCTCCAGACTTGACTTCTCCAAAGCCCTCTTTGCCAGTTTCCCAAGCTCTACCCTACACAAACTTCAACTTGTCCAATTTTCCAAGCCCCACCCCAAACAAATTTCAGCTTGTCTGCATACTGTCCTGCGGTATTCCCACTTGCTTATTGTCCACTAGCTCGCTGTTCCTCAACACATTGAATTCAAAATCCTCATCCTCATTTATAAATCACTCCATAACCTTCCTTCACTCTGTCTGTGCAACCTGCGCCAGTCCTACATACCAACCATGCCCTTCAGTTTTCTGACTGTGACTCTCCTGTGCAATCACCCTCAACTAAATCATTGCGGGAGAGAATTCAGCCACCTTGGCCCTATTTTCTGGAACCCCCTTCCTATACCCCTTCACCTTTCTACTGTTTCTTCCCACCTACATCTTTTGTCAATGCTTTTGTTACTCTTCTCACCTTTTGTTACTCATTATTTGTTCCTTCTCTGTGTAGCACCTTGGGATCATTTTCTACAATAAAGATGCTACATAAGTAAGAGTTGTTGTAGAACTATCCATCCTATAGCTATCTCCACTCATGGTATCTATTGACCTTTCCACAATACATTCTGGTGAACCACACCAGCACTATCTCCTGTACCTATGAGAAGTCCTTTAATTTACAGGAAAAATTACTTTTAGATACTAGAAGGATAATCTAGAAAATTAGTAATTAGTAGGTGTTAAATCCGTGAATCTTGATGTATGGTGTCCTTCAATAAATAGACAGAGACGGCAGATGAACAATCAACAGGTGTTTACTGGATGAGGGTTACTCTAAAACTAACAGTACAGATCCCTACTCAGAGTTTATATACAGGTGTGGTCACTGCCGGTACTACAGTATCCAGGAGCTGTAAAAGTAGTTCTCCCCTTAAAGGTACATACACTACAATTCCTCCCCTTTTAGATTAACAGTACTATAACATTCATTTAACAGTTAACACTTTTAATATGCAACATTAACTGAAAATAGTCCATTTATAAATTCAGTCTTTGGGGCGGCTTCCTGATCCTTTCTGGATAGCGCCTTTCCTGAGTGTCTTGCTCTTGGTGCAGAGGCGATTCTGGCCCCCTGTCGTCGGTTGGTTCATCAGCTTCCGATGCTACTGTTTCTGGGGTAGATGCTACCTGTATGTCGGGTTCATCACCAGGTACGCGAGACATGGGGTTGACTCCACTCCTGGATCTGGTCGACATGGCATCTCACAATGTTCTCCCCAACATCCACTGTGTACATTAGTGGCCCCTGCCGTGTGCATATCGTTCCTGGTTGCCATTTCTCTGTTCGGTAGTCGCGGGCCAAGACTGGTTGTCCTACATTGAAGCTCCTTGTCGGCTTCTCATTGATGTGCTGGAATTGCTTATTCTCAACATTTCTTCGTACATTTGGCCTGAGCAAATCCAGATGAGATCTCAACCTTCGGTTAAAGAACATCATGGCCGGGGCCTGGTTGGTAACTGCATCTGTCGCATTTCTGTAGGCTAACAGGAAATTGTCCACCTTATGCTGCAGTGGAATGTCGTCATCGCACATGACCCTTACTGCCTTTTTAAAGGTTTGTACGAACCTCTCAGCCAATCCATTTGTGGCTGGATGATACATGTGGCATGTGTAATGCCTTACCCCATTCCTTCTCTCAAATTTCCGAAACTCTTCGGACACAAACTGTGGTCCGTTATCAGAGCAAATCTGCTCTGGCAAGCCGTTCCTGGCAAATATGGTCCGTAGGACTGTAATCGTTTTCTGCGTGGTGGTGGAGGACATTTTGATCACCTCAGGCCATTTCGAGTACGCATCCACGGCTATTAAGAACATTGAGTCCATGAATGGACCAGCAAAATCAATATGCACCCGTTGCCATGGAGAGGAGGGCCACTCCCATGGGTGTAGAGGGGCATGCGGTGGTGCATTTTGGACCTTCTGGCATCCTGAGCAGCTCTTTGTCAGGTCCTCGATTTGCTGATCGATCCCCGGCCACCACACATAAGCCCTAGCAAGGCTTTTCATTTTCACCCCTCCCAGATGGCCTTCGTGAAGCTCATTGAGCACTCTCTCCCTTAACTTGGGTGGAATTACCACTCGGGATCCACACATCAAGGTCCCCTGGCATACTGACAGCTGTTCTCTTCTGGATGAGAATGCTGGCAACAGTGAGTAGCCATGTGTTGGCCATCCCTTCACCGTCAAATCATATACCCGAGACAGTGTCGGGTCATTTCGGGTCTCCTCTATATCCGCGTTAGTTACTGGCAAGCGTTCAGTTATAGTCGAATAAAATATTTCGACAGGGTCCACTGCTGGTGCTTCCTCCGCAGTAGGCAGTGGCAGGCGTGATAGCCCATCAGCGTTTCCATGCTGTTTCGTGCCCTTATACTCGATTTCATATTGGTTCGCCCCTAGAAAAAGGGACCATCTTTGTAGCCGTTGCGCAGTCATCACCGGAACGCCCTTCTTTGGATTAAAGATGGAGACAAGTGGTTGGTGGTCAGTCAGCAAGGTGAACTTCTGCCCGTGCAGATAGTGGTTGAACTTTTTCACTCCCCACACTAGGCTGAGGGCCTCCCTGTCAATCTGGGCGTAGTTACGCTCGGCTGAGGTTAGTGACCGAGACGCAAAGGCTACTGGCCTCTCCAAGCCATCCGGGAATTTGTGCGACAGCACCGCTCCAATACCATAGGGTGATGCATCACACACCAACCGAATTGGTAGTGCTGGGTTGAAATGAGCCAACACCTCTTTTGATGTGATCAATTCTTTGCACTTCTGGAAAGCTCGTTTACATTCGTCATTCCACTTCCATGGTACCCCCGTTTGTAGTAGGGTGTTCAGTGGGTGTAGTACTGTAGACAAATTCGGCAAGAACTTATGGTAGTAGTTCACCAGCCCGAGGAACGACCTCAGTTGTGACACATTTTCCGGTGCTGGAGCCTTGACTACTGCCTCAATCTTTTCAGGGGACTTATGTAACCCCTCTTCATCAATAACGTGGCCACAATACGAGATCTGCTTCTGGAAAAACTCGCATTTGTGGCGATTAGCTCGGAGCCCATATTCCTTCAATCTAGTGAGCACCTGCTCCAGGTTGGCAAGGTGATCACTGTCATTTTCGCCCGTGACCAGGATGTCGTCCAAATAACACTGGGTCCCTGGAATCCCTTGCAGGACTTTGATCCATTGCCCTTTGCCAAATAGCCGGAGCTAATGCTACCCCGAACACCAGCCGGTTGTATTGGTAGAGACCTTTGAGTGTTGATCGTGAGGTACTGTTTCAAGGCTTCTTCTACCTCCATTTGCAGGTACGCCTGGGCCAGATCAATCTTAGTGAAGCATTTTCCTCCAGATAGCGAGGCGAAAATATCTTCAATCCGCGGAAGCGGATATTGTACCGTGTGAAGGACTGGGTTCACTGTCACCTTAATGTCCCCACAGATGCGAACCTCCTTTGGTTCCCCAGGCGTATTACTCAACGACCTCTTCATTACAGGAACGATGGGTGTAGCCCACTCGCTCCAGTCCACTTTGGACAGTACTCCAGAACGTTCCAAACCTTCCAGCTCTGCTTCGACGGCTGGGCGGATCGCATAAGGCACCGGTCTGGCCTTAAAAAAAACTTTGGGCTTGCATTTTCCTCTATTTTGATCATCGCTGTTATGCCTTTTAGTGTTCCGAGTCCCTCCTGGAACACTTCTTGTGCGTCAGTTAGCATTTTTGACAGTCGTCCAGGTGTGACGTCGTCATCCTTTTTGGCATCTACCGTCAGTGCTTGTATGGAATGCCAATCTAACCGTATCTTCCGGATCCATTCACGTCCTAGTAGTGGTGGTCCTCCATCTGGCAATACATATAGGTCCATTTTTGGTGTTTCCTTGCCGTTGTATATCACGTTCACCCTTATTTTTCCTTTGGGGTAGACTTTTTGCCCCGTGTATGTCTTCAAGACAATCTCTGTATCTCTCAAGGGTATATGTGAGAATAGCCGCTTGTAGTCCCTTCGATTTATGACTGTTAGGGCTGATCCTGTGTCCAATTCCAGTTTCACTTGGACTCCGTCTACCTTGAGCATGACCCAGATAGTTTGGTGATCCTCCATTTTGATTACATTATAGTTTCAGACAACCCAGCTCCTTGCTTCCGGAGTCTGTATCACTTTTCTGTTCGTCTGCACTACTCTCCGTCCCCTTATGTACCTTTTTGTACTTCTCCTGTGGAGATTTCTTGCTGCTGGTTTTCTTTCCCGACCTGCAGACTCTTGCTATGTGTCCTACTTTTCCACACTGTCTGCACACTTGGTCCTTGAACCAACAATCCTTATGGTCATGTGTTGTTCTGCCGCAGCGATAACACTTCACTGCTCCATATGACATTTCCTTTGTGCCATATTCTTGCAATCTCCGTTGTATCTCTGCAGCGCCCCGTGCGGCTGCTTCGTGTGATACTGCCATGCTGAAAGCCTTGTCCAGCGTAAGATCCTTTTCTGATAGAAGCCGTTTCTGTGTTCCTTCACTTTGAAGCCCACACACAAACTTGTCCCTTAAAGTATCTGCTAGTCCCGTTCCAAACTGGCAGTGTTTCGACAGCTTGCACAGTTCCGTTAAATACTCAGCATTACTTTCGTCTTTATGCTGGTTCCTTTTGTGAAACTTAAATCTTTCTGCTATCAGCAGCGGTGTGGGGTTTAAGTGGTCCTGTAGGATTGCCACTATGCTTTCAAAATCCTTTTCCACTGGCTTCTCTGGGGTTACTAGGTTTTCGCAGTAAGCCATATGTTTTTGCACCCATGGAATTCAACAATACCAGTGCTTTCCTGGCATCTGGCACTTCATTCGCCTTGCAGTACACTTCTATGCGTTCTCCATATGTCGCCCAATCTTCGACTTCATTGTCGAACGCTGTGACACTGCCACTCTTCGGCATCCCTGGGTGTGGTTAGACTGGCTCAAAATGGCGTCTCCCGCGCTCTCCCTTCTCCGCTGCGGCTCAAAAATGGCGTCTCCCGCACTCTCCCTTCTTCTCCGCTGCAGCTCAAATGGCGTCTCCCGCGCTTTCCTTTCTTCCCTGCGGACGCTGCTCAGCCCTTGAACACTGGCTGCGCTCTGCGCGTTTTCCTGCGTGCCTCTCTCGTTGACGCCGCTCGGTCCTGAACCCCGGCTGCGCCTTGTGCGCTTTACCCTCTCTCTTTTTTTCCGTCGACGCCGCTCGGTCTTCAACCCCGGCTACGCCCTGTGCGCTTTACCCTCTCTCTTACCCCGTTGACGCTGCTCGGCCTTTTTCTGTGCCGTCGGTCGGCTCCAGCCGCCGCTGTCCAGGAAGGGTCTGCGCCGTACCTGTTGCCAGCCCGTTGCGCTGGATCGTCGTGACTGGAGAACCAAGCCCAGCTCTCCACAGCCTCCTCTGCGATGCTCAAGTCTTCTCTGGATGGTCGACGCCCGTAGTTCTGGACTCGGCCTTCTTTCACTGTTCTCCAGGAGCGAATCCCTGGGAGGTGATGCAGAGTTGCAGGTAGGTTTGAATCCACTCGTCGCCATTGTTAAATCCGTGAATCTTGATGTATGGTGTCCTTCAATAAATAGACAGAGACGGCAGATGAATAATCAACAGGTGTTTACTGGATGAGGGTTACTCTAAAACTTACAGTACAGATCCCTACTCAGGGTTTATATACAGGTGTGGTCACTGCCGGTACTACAGTATCCAGGAGCTGTAAAAGTAGTTCTCCCCTTAAAGGTACATACACTACAGTAGGAAAATGAGGAAAAAATAAGGAAGAAATATCACCTGACAGTCTCTCGGATGCTAATGTTTTATATATTTTTTAATCAGCGTCAAAAGATAAATAGCTAGAACCAGGTTTCTTATGTGTACAGTAACTTTTTTAATTCATTCTCAGGACATGAGTGTGCTGGCAAGGCTGACATTTATTGCCCCACCCTAGTTGTTCTTAGGTGGGGCTGGGCCGGCATTTGGAACTGCTGCAGTGCTTGTGGTGAAGGCACTCTCTTTAGCAGTTTGATACAACTGTGGCTTGCTCGGTCACTTTAGAGTGCAGTTAAGAGTCAACCACATTGGTTTGGGACTGAAGTTTCATATAGACCAGACTGGGATAGGATGACTAGTTTCCATGACTAGTTGCATTTTTACAACAATCCAAAAGCTTCATGGTCACTTTACTGATGCGTAGCTTTTTATTCCCAGATTTTTTAAGCTGAGTTCAAATTCTTAAACTGCCATGGTGGGATTTGAACTCGCGTGCTCTGGATTATTAGTCCAGGCCTCTCGATTACTAGACCCTTAACATAACCACTAAGCAACCTAACCTATTATATATATTTTTAAAGCTATTAAATGTTTAAAAAAAAATGTAATAGGTTAGGGCTTCCACTCAGCAAGTTTATCTAGTGAGTAGCTGGATCATATACTCCATGAAGACCCCAGGCTTGGTCCCAGGGGAGATTTTATTGTGCCTCAGCATTCCTGGGATAGGGAGAAGAAAATCAAATTGGGACCCCTGGTTACTATCTAGTGACCCCGCCTGGAAGTGTGTGCGTGCATGCAGGCTGAGAACAGAAGCTGGTTCTGCTGTGGTGCTACACCACATGGGTGAATAGCCTACTGATATTCACTTGCTGAGGCTCGCACATGAATAATGGCCACTTGGGTAGAGTATGTGGAACTGTACTCCTGCAAACATTCAATTTTTCAAGAGAAAGAAAATTATTTAATTTTTTTATTCGTTTATGGGATGTGAGTGTCGCTGGCAAGGCCAGCATTTATTGCCCATCCCTAATTGCCATTGAGAAGGTGGTGATGAGCCGCCGCCTTGAACCGCTGCAGTCCGTGTGGTGAAGGTACTCCCACAATGCTGTTAGGGAGGGAGTTCCAGGATTTTGACCCAGCGACGAGGAAGGAACGGTGACATACTTCTAAGTCAGGATGGTGTTGGAGGGGAACTTGGAGGTGGTGGTGTTCCCATGCGCCTGCTGCCCTTGTCCTTCTAGGTGGAAGAGGTCACGGGTTTGGGAGGTACTATAGGTTTTTAAGAACTAAGTACCAGAAAACAATTCTTACATTATGCAGTATTATTTTGGTAGACAGTAGTTCCTATGTTCTGACCTATGTTCCCTGTAATTTTTTTGAAACGCCGGCTGCGCAGGTTCCCTGGAGCAGTGTGCGGTCATGCAGCCGCACACCTTACAGGGAACACTGCTTCTGATGTCATAATGTAAATGTCAAGACAATGAATACCCATATAAGCACAGGCAGTAACCATAGGTGAAACAGTACTTACCCATTTTGCGGACAGGTGGTTGGCAGTGATTAAGCATGAACCTATCTCATTTATTGTGATAAGATCAGTTCTGTAGTTTTGTGTTAAACTTTAACTGATTGAACTTATCTCCTCCGGTGGTTGGATGTGCTTATCACTGTTAAATAATGTACAGTAGTAAAACTGAATTATGAGTAATATATTAAACCATATAATTAGGAGTTGGTATGGTGGCACAGTGTGTTGGAGGTCCAAAGTGCTTTCCCACAAAACAGCACCTTTTTAGGCCTGCACTTTTCTACTTGTATGTTCTTGCACTTGGTCGTGTTGTCAGGAAGATGCTCGTGGAATCCAAGTAGCTCACGAAGGGAGTGAAAATCAGCGGGATAGCTGTTTTCAGTGGCTCTCACAGAACTACTCTTAGCCTGAAAGAATAATGCCTGCTCACTCTTTTAGCTAATACATAATGCAGACAAATGGGAAAGAGTGCAAAATTGTTATACTTTTTAACAGAAAAATTAGTCACATGGCTTGGTAGCTCTTATTGCAGTGGGCTCCAGCCTCAACTGCTGTTCAAACTCTATTGCTATTACTAAAGTAATTTTATCAGCTCTCAAGTGGTTTGATGGAGCAATCTATTGTAAAGAGGGAGAGGAGTAAATATTGATGCATGCTAATGCACTAACCCTCATTTGTGTTATCCTATATACTGAGCAGCATCAATGCCCATTGCAGAGCATTCCAGAACTCAGTTTGTTTTGTTGTCCTAGTTGAAGTGTGGAGGACAAAAGGCATCGCTTTGCCTACCAATTTTCCCCTATACTCCTCCTGTCCAGAAGACAGTCTTTTGTGCTGCAGCAGGTTTCAACAGATGGAACTCTGGGAGCAATGCAGCTGAGACCAAACCTGCCCTTGCCCAACCTACATTTATAAAGATTGCCAGCAGGGGTCAGTGATTTAGCAATTGGGACCTGATTTTTCTGATTGTTGCCCTCCCTGTCCTTGCCCAGGAGCCCTAGTTGAGATTGGCTAATTGAGAACACACCATGGATCAGTCTTGCAACCTTCCTACTTTATATGGTTCAATATAGGATTACCAATTCTGGTTGGATGTATTCCTGGAGGCTTGGTCATGTAATATTTGATCACATGACCACCTCCAGCACCACCCTGTTTACAATCAATATATTTTAAAAAATCTTTTGCAGGGTGCACGCCACCTGCTCACAAACCTTACTTCCTCTTGTTCCTTTTTTCTGTGAATGCCAACACTGCAGTAAATGTTTGCTTTGTTGATCTTTCATGGCATTTTTGCAATTTTCTGCAAAATAGCAGAGGAAGTAACGAATACAGGAATTCCTTCCCCACTGATTTTCCTTGTGACTCAGTTCTGTCTCCCCAAGCATTTCTTGTGCAAACAAGTAAACAAAACAGAATTTTTTAAAGACTCTTGGGAAGGAGCAATATATAGCAATATAAGCAGGATCAGATTGTTCTAAGGCATGTTATAAAGAGACTGCACTGTACTAAATGCCTAACTGATCACAGGAAATGTTGAATACAAGCTTAACAATGACACTCTATCCCTCATAAGCATAAAAGCAATTGAACTGCCCTGCAGAAATACCATTATAACCCCTAATCCAAACTAACAGTACTGCACAATAGAGCAGGCCAGAGCCTGTTATGTCACTCTGGACTGCTATTAGTGCAAATCATAGGTATAAAAGTAATTTCTCCACAAAACTAAATCAGTACCGTTCGCCGGCAGATCTATGATACTGAAAATGAGGAATGAAGATTCTTTTTTTAAAAAGGAGCTTCTCTCCCATCCCCTAATGGCTGGAACTTGACACTGCTGCAAGGCACTGTCCCACAATACCAGATGTCTTATTATTTCTTACTGCACGGGGATTATCTGCTTGGATTAAGCTTGGGGGTTGTTCTTTGAGCAGTTATTGGTGGATTTCGGATTTATCTACCAAGTGCAGCTCCGGACTATAGAGGAGCGCAGGGCCGAACTGCCAATAGAAAGTACTTTTCTCTCTCAGTGCCCGGGAAATTGCTCCTCCGCTCCTGGGAGACTCCCAGCCAATCTGGAAGGGTTGGCAACCCCAGCACACCAAGTGGCACATATCCTGACTCAGCCATTGGGAAACTGAAATTATCATGTTTTTTTAAGTTTCATCATAATGTAAAAGGGGTTAGCAGTTAATGTAGTTGACCAGATTTCTATTTGAGCTGTGGCAGTGGTGCAGGACACAGTGCAGCCTGCAACCTACCGTCAGTTCCTATTCTCAGCTGTGACGATCTGTAAAAGTGCTGGACAGAAAAAATCCACGTCCCACTCCCCCGCCCTTTCCCTGTAGCCCTGCACATTTTTTTCTTTCAGGTACTTATCCAATTCTCTTTTGAAAGCCACGATTGAATCTGGCTCCACCACCCTTTCAGCCAGTGCATTCCAGATCCTAACCATTCGCTGAGTAAAGTTTTTTCTCATGTCGCCTTTGGTTCTTCTGCCAATCACTTTAAATCTGTGTCCTCTAGTTCTCAACCCTTCTGCCAATGGGAACAGTTTCTCTCTATCTACTCAGTCTCATGGTTTTGAACACCTCTATCAAACCTCCTCTCACTCTTCTCTGCTCTAAGGAGAACAACCCCAGCTTCTCCAGTCTATCCATGTAACTGAAGTCCCTCATACCGGGAACCATTCTTGTAAATCTTTTTTGCACCCTCTCTAAGTCCTTCACATCCTTCCTAAAGTGTGGTGCCCAGAATTGAACACAGTGCTACAGTTGAGGCCAAACCAGTGTTTTACAAAGGTTCATCATAACTTCCTTGCTTTTGTACGCTATGCCTCTATTCATGAAGCCCAGGATCCCGTATGCATTTTTAACTGCTTTCTCAACCTGCCCTGCCACCTTCAACGATTTGTGCACATATACCCCCTTTAAAATTGTATAGTTTATATTTGCCTCTCCTCATTCTTCCTACCAAAATGTATCACTTTGCACTTTTCTGCGTTAAATTTCATCTGCCACATGTCCGCCCAGTCCACCAACCTGTCTATGTCCTTTTGAAGTCTATCACTATCCTCCTTACTGTTCAATATACTTCCAAGTTTTGTGTCCTCTGCAAATATTGAAATTGTGCTTTGTGCACCCAAGTCCAAGTCATTAACATATATCAAGAAAAGAAAAGCAGTGGTCCTAGTGGTCCCTGGGGAACACCACTTTCCTCCAGTCTGAAAAACAACCGTTCACTACTACAGCTGCCACTGTCCCTTTTATTCATTCCATGGGCTTCAACTTTGCTGGTAAGTCTATTATGTGACACTTTATCAAACACCTTTTGAAAGTCCATGTACACCACACCAACCGCATTGCCCTCATCAACACTCTCTCTTACCTCATCAAAAAACTCAATCAAATTAGTTAAACACGATTTGCCTTTAACAAATCCGTGCTGGCTTTCCTTAATTAATCCACACTGGTCCAAGTGACTGTTAATTTTGTCCCGGATTATCATTTCTAAAAGCTTCCCCACTACAGAGGTTAAACTGACTGGCCTGTAGATACTGGGTTTATCCTTGCACCCTTTTTTGAACAAGAGTGTAACATTTGCAATTCTCCAGTACTCTGGCACCACCCCCGTATCTAAGGAGGATTGGAAGATATTAATAGGTGGGGACTTGGATGTTGATCTCAGCGGAGAAGTGTGTGAGTTGGAACTTGAAATTTAGAGAGGGTTGACTCACAACATTAGTAAAACTCATTGTGCGGGTGGCGGGGAGGGGGAGATGGGGAATTCTGTTCTGTGGTAAATAAAATCTGAACACTGAATATTTTCTTCATATAATGTCTGATTTAATTTACTAAGTACCATTGTTCATGGATAAGGATTTGACCTTATTGAATCTCAATGCTGCTGCTGCTAGCAGAGATATATATGAAAAGCATCAAAAGATCAATATAAAGTTACAACCTCCATTAAATTTAGAGGATAATTCTTAGGGTTGTGTAACAGACTGGAGGGATGCTGTGTATCTGTCCGTCTCTAATACACAACCTTGCACCAATTGCAAGTGGTATGGTACTGTAAATCCTTAAAGTTTGAAATTTGTATTTTGATGTGTGGTGTATAGTAGGTAGCTCTTGCATTGTGTTATCAGTGTACTGTACATATCTGACTTTGAAAGCCTTGAACAAGCAGAGGTAAAAGTACACAGTCATGGGATCAGCCTCATGAGTCATACCTTCAGACCTCGCTCTGTGTAGCTGAAGATTCAGACGGGCTGGCGTGTTTTAATACCAAAAATAGGAAGACAAAGGATCAAGTGAATGGCCACTGTCAATAAGTACTGTGTGGTATTTCAGTGCATGTGCTGGACACCAATAACTCTGCCTGACCTTGAGGTAGGTGCTACAGTAAATAAGGTTGATTTTGGCATTTTAAGTAGCTGTTTTTTTTTGCTCTATCCTCTGCAATGATTAGTTACTAGTTAGTTACTAACTGCATTTAAAAGAAGTGACTAAATGAAATGGTACAAAAGATTAGAAAAGAACAGTATATTATTAGTTAGAATAAAACATTTCTCCCTCAGCTTTAGCAAATGTTCACAGTTAATGGCTGTTAAGTGGCTTCTAATGTAATGGATGAGATTTATTTACTGCTTAAATCAGGCATTTAACAAGTAACTATCTCTTTAACTGTACATAACGCTTATACCATCATGATTATGTAAAAACACCATTAAAGCCGAGGTTTTGCCTCTGAGCCACACCAACCAGTAAACCCCCAGGTTCAATAACCACTCTTGAGTCAGCTAATCTCAGCTGGCAGAGTGGTAGGGGGACTACAATTAGCTGCAGCTCAACTGGGTTAGGGCATTGAAAATCCACTCGGGTTCCCATCCCTGATCACTGTATAGCAACCCCTACTGAAAGTATGCATGTGAACAGGGGATCTTGCTTCGGTGGGGTGCTCTTCACCGTTGGATATCCTGCTGATATTCAACTCGCATATGCATAATTAGTTGATCGAAGGTGCCTGTGGAAATTTCCAAGTGAGGACATCAAAGCCTGCAGGAGAGGAGAGAAAATTGGGGGGCGGGGAAGAAAACAAAGGTGAAAGTTGCTTGAATTCCTCGCCACCACTGCTGAATGCAAATTTAAGAATATTTTTTAATGTTTGCTGTGCCACAATTGGGTAGGTTTTTTAACACACGCACACTGCAGTATTTGTTTTCCTTTTTCTAGTACCTGTAGATCTACATGGAATTTTATAGATACAAGACAAAATGTATTTTAAAGTAACCATCTATTTTTTTTTTAGATCTTAAATTGTTTCCTCCTGATTCTTTTTGAAATGTTATTAATGCTACCTTTTGGAGAACCACATCTAAAACAGTCCAACAATATTGTGGCTGCTCCTTTAGCCAGCCATTTATAGTGCAGGGAAGTTTCTACTATAAATGGTAACTATTTCCCCCCAGTGGTTGGATAATTTCTATAGGTTCTTTTTGGCAACTTTCTCCCCCATGTTTCCTAAGGCTTTGTCCCCTGCTAGGGTATGACTTCATGGGTGCCCGTTATCCAATGATACCTTGCCAGTAGCAATTATTCATGTGTCAGTTATACAATGTGTGTTGCCACTCTGTTTGACCATGGAGACCTCTTAGCTAAACCACTGCTACAGGAAAACTACTTTACCCATTTGCCGGGAGAAGGGTTGGACGTATTCAGCCTTCCAGCAAAACATGGCAAGCCGCTTTGTATTTATGGTATGATCATTGGAATGGGTTCTAACTACCTTTTAGGTGTGCACTGCCTCTGAAAGAATAAATGCTATTTTATCTGTATTCAGTTTGCTGTCAACTTCACCAGGTGCTGTCGTCAGTATGCTGTGAATGTAAATGTGTTATAAAATATCATTAACAATTGACTAGTTTTTTAAAAGTCTGCTTTATAAATCCGCTTGAGTGCACAACCAATGAACGCATCTGTTATACAAAAGCACCATGGTGTAGATGTTCCAACTTGTCACACGGGCTTAAAACTGGCATTGCGGATCGATGATAATTCTAGAAACTGCCTGATTTTCATTTCTATGGGCGGCACTGCCAGTTTTACACTTATGCAGCAAGTTGAAAATCTACCCTCATAAATCAGGACTACCTAAGTGCTAAGAATCTATTTAGTACAATGAAACAGGAAACTCATTTTATCGGTATTTTTGGCATATACTCAAGGAATTGAAATAGACTGCTACTAAATAACAGTTCTATAGTGGTAAAATCTTTCTTAATGCCTTACACACTTCATTGTGATGCCAAGATGCACAACATCGGTATTTATTTCCTTGTATCTCTTCTCTCCCGCCCCTCCAAACCCAAATAAGCATTTGGCTTATACCTGTTAAATGTATCCCTAAGTACACAGTTGGCTTGGATCTGCCTGTACTGGCTCTGGTCTGCTTGCACTGCATGTTATCTACATTTTTAAATTACCAGACTTTAAAAGCTATTTAAAATCAACAATGTAATATCTGTGTACCTGAGCAGATTTAGACGATATGTGGTGGATCCTGTGATGCACATTTTCTCAGATCTGTAAATCTATTAGTCTTTGTTTTTGTGTGCAAGTGTCTGTCCTTGCATATATCAGCTGTTGGACATTGAGATGTTTGTACAACCAAAAAGAAATATGATTTTATTTTTTTATTGCTATTATTACGCTGATGTGTGGACAATCTAGAGTTTGTAACTCTAGGAAGAAGTAATGCTAATAAAGATGATGACACTCAGTGTTCACATTTGAAAGGTTTCTTCTGAAGACCAGTGGAGGAAGCCATTACCTTTCCAGGAAGAAGGAAAGGCAGATGCACAAAAGGTTGGACAAAGAAGGTGGAACTCCGGGAAAGGCAGGCAGCGACAACGACCCCTTTCAGACTATGGTCAGTTTGCCAGCAGGAAGTTCTCTATCCCGGAGAATGGTGTTCCTATTCAACCTCAAAAAATGGACCTTGCAGAGAATGAAGACACAACTGAGGCCTCTTGTGCTGACTCCCAGCCACAGAAATGTGCCACTGTTCAGCACCATAGAAACCGAAAAAGAAGACCAATCTCTGTAATTGGTGGAGTCAATATCTATGAGAGTAATCAGTCTGTGGAAATGGAGGACCTTCTTACAGTACAAGTAAGATGACTCTCTTTTGCTGCCTCTTCTGCGCCAAAATCAAACTTTTCTTCTTTGCCTGCTTCATCACTTCATCTTTGGTTGAAAATTTTGCTTCAATTCAAGAGGCTCTAGTATAGAATGTGGGCTATATCCTGTCCTCCTTAACTCTTCTTCAGCCATTGGTGTACTTGCAAATACTCTTCCCCTTTTAGTACATTTTTGCCAATAATAGCTTGCCTAAAAATATTTGCTTTTCTGAGATGCACTTGAATTTCTTGCAGATCTCTTGCATTTAGTGCACTGTATTGCCAATATTTCCACTTGCAAAATTGCTGAATCTATGAATCTGATGATTAATGTGGTGCTTAAAAGTGAATTAGAAATCATGATTGTAATAGATATAGATTTCTTGCATTGTACCATCCGATGAACAGAGAGTAAATCCATTTCAGATATTTTAAAACTTAAGTCACGTGAAAGGTTATTTGATATTCATAATCCTTAAGAAGAATCCATAAAATTCCTCCTTTTAGTATGCCATATCAATAGGTCAAATGTTTTCAGTATTCTAAGAATATTGGAAGAATTATTACTGGCTTTAAATTATTGCCGGTATGGTGAATGTTTGCGTTGGTGAGAATTTGAACTTCAACACCTTCAATATAGATAGATTATTTCTACAGCAAAAACAAACCTCCATATGGTAACCAGTTTTGATTTTTAAACAAAAAGTAGTGTCCTAACATAAAGCGGCAAGTGACACAAATGTTCTTTCAGTAGAAAAGGGAAAAAGTTAGTGGTAGGAATATGATATAGGCCATCACAAGGTAAAATGGAGGTGGATGTACTGCTGTGGGAGGTCATCTGCTCTGGGCTGGAGAGGAACTTGCAGTGGAAGGGGGAGGAGCCAGTGGTCGTGGTCCATGTAGGTACCAATGACATAGGTAGATCTAGGAAAGAGGTTCTGCTGAGAGAGTATGAGCAGCTAGGGGCTAAATTAAGAAGCAGAACCTCAAGGGTGGTAATGTCTGCATTATTACCTGAGCCACGAGCAAATTGGCATAGGGTAAATAAAATTAGAGAGATGAATGCGTGGCTCAAAGACTGGTGTGGGAGAAGTGGGTTTCAATTCCTGGGGCACTGGCACCAGTACTGGGGAAAGTGGGATCTGTATCATTGGGACGGTTGTCACCTGAACCGTGCTGGGACCAGTGTTCTGGTGAGTCGTATAACTAGGGCGGTAGAGAGGGCTTTAAACTAAATATTGGGGGCATGGAATCAAATTTGGGAAGATGTGGTAATTCAAAGATTAGAGACAAGGCAATAGAGAAAGGTATTAATATGGGAAATGATAAATAGACCGTGACAGGAAGGGATAGAGAGTACAAATCTAAGAGTAAATCAACAGATAAGGCTTGAGGTTACAAAAATAATAAAAGGACAAAGCTAAAGGCTCTGCATCTGAATACACGTAGCATTCGAAACAAAACAGATGAACTGATAGCGCAAATAGAAATAAATAAATATGATCTGATAGCCATTACAGAAACATGGCTACAGGATGACAGATTGGGACCTGAATATTGAAGGGTACATGACATTTAGGAAGGTGGGATGTAGTCCAGGATGTAGAAGCAGTTTGGGTAGAGATGAGAAATAATAAAGGCAAGAAGTCACTTGTGGGAGTGGTGTACGGGCCCCCTAACAGTAGGATGGCGTATAAAGGAAGAAATAATGGGAGTTTGTCAGACGGGTACGGCAATAATCATGGGGGATTTTAATCTGCATATAGACTGGGAAAATCAGATGGGCAAAGGTAGCATAGATGAGGAGTTCATGGAACGTTTTCGGGATAGTTTCTTACAACAGCACGTTCTGGAGCCAACCAGTGAGCAGGCTATACTAGACCTGGTATTGTGCAACTAGATAGGATTAATTAATGACCTCATAGTGAAGGTGCCCCTAGGTAGCAGCGATCATAATATGATTGAATTTTACATTCAGTTTGAGATAGAGAAGAGTGGGTCCAAGACTAGTATTTTAAACTTAAATAAGGGCAATTATGAGGGCATGAAAGCAGAACTAGCTAAAGTGAACTGGCAAATTAGGTTAATTGATAGGTCAATCGATTTGCAGTGACAGACATTTAAGGGGCTATTTCAAAATACGCAGAATATATACATTCCAACAAAAAAGAAAAATTCCAAGGGGAGGACCCACCATCCGTAGTTAACTAAAAAAGTTAAAGATAGTATTAAACTTAAAGAAAAAGCATATAATTGCACAAAGATGGGTGGCAGGTCAGAAGATTGGACAGAATATAAAAAACAGCAAAGAATGACAAAGATTAATAAGGAGAGAAAAATTAGAGTATGAGAGAAAGCTAGCTAGAAATATAAAAACAGATAGTAAGAGTTTCTATAGATATTTTAAAAAGAGTTAACAAAGTGAGCGTTGGTCCTATAAAAAGTGAGTCTGGGGAATTAATAATGAAAAATAAGGAGATGGCAGTTGAATTGAACAGGTATTTTGCATCGGTCTTCACTATAGAGGATATAAGTAACATCCCAGAAATAGCTGTAAATCAGGAAATGGAAGGGAGGGAGGAACTCAAGAAAATTATAATCACCAGGGAAGTGGTACTGAGCAAATTGTTGGAGCTGCAGGCTGACAAGTCCTCGGGTCCTGATGGACTTCATCCTAGGGTCTTAAAAGAAGTGGCTAGTGAGATAGTTGATGCGTTGGTTTTAATTTTCCAAAATTCCCTAGATTCGGGGAAGGTTCCATCAGATTGGAAAATAGCGAATGTAACTCCTTTATTCAAAAAGGGAGGGAGACCGAAAGCAGGAAACTACAGGCCAGTTAGCTTAACATCTGTCATAGGGAAGATGTTAGAAGCTATTATTAAAGATGTTATAGCAGGGCATTTAGAAAAGTTCAAAGTAATCAGGCAGCGTCAACATGGTTTTGTGCAAGGGAAATCCTGTTTAACCGATTTATTGGAGTTCTTTGAGGAAGTAACATGTGCTGTGGATAAAGGGGAACTAGTGGATGTACTGTACTTAGATTTCCAGAAGGCATTTGATAAGGTGCCACATCAAAGGTTATTGCGGAAAATAAAAGCTCATGGCGTAGGGGGTAACATATTGGCATGGATAGAAGATTGACTAGCTAACCGGGAACAGAGAGTAGGCATAAATGGATAATTTTCTGATTGGCAAGATGTAACGAGTGGTGTGCCACAGGGATCAGTGCTGGGGCCTCAACTTTTTACAATTTATATAAATGACTTGGATGAAGGGACCGAAGGTATGATTGCTAAATTTGCTGATGACACAAAGATAGGTAGGAAAGTAAATTGTGAAGAGGACATAAGGAGGCTACAAAGGGATACAGATAGGTTAAGTGAGTGGGCAAAGATCTGGCAAATGGAGTATAATGTGGGAAAATGTGAAGTTATCCATTTTGGCAGGAAGAATAAAAAAGCATATTATCTAAATGGTGAGAGACTGCAGAGCTCTGAGATGCAGAGGGATCTGGGTGTCCTAGTGCATAATCACAAAAGGTTACTATGCAGGTACAGCAAGTAATTAGGAAAGCTAATAGAATGTTATTGTTTATTGCGAAGGGAATTGAATACAAAATTATACAGGACATTGGTGAGACCACATCTGGAGTACTGTGTACAGTATTGGTCTCCTTATTTAAGAAAGGATGTAAATGCGTTGGAAGCAGTTCAGAGAAGGTTTACTAGACTAATACCTGGATGGGCGGGTTGTCTTATGAGGAAAGGTTAGACAGGCTAGGCTTGTATTCACTGGAGTTTAGAAGAATAAGAAGTGACTTGATTGAAACATATAAGATCCTGAGGGGTCTGGACAGTGTGGATGTGGAGAGGATGTTTCCTTTTGTGGGAGAATCTAGAACTAGGGGTCACTGTTTAAAAATAAGGGGTCGCCCATTTAAGACAGAGATGAGGAGAATTTTTTTCTCAGAGGGTCGTGAGTCTTTGGAACTCTCTTCCTCAGAGGGTGGTGGAAGCAGAGTCTTTGAATATTTTTAAGGCAGAGGTAGATACATTTTTGGTAAACAAGGGGGTGAAAAGTTATTGGGGGTAGGCGGGAATGTGGAGTAATCAGATCAGCCATGATCTTATTGAATGGCGGAGCAGGCTCAAGGGACCGAGTGGCCTACTCCTGCTCCTAATTCGTATGTTTGTATGTTCGTATGAAAAAGATTAGTGCTGAGACCTCACTTTTAATATTGGGGGATTTTTATCTTCCTGACATAGACTGGGATTTATAGTGGGGACAATCTGTATGTGCAAGCGAGTTTATTGAACTACTTCAAGAATCTTTCCTTAAGCAGCAGGCAGGGAACCCACAAGGGGAAGCAATATTGGATTTGCTTGTAACAAATGAAGTGGAAGTAATGAGCCAAATTGAAGTAAGGAGCCATTTGAGATTGTGTGTTCATAAAGTTGTTTATTTTAAGGTGAAATGAGGACAGAACAGAAAATAAAAATTACGAAGAAATTGGATTTCAGCAAAGCAGACTTTGAGGGGTTGAAATTCTGTACAAAAGGGGGAAAAATGGTCAAAATTCCTTGTAATTCCTTGTCGATTTAATTTTGGTAAAAAGGTTGACATGAATATTTGTAATCGCATTGAGTTTTTTGCTAAAATTGTTAATGGAAGGAATTTCAGCCATCCAAGGAGAGGTAACCATGGCTGATTTTTCTTCTCACCCTAAGCATTAAAGCCAATTCAGGTGCCTTAACTACTATAGAATCATATAGCACAGAAGGAGGCCATTGTGCCTGTGCTGGCTCTTTGAAAGAGCTGTCCAATTTAGTCCCACACCCTCCCCTAACCCTGAAAATTAGTCCTCTTCAAGTACAACTGCCTATGGAATCTGATTCCACTACCCTTTCAGGTAGTGCGTTCCAGATCTTAACAACCCTCCGTGTGAAAAAGATTCTCCTCATTTCCCCTAACTAAGGTCAGCTAAGCACCTAGGAGGGATTGAATCTTGGAGCATCCTTGTCCATACAGCTCTGTAGCACACAGGGTGAATTTATACAATGTCATTTTTTAAAAACCAGCAAAGGATGACTAAAAAAAAATAATAGAGAGAAATGAATTATGAGAGTAAACTGGCAAGAAACATTAAAACAGAAAGTAAGAGCTTCTACAGGCATATAAAAAGGAAGAGAGTAGCTAAAGTAAACGTTGGTCCCTTAGAGGATGAGAATGGGGAATGGGGAAATGGCAGACTCTGAACAAATATTTTGTATCTGTCTTCACGGTAGAAGACACTAACAGCATCCCAATAACGGATAATCAACGGGCCACAGGGAGGGGGGAGCTAAAGACTATCATGAAGGAAAAAGTACTTGGTAAAATAATGGGACTAAAAGACGACAAGTCCCCTGGACCAGATGGCCTGCATCCCAGGGTCTTAAAAGAAGTGGCTGAAGAGATAGTGGATGCATTGGTTGCAATATACCAAAATTCCCTGGACTCTGGAGCGGTCCCAGCAGATTGGAAAACCGCAAATGTAACACCCCTATTAAGGAAGGCTTGATCCTTGGTTTGTGCTGAGTTAATTGATCTCAGCTACGATGTTGGGAGGGCTAATAAAATAGGCTAGGACGGGGAAAAATCATCCAGAAATTCTAGTCCAATCACTATATTGTCACCCCTGCTCGAAGGTGCGTGTGTGTGGACATCAGATCACCAGACTTGGATGTGAGGGCGTTATGGTATAAAGGCTTGCCAACACTCACTGTTTAGGTTCACATATGATTAATGGAAACTTAGGAAATGTACTGAAGGACAGCTGCCATCTATGGAACTGTATCCCAGCATTAATCAGCACTATAAGGCAGAGGAAAGAAGATTGATGCAAAAACAATGAAAAAAAGAAGCTCCTCTCCTGATGGTTTAGTCGGTAAATTAATTGTCTGGTGTGGTTCTGAGATTTGTAGATCAGAAGCTCTGAGAGTTGGTCCCCTTTGTATGCTGAGTTAGCTACCTCAGTTGGGGCAGCAGTTGAGATGCTACAGTTGGCTTCTGAATCCTTGGGTAGGAATGGAAAAGCAAGTCAGCAATCCTGCTCCTGATTTCTATCTAGTGATCCTTGCTGAATAATGTATGATTGTGGGTTTGAATGTCCTGCATTGCACAGTTGAATAGCCTATCTTAGCTCACAATAGAAAATGACCGATTCAGCAAAGTACTGGAGGGCAGCAAGTATGCTTGAAGAGTACGCAGAGCCATTGCCCTCAGGAAAGTCAAAGAGAATATTGGGGTAGAGAAAATTATTGAATTCCAAACCACCCTGAATGAACAAAATAAATGTGCTTCATTAGTTTAATTTTTAATGTTCAGCAATTTTTTTCTTCAAAGCCTTTTAAACACTATAGAACGTTAAAAAGTGCTGTTAACTTTCATTTTGTGTTCAGATGGCTGGCTAAAAGCTTTCAGACATCAGTAATTGCATTTTCTATGTTGGAGGTTTGCAGCTGGTCAATAAACTGTTTGTATACAGGATGCAATATTTCAATCTGCTTCATTTCCAAGGAGTTGGAAGCTGAAGTAATTGGAGATGTGTGAGAACACTGCTGAGTAGATTTGATTATACTGTGTACCACAGCACTGTGTAGGTCAAAGGCAGAATATTCAGTGAAACAATCCAAGTTAAGGATTTACTCGGAGCTGAATTATTTGATTGATGCTGACACAGTAGTTGAATGGATTTGATGAAGAACAAGATGTTTTTGATAGGTGTTTAATACAGTTCTAGGTTCATATAGCCTGTTTGGCAATTTATAGGCCATATGAAATACCGTTATAGTAAGTGCATCCTAAATTAATAACCAGGAAGACATTATTGCATGACAGATTTCAGTTGCTTGTCTCTCAAAAGAAAACCCACATTACCTTTTCTCATCTAAATTTTATTAGATTTACATCTTGGCAAATATAAAATTGGATTATATTTTGTCACACAAACACATATTGCCATAGTGCAATTCTATTGTATTTTTTAAATTTTCTGTGGGGTCTCAGGTGTTGTAACACAAAGGAGGAAGAGTGGCTTCTTGGATCTAATAGCATGTTCCTGCTCTTAAAATGTCTCATGTTAGGACAGTTATTTTAGGGACTGACCATCATTATGTCTCAGGGTGGCATTTATTATAACCATCATGCCATACTGTACTTTTTCCTAAAAGTTTAAATGATCCGTCTAGAGAAAATATAAATGTATTCCTTTATATTTCCTAGAAAGTGGAATCAGCCAGATGAATATTAATGGTATTTTCTGGTCCTGCATATTCCTATGTTTTAAAAATTATTCCTAGTTATCCACATTGTGTGTGAAAAAATTTAAAGAATTAACATTGAGAGGAAATGGCTACAGTACCTATGTTTTGTCCCAGTGAGACCATTTTATCCTCAGTAATGCTCTGAAATATTGGTACGCCAACACAGAAGTAACCTAAAGTCAATTTAAAATTTGTTGAACAATATTATTTACAGCACGAAGTGCCACTTAATGATGCCAAACAGAAGAGCAAAATCAGCTGCTTGAGGTAGTGCTTTACCCGTTAAGTAAATGTTCATATGCACTTTAAGGCCAGGTACATTGGTGTGGGTACTGATGCACTGTTGAGAAATTTACTTTTGTGGTTTAAATGTTTTATTTCCCAGAATGCTTTGCTACTGTGTACCATATAGGTTTCCTAGGCAATGTCAGTCTGATTCACCTTCTAGAAAGACGAAGACAAATCCTAGAACAGGAATCAGATTTACATTTTTGGTCCAACAAAAAATAATGTAAACCATGGTAATTGTGAAATGATAAATAATACTGCATCTTGAGCTTGAAAGACTGAATTCAAACCAACTTCAAAATGGCAGCACTTAAATTGAAAAATTAGTTGAAGTGACATATGCACTTACAACAGATATCTTTAATATTCATCTTATTTAACTAAGTTTGAAAAGTATTGGTATGTTTTTTCTATCCAAAATGATATATTTAATTTTCTTTGTTTTCAGCCGATTGCTCGGCCACCTGTTCCTTCACATCAAGTACCACCATACAAAGCAGTGTCTGCCAGACTTCGACCTTTCACTTTCTCCCAAAGCACACCCATTGGCTTAGATCGGGTTGGGCGTAGACGGCAAATGAGAACATCAAATAGTAAGTAATGCATATCTAAATCAAGCAGAATGTTATAATCCTGACTGTAAGGAAGCAATAAATTAAAACCCATCTGCAGTAAAGTATATATGTCCGTGACAGTCTTACTCGGCCTCTTCCCAAGGTCCTCCCCAACATAGATGCCAATGTCCAGCCAATTTGGTTCACTCCATGTGACATTAAGAAGCCTCTGAGTATATATGGACACAGTGAAGGCTATGGGCTCGGACAACATCCCCGCTGTAGTGCTGAAGACTTGCACGCCAGAACTAGTCACCCTCCTAGCCTAGCTGAGCTGTTTGGGTTGGCTACTATGCAATGAATGATTCACCTCAAAGCCTCTCTACCATCTACAAGGCTCAAGTCAGGAGTGATTGAATACCCACCACTCACCTGTAGGAGAGAAGCCACAGCAATATTCAAGAAACTCAAAATGATCAAAAACAGGACAGTTTTCTTGATCCACTCTTCTGTCACTGGATTTAATATCTGCCCCCTCCATCACTGGCATACTGTCTGCAACATGTACAATCTACAGGATGCACTGCAGCACATCACCAAGCTTACTCTGACAGCACCTCCCTACCCAATGACCTCTATCACTGAAGATCAGAGCAACAATGTAATGGGAACGCCATCTACTCCAAATCATACACCCATCCTGGCTTTGCAATACATCACCGCTGTCCCTTCATTGTTGCTGGGTCAATATCTTGGAATTCCCTATCTAACATCATTGTGTGAGTGCTATCACCACAAGGACTGTGAAGAACAAAAGAAACGCCTTTGTACTCAATGATCCTAGCAATATGACCTAAAATCCTATTTGCTTTCCCTATCACCACACTGCTTGTGCCCTTTTATGTACCATCCCAGGTGGCTTTCATGATCTATTTCCTTGAATGGGCACCCTTCAATGGTATAGACATGCCTAGAGTTTCCTAACTCAGGGTGGGGGGGGGCGGTGCAGCAGGGGGTAGATGGGCTGAAATCGCAGGAGCTCAAGAATTGGGGGAGAGCAGCTGCTTGTGCAAAACCACAAATTAAGATTCTCAACTACAGGGGACCCCACCGTTCTCCGGTAAATCCAGTAACATTTATAGAAGCCATGTGATCTAACCACATGACCAGATGTCATGTGGTCAGAACATCACATTCAACTCCACCAGTACTGAGCTACTAACCTACCCAACCTCCAGCACTTCAAACGTTAGCAGCTGCAGCACACGGACAGAGGGAGGGAGTCCTAGACAGGGGTCTGTAGGACATTAATCCGTCCCCCCACCCCCAATTTGGCTGGGATCTGCCAGGCACTCCAGCCCTATAGCAGCCATCTCGCCCTGTGCAGGTTGCCAATGTAGCAGATCCCAGTATCAATACATCCCTCCCTTGATGGAAAAGGACCTCTGGATGGCAATGAAATAGGAAACCTAGCAAACAGAAAATGAACTGAAATCATATCCTGCTGGCAGAGCTCTAGAATTAGGCACGTTCCCAGGAGGGTAAAAATAAGCAATGCTGCAGGAGATGCACCCAATCCTGGAATGTTTGGCTCATCCGGTTTACTGTACATACAGTGACCATTTTGAAAATAAGGACACGTGCAAATAAAGGACACCTGTGCAAGTCCCTTAGGTATCCCTAATTTATAGGTTTCACTATAATTGGCTGTAAAGCACTTTGGGATGTCCTGAGGTTATGAATGCAAGGTCTGTCTTTCTTTTTCTTAAATATAATTTTAGGCAAAGTGCACCTCAAGGCTGAAACTTCCGCTGAGGCTAAACTCTCACTTGGTCTTTTGCACTCCACCGGTTTCGTTCTACTCGAGACTAACCTCTAACCTCTGACTAGCAAACTCAAATTTATACTATTTTAGCTTTCATACTAGTCTAACTGTTGCAGGAAAACCGAGACCAGTAATTATACTACTTGTGTAATCAATTAATACACTTATTACTGGCTTAAATCAGTCCATAGGTAAGACTAATGCTGGTAATTTCCTCAGGTCTGCCACCATAACTTCAGCAGAAGACTGGTGGAAACCTTGGATAGATGTGTAAACGGAGGTTTCCATCGATCTTCCACCGAAGTTACGGTGGTCAATCATGAGAACCCATGAGGAAATATTTCCTACAGTTGTCAATATAGAACAGCTAAAATTAAGAAAATTAACGTCATAATACAAAAAATAATTAAGTGTAAAGTGAATTTATATTTCACAATGAAAAGATGAATTACTACTGATGTAATCAGATTCTTTAATATTAACCAGATGTTTGGTGTGGCCAGTCAGATTCAAATGGATTTACACGACTCAGGATATGGCTTTAGTTAGTGCATTGGTGACATCATATTCCCAGAATACTGCAAGTGACGGAGCATCCTCTTTAATTGTAATTTTAAAAGAAAATTGGGATTTAAAAAAAAAAAACCCGTAAGTGTCAGCAGTGGCTCAGTTGGTAGCACTTTCGCCTCTGTGTCAAAAAGTAGTGGGTTCAAGTCCCACTCCAGAGATTGGAGCACAAAAATCTAGGCTGACACTGCAGTGCAGTGCTGAGGGAGCGCTGCACTGTCGGAGGTGCGTTTTTTGGATGAGAAGTTAAACCGAGGCCCCTTCTGCGCACTCAGGTGGATGTAAAAGATCCCATGACACTACAGGAAACTTTCTGGTATCCGGCACTGACGGGACTGAGCTGGTGCCGTTAGAACAAAACTGCCGTATAATCCAGCCCTAATGTTAAAACATAGAGCTTTTCAGCTCCGTGTGAATCAACAAACCCTGTTGCTTAGCAACAGCTTCAAAACAGTCGGCTGCAGCTGCAAGCATCTCTAGCTGAAGCTGTTGCTTAGCTACAGACCTTGCAGAGTCTGACTGGGAAAAAAAAAGCAACTAGAAGTAAAAAAAACTTAGAGAAAACGGCTCCTGAATTTTGCCAGTAGATAGAGCTTTCTGGACTTTTAACCTCCGGTTAAACGAAAGTTTCCTGTATTTTGAAGAAGAGCAGGGGAGTTATCCTCGGTATCTTGGCCAATATTTATCCCTCAATCAACATCACTAAAACAGGTTATCTGATCATTATCACATTGCTGTTTGTGGGAGCTTGCTGTGTGCAAATTGGCTGCCATGTTTCCTACGTTACAACAGTGACTACACGTCAAAAAAAGGACTTCATCGGCTGTAAAGCGCTTTGAGACGTCCGATGGTTGTAGAAGCGCTATATCAAGGCAAGTCTTTTTTTTCCCATTCCTTATTGTAATACAATTGTCAGGAGCAAATGTTTGAGAGCTGTCGCGAATGTTCCTTCACAAAGCACAGAATGTAACTGAAGCAAAAGCCTTCTATCTGAATATAATTTCAATGTTGGTGTGTTAGACTTGGGTTTGTAACATGGCACTGTGCATTGACAATAGATAAAATGCATGGCCTGCATTGAACTTCAATTATTACGTAATCAATGCTATAATCTCTCTCGGTGTGATCATGCTATTGATGGTCTAATCTTACGCTAACATTACATTTTTTACTGATAATCCAGTTCCAGTGAGCAGAGCTCTGTTTTACCCTTAGTTTCAATTTTGATATTTTATAAACATAGTTTCTTTTATTTATGTGTATCTATATATATAAAAGGATATGTCTCTCTGTCTGTCTCTCTGTCTGTCTCTCTGTCTGTCTCTCTGTCTGTCTCTCTGTCTGTCTCTCTGTCCGGCTATACAATCAAAAGTTATAGAGCGTACCTACACATATGTTATATCAAAAGAAAGCTCATTAGGGGACTCTTGTAGGCGTATTTACTTTTTGGTCAGACAAAAATTGTGCCGACGGTATCCAAAAAACGTTCAAAATTCCACTCATTATCCGCTCATTTGCATCGAGTGGGGGCGGGTTCATTGTGTGTGCAGGCAGGCCATCCTACAGTCGAGTGACAGGACCATTGACCAATCCTACACTTCAATGACCTGACGGTTGACCAATCGGTGCGTGTGTGGGCGGGCCTTATCATTCTGAACCGAGGTGAGTGTCAGCCATCTTGATTCCTAACTACTAACTATTGATTTATTTTCCCCACTTTCTGTGTGTGTGGAGGGGATTTTATCCAGCACAAATTTGGTACTTAGGAGCCCAACTAGCTCATTATATAATTTGCGCGTAATAAATGAGTCCAGTATGTGATTTATTTCTTGGGGCCATGTCAGTGCGGGGGCCCGGGGCCTAGGCTTCTCCAACCGCCAGCAGCGCAACTCCAGTCCCAGGCTCCCGGCCTAGACAGGGACCAACACTGGCAGAGGGGAGAGGGTCTGCTGCCTCCGCTCCATTCCCGGGGTCGGTAGGTGGGGAGGCTTCATAAGCAACTGGGGTAGGTCGCAAGCCCCGAATAATTATCTGAAGGTCCCGTGTTTGCAGCTGAGGGGATTTCTTCTGCTGACAGTCCCAGGTTAACGGCAGCCATCTTTGTCAAGGAGGGCGAAAAGTTTCAGTGCAACGCCATTTTGATTCAGTGTGTAACAGAGTGCATGCGTGGCCATCTTAGTACAGGAACATAGTGGGTGGGGCTTCAGTGCTCCCAATCGGGTCCTGGAGAGAGAATCGAGTGTGTGGGCGGGGCCTAACCTTTCCAACTGAACAGCAAGCGGCGGCCATTGTTATTTGTGATACAACACACTGACAGGTGAGGACCCCCTTTTTTAATAAAAAGATTGGTGAGGTTGTAAACTGTATGTTATAGAAAGATTTACCAAAAATGTTTTATAAGTATTTTAAGTTTCATGTTTCAAGGTATTAAAAGGTAGGCTGGGCCATGTCAGTGCAGGGGCCCCGAGGCCCAGGCTTCTCCAACGGCCGGCAGCGCAACTCCAGTCCCAGGCTTCCGGCCCAGACAGGGACCAACACTGGCAGAGGGGAGAGGGTCTGCTGGCTCCCACTCTCCCTTTCCCTCCCCCTTCACCCCCCCTCCCACACCCCCCCTTCGCCCCCGCTCCCACACGCCCCCCTTCCCCCCACCTTCCCACACACCCCCTTCCCCCCCTTTCCACACACCCCCTTCCCCCCCACACACCCCCTTCCCCCCTCCCACACACGCCCTTCCCCACCCCCTTCCCCCCCACACCCCCTTCCCCCCCCTCCCACAAACACCCTTCCCCCACCCCACACACACCCCCTCCCGCCCCCACACACACACCCCCCTCCCCCCCACACACACCCTTCCCCCCTCCCACACCCTTCCCCCCTCCCACACACCCCCTTCCCCCCTCTCCCACACACCCCCTTCCCCCCCTCCCACACCCCCCATCCCCCCCTCCCACACCCCCCTTCCCCCCCTCCCATCCCCCCGTTCCCTCCTCCCTTCCCCCCCTCCCATCCCCCCCTTCCCCCCCCATCCCCCCTTCCCCCCATCCCACACCCCCACACCCCCCTTCCCCCCCTCCCATCCCCCCTCCCACACCCCCCTTCCCCCCCTCCCACACCCCCTTACCCCACCCTCCCACACCCCCCTTCCCCACCCTCCCACACCCCCCTTCCCCACCCTCCCACACCCCCCCACTCCCACACCCCCCCACTCCCACACCCCCCCACTCCCACACCCCCCCCACTCCCACACCCCCCCCACTCCCACCCCCCCCCACTCCCACACCCCCCCCCCACTCCCACACCCCCCCACTCCCACCCCCCCCCACTCCCACCCCCCCCCACTCCCACCCCCCCCCCACTCCCACCCCCCCCCCACTCCCACCCCCCCCCCCCCCACTCCCACACCCCCCCCACTCCCACACCCCCCCCACTCCCACACCCCCCCCACTCCCACCCCCCCCCCACTCCCACCCCCCCCACTCCCACACCCCCCCACTCCCACACCCCCCCACTCCCACATCCCCCCACTCCCACACCACCCCCCACTCCCACACCCCCCCACTCCCCCTTCCCCCCTCTCCCACTTCCCCCCCTCTCCCACACACCCCCTTCCCCCCCTCCCACCCCCCCTTCCCCCCTCCCATCCCCCCTCCCATCCCCCCCACTCCCACACCCCCCACTCCCACCCCCCCCACTCCCACAACCCCCCACTCCCACAACCCCCCTTCCCCCCCACCCACACCCCCTTCCCCCCCCACACCCACGTCCACACCGCCTTTCTCCCCCCACCCCCCTTTCTCCCCCCTTCCCCCACCCCCCTTTCCCCCCTTCCCCCCACCCCCCTTTCCCCCCTCTCCCACCCCCCTTTCTCCCCCTCCCACCCCCTTTCTCCCCCCTCTCCCACCCCCCCTTTCCCCCCCTTTCCACCACCCCCCCTTTCCCCACCCCCCCTTTCCCCACCCCCCTTTCCCCCACCCCCCCTTTCCCCCACCACCCCTTTGTCTCCTTCCCTCTCTATCTCTCTCTTTCCCTCTCTATCTCTCTCTTTCCCTCTCTATCTCTCTCTTTCCCTCTCTATCTCTCTCTTTCCCTCTCTATCTCTCCCTTTCCCCCTCTATCTCTCTCTTTCCCTCCCTATCTCTCTCTTTCCCTCTCTATCTCTCTCTTTCCCTCTCTATCTCTCTCTTTCCCTCTCTATCTCTCTCTTTCCCTCTCTATCTCTCTCTTTCCCTCTCTATCTCTCCCTTTCCCCCTCTATCTCTCTCTTTCCCTCCCTATCTCTCTCTTTCCCTCTCTATCTCTCTCTTTCCCTCTCTATCTCTCTCTTTCCCTCTCTATCTCTCTCTCACACTCCCAGTCTCTCTCCCCCACTCTCTCTCTCCCCCACTCTCTCTCTCTCCCCACTCTCTCTCTCCCCCACTCTCTCTCTCCCCCACTCTCTCTCTCCCCCACTCTCTCTCCCCCACTCTCTCTCCCCCACTCTCTCTCTCCCCCACTCTCTCTCTCCCCCACTCTCTCTCTCCCCCACTCTCTCTCTCCCCCACTCTCTCTCTCCCCCACTCTCTCTCTCCCCCACTCTCTCTCTCTCCCCCACTCTCTCTCTCCCCCACTCTCTCTCTCCCCCACTCTCTCTCTCTCCCCCACTCTCTCTCTCCCCCACTCTCTCTCTCCCCCACTCTCTCCCCCACTCTCTCTCTCCCCCACTCTCTCTCTCTCCCCCACTCTCTCTCTCCCCCACTCTCTCTCTCCCCCACTCTCTCTCTCCCCCACTCTCTCTCTCCCCCACACTCTCTCTCCCCCACACTCTCTCTCCCCCACACTCTCTCTCTCCCCCACACTCTCTCTCTCCCCCACTCTCTCTCTCTCCCCCACTCTCTCTCTCTCTCCCCCCACTCTCTCTCTCTCTCCCCCACTCTCTCTCTCTCTCTCTTCCCCCCCCACTCTCTCTCTCTCTCTCTCCCCCACACTCTCTCTCTCCCCACTCTCTCTCCCCCCCACTCTCTCTCTCTCTCCCCCAGTCTCTCTCTCTCTTTCCCCCAGTCTCTCTTCCCCCCCCCAGTCGCGCGCTCTCTCTCTTCCAACAACAACATGCTCTCAAAAAACCCTCAGCACCGCCGGGCACTTTAGCTAGTATATATATTATGTATATCTATGAGAGGTCAGTGATGCTCAAGACTCTCATTTGGTAACAGTAGATTTATTGTACTGGAAGTGTCAGCTGAGACAGGTAAATCATTTTAAACTGCATTTCATAAAGTCTAATAAAAATCTAAGCAAAAGTGATACCCTGACAGACCTGCAATTATCTTCATTTGAACTAACAGTGGTAATAACTTATCAGTATAGATAAAGCTTGATGACTTGATAAAATAAAAACACAATTTTAAGCAATAGAAATGTATGATTTGAAGAATAGTTAAAATAACACTACAAAGCTAAATATTGGCATAATAATGGCAAAGCAAAAATGTGATTAAATTATTTACATGAATTTGTATCAAAAATATAACAGCTACAGCAGTTCAAGGAGGGAAGGGAGCCTTTGTTATTATTAGATCAGCAGTAGGAAATGGCTTTCTGCATCCATCATAAGGGCAATAGTAGGACTTAATATAATCTGGTGTTAGTTGATCTTGAACAAAAAGTATTAAGAACATAAACATAAGAAGCAGGAGTAGGTCATACGGCCCCTTGGGCCTGCTCCGCCATTCAATAGGATCATGGCTGATCCGAATCTAAACTCACGTCCACTTCCCTGCCCTCTCCCCATAACCCCTAATTCCCTTATCTGCTAGGAAACTGTCTATCTCCATTTTAAATTTATTTAATGTTGCAGCTTCCACAGCTCTCTGGGGTAGCAAATTCCATAGATTTACTACCCTCTGAGTGAAGAAGTTTCTCCTCATCTCAGTTTTGAAAGGGCAGCCCCTTATTCTAAGATTATGCCCCCTAGTTCTAGTCTCACCCATCAGTGGAAACATCCTCACCGCATCCACCCGATCAAGCCCCCTCACAATCTTATATGTTTCGATAAGATCACCTCTCATTCTTCTGAACTCCAATGAATAGAGGCCCAACCTACTCAACCTTTCCTCATACGTCAACCCCCTCATCTCTGGAATCAACCGAGTGAACCTTCTCTGAACCGCCTCGAGAGCAAGTATATCTTTTCTTAAATATGGAAACCAAAACTGCACGCAGTATTCCAGGTGTGGCCTCACCAATACCCTGTATAACTGCAGCAAGACTTCCCTGTTTTTATACTCCATCCCCCTTGCAATAAAAGCCAAGATTCCATTGGCCTTCCTGATCACCTGCTGCACCTGCATACTAACTTTTTGTGTTTCATGCACTAGGACCCCCAGATCCCTTTGTACTGTAGCACTTTGCAGTTTCTCTCCATTTAGATAATAACTTGCTCTTTGATTTTTTTCTGCCGAAGTGCATAACCTCACACTTTCCAACATTATATTGCATCTGCCAAATCTCTGCCCACTCACTTAGCCTGTCTATGTCCTTTTGCAGGTTTTTTATGTCCTCCTCACTCACTGCTTTCCCTCCCATCTTTGTATCGTCGGCAAACTTGGATATGTTGCACTCGGTCCCTTCCTCCAAATCGTTAATATAGATTGTAAAGAGTTGGGGCCCCAGCACTGACCCCTGCGGAACACCACTAGTTACTGATTGCCAGCCCGAGAATGAACCATTTATCCCAACTCTTTGTTTTCTGTTAGATAGCCAATCTTCCACTCATGCCAGTATATTACCCCCAATCCCGTGATTTCTTATCTTGATCAGTAATCTTTTGTGTGGAACCTTGTCAAATGCCTTTTGGAAGTCCAAATACACTACATCCACTGGTTCCCCTTTATCCACCCTGTATGTTACATCCTCAAAGAATTCGAGCAAATTTGTCAAACATGACTTCCCCTTCATAAAACCATGCTGACTCTGTCCTATTAAATTATGTTTATCCAAATGCTCTGTTACTGTTTCCTTAATAATGGACTCCAACATTTTGCCAACCGCAGATGTTAGGCTAACTGGTCTATAGTTTCCAACTTTTTGTCTACTTCCCTTCTTAAATAAGGGTGTTACATTAGTAGTTTTCCAATCTGCCGGGACCTTTCCTGAGTCCAGGGAGTTCTGGAAAATAATCACCAATGCATCCATAATCCCTACTGCCACTTCTCTCAAGACCCTCGGATGTAGGCCATCAGGTCCGGGGGATTTATCCGCCTTAAGTCCCATTATTTTACTGAGTACCATCTCCTTAGTGATTTTAATCGTCTTTAGCTCCTCCCCCCCCCATTGCCCCCTGTTTGTCCAGTGTTGGGATATTTTTAGTGTCCTCTACTGTAAAGACTGATACAAAATATTTGTTCAGCGTCTTTGCCATCTCCATGTTCCCCACCACTAGTTTCCCGGTCCCATCCTCTAAGGGACCAACGTTCACTTTAGCCACCCTTTTTCTTTTTATATAGCTGTAGAAACTCTTGCTATCTGTTTTTATATGTTTTGCTAGTTTACTTTCATAATCTATCTTCCGTTTCTTAATTAATCTTTTAGTTATTGTTTGCTGGCTTTTAAATGCTTCCCAATCTTCTATCCTCCCACTAGATTTGGCTACTTTATATGCCCTTGTTTTCAGTCGTATACTATCCTATATTACTTTACTAAGCCACGGATGGCTGTCTTTTCTTTTACTCCCCTTTTTCCTCAGTGGAATATATTTATCTTGAAAGATATGAAATATCTCCTCGAATGTAGCCCACTGCTCTTGTACCGTCTTACACTTTAATCTGTTTTCCCAGTCCACTTTAGTCAATTCTACTCTCATAGTCTCCTTTATTTAAGCTCAGTATGCTGGTTTGAGATTGTGGTAAACCACTGTTATACCTGTCTGTATGTGTATTCCACTAGGTACAGGTCTGGATATGCCTCGGCTGACTCCTCCCACTATTCCAGGTATATAAGTGACTACCTCCCAGTCCCTTAGTATTCTGGACGGGTCGACCACTCGAGACAAGACCTTCATTCTTTAGTTAATAAAAGCCTGGTTGTTACTCGCTTAACCTCAGTCTTTTGAGTAATTGATGGCGCATCAATTTTATTAACTAAATTTTTTATAATGGAGAAGATCCTCACACCAGCATGCCTGGACCTGGACAGTCGGGAAGTGGACGCTTCCACCAAGTTTGCTCACTGGCTCATGTGCTTCGAGGCATTCCTGACTGCCTCCACGGCGGTCGTAACGGATGCGAACAAACTGTCTGTCCTGATCTCCAAGGTGAACCACCGACAGTACTCAGTCATCCGGGACGCAACCTCGTACACAGCCGCCCTCCAGCTCCTCAAGACCCAGTACACACGCCCTGTGAACGAAGTTTACGCCAGGCACCTCCTGGGGAGTCGCAAGCAACAACCTGGGGAATCGACTGAGGAATACCTCCAAGCACTGTCCGTGCTTGGCCGGGCCTGTGGGTGTAAGGCGGTAACGCCCACTAAGTACACGGAGGAACTGATCCGGGATGCCTTCGTAGCGGGCCACAGGTCCAACTACACCCGACAGCGACTGCTGGAGCAGAGTGACCTCACCCTCGACAAAGCCTCCGAAATCGCACTAACGCTGGACGCAGCCTACCGGGGCATGGATGCCTACTCCTCTGCGCCGTGGACGCCGCGGGGAACGACAACCTGGGACACGGTAGGACAGCCGCATAGCACCGTGCCACCCCAGCCGCAGCCCAACAATGGCCCAACCACCGCAGCAGTGTCCCAAAGCCAGACAGCAGTATCCCAAGGCCAGAAATGCTACTTCTGTGGCCAGGCCAAACACCCCAGAGCACGCTGCCCAGCGAAGAATGCGACCTGCTCGGGCTGTGGGGAAAAAGGGACACTACGCTAGCGTCTGCAAGGCCAAAGCCACCCCGAACGCCAGCAGCGCCGCGTGTGGGCCGTGCGAGCCGCCATCTTGGGCCCCCCTAGCCATGTGCGAACCACCGCAGCAGCAGCCATCTTGGACGACTCCAGCCACATGGGAATCATGGACGCCGCCATCTTGGACACCAGCCGGGACGCAGCAGGCCGCCAACCCCCCCCCATCTGATACCCGCAGCGACACACCGACCCCTACGCTGGCCTCTGTTACGCTGGACCAAACGAGACCGCACCAACTAGCTCGGTCCAAAATGGACGTTAAGGTAAACGGCCATGCAATAAACTGCCTTTTTGACTCCGGGAGCACAGAGAGCTTCATCCACCCCGACACGGTGCGGCGTTGCTCTCTCCCAGTCCTGCCTGCGCACCAGCGGATTTCTATGGCCGCCGAGTCCCAGTCAGCGGACATTGGCGGCTACTGCGTGGTGACACTAGTAGTAGACGGGACTGTGTTCAATAATTTTAAACTCCTGGTCCTGCCCCAACTTTGCGCTGCCGTTCTACTGGGGTTGGATTTCCAGTGCCACCTCAAAAGCGTTACGATGGCCTACGGTGGCCCCCTCCCCCCACTCACAGTCCGCAGCCAGCAGCCTCCAAATTGCCCGCCGCGCACCAGATGCAACCTCTCCACACTCAAGAGTCCCACCTGTAGTGTATGTACCCGTCTACCTTTAAGGGAACTATTGAATGTAACCGTTCACCTTTAAGAGAACTACTTTAGGTGTGGCACTATTTGTTTGGCTTCTGTATACTGTAATACCGATAGTGACCACACCAGTATATAAGTGTTGTGGCAGGATTGCTGGGGCAGATTCGCCCGGACCTTCGAATAGTAAAGACCTGTTTGTTTGTTACTTCTGAAGTCTGTGTATTTATTAACTGCACAACCCACAGACTTTACAGTGGCGACGAGTCCGATCGTGCCCTGCGGCAAGACTACCAAAGCAAGAAGAGCGTCGAAGAGAGGCAACCGCCCTCGTCGTGCTGCTGGAAGAAAACACGAGGCTGCAGCAGGAGAAAGGAGGAAGACTTTAGCAACAAAAGCTTCCGTCTGCAACAGGCACTGACTACCCTTCTACCATGGTGCGGAGTGAGCCGATCAGCAGGGAACAAGGCGGCCGAAGAGACTGTGAGTAGGGGAAGGTGTAGAGAATATCTGGAGGATAAGGGCAGAGCACTCGACCTCGGTCGAGGGGGAGCTGAGCCGGTCAGAAGTTGGGTCCAACGGCGTCGGGTGACAGCCGGACCGCGATCGGCGGGAAAAGCCGGGCAGCGCCGCAGCCACGAAGCGCTGAGACTGGGAGTAGGCGCGGGAAGAGAAACCCAGCCGCAGCCGGGGAGGGAAACACCGGTCTGCGAGAGGGCTGGGAGGCGAACAGGAACCGTGCGGGTGGGAGAGAGCGACAGAGCCGAGCAAGGGGACAGAGACTGTGCGAGAGCCAGTCCAGCGGCTGAACTGTTCTCCACCAACGGGGTACCCAGGGCCGGTAGCACCGAACGTGCGGGAGAGAGAGCGACAGAGCCGGGTACGGAGAGAGAGACTACGCGAGAGCCAGTCCAGCGGCTGAACTGTCCTCCGTTAACGGGGTGTACCCAGCGCCGGTAGAGCCGTGCGGGCGGGAGGAAAAGACAGAGCCGAGTAAGGGGAGCTGTGCGGAAGCCAGCCAGCGGCTGAACCTGTCCGCTGTGGGGGAAGCGTACCCCTTCCACCGGGAAGAAACGCGGGAAGCCGCCATTAGGCGGAGAAGACGCCAGAAGCGGGAAACCGCCATTGAAGTGGGCGGGGCGAGAAAGGAAGAGCGGGAAACCGCCATTTTCGCGGGAAAACCGCCATCTTAACTGACATACTGCCATTGAAGTGGGCGGGGAGAGAGGAAAGAGCGGGAAACCGCCGATTTCGCGGGAAAACCGCCATCTTAGAAACAAACAAATAAATAAGAATACTTAAAGAAATACTGGTGCTGCTCCCAAGGGAAGAAAGATGCCTAAGCGAGGGAATATTAACGACTTTAATTCTGAAATAGAAGACTGGGCCACGTACGTGGAACGCATAGAGATCTATTGCGAAGCCAACTAAATAGAGGAAGACGACAAGGCGATAACATTGCTAAACTCGATGGGGGCAAAAACATACGGGCTCTTGAAGCATCTAATAGCACCAAATAAACCAGCGGATCAGACCTTCGAAGAGATTGTGGCTGTGCTGAAGGACCACTTGAATCCCACACCGTTGATGCTGGCTGAACGATTCAAATTCTACGCAAGAACGCAGAGGAAAGACGAAAGCAATGCGGAATACTTGGTCGAACTGCGTAGGCTAGCGAAATACTGCCAGTTCGGAGGGAATCTGACAGAAGCGCTGCGGGACAAGTTCGTATGTGGATTGTCCAAAGAAGGGACGCAGAGCGACTACTGGAAGAGAACGACCTCACACTGGACAGGGCTGTCCTTATAGCTGCATCGCACGAAGCCGCAGCGAAAGGAACGGCGGAAATGCAACTAAAGGCGGCGGCACTCTGGGTGGACCAAATTACTTCAAGCACAACAAAATGCTACCGTTGTGGGAAGACAACGCATGACCAGAATCAATGCTGGTTTAAGAACCAAGAGTGTAGGAAATGTGGCAAACTGGGTCACATCGCGAAGGTATGCCGGTCCGGGAAAAAGACCAACAATCCAAGGAAGCCACCACCAGAAAAGTACAACAAGGTACACAAGGTGGCTGAGAAGAGTTCAGACGAACAGAATTCAGACTTAGACCCAAACAACCAGGAGCTGGGTAGTCTGAGAATCCACAATGTGGGTAAAGAAACGGATCTACAGACCATCTGGGTCATACTAAAAATAGCTGGAGTCCAAGTAAGAATGGAGCTGGACACTGGATCAGCTCTATCAGTCATCAACCGAAGGGACTACCACCGGCTATTCTCTCACATACCTTTAAGAAATACCAAGTTCGTATTACAGACATACACGGGGCATAACGTATACCCCAGGGGAAAATAAGAGTCAAGGTGAGAGATAGGGGTAAAGAACACCCAAGAATGAACTTGTACGTATTACCTGAGGGAGGACCACCACTTCTAGGACGGGAGTGGATTAAGAAAATAGACATGGAATGGCATTACCTAAAAGCCATAATGAGGGAGGACTCGGTGCAAGCTATTAGCTCAGATTCTGAAATGGATGATGATAAGACCAAGTCGAATATGGAAGACAAGGCTAAAAGGGACTTGCCGACGATGGGGAAGAAAACGAAGACATGCAGAAGGACTTATGGTACCAAGAAGAATAAAGCTGCAGAGCAGAACTCCAGGTTGACAGAGAATTCTGAGCCTGTTCAAGCAAAGGATTCATCCACGACGGAAGAACACCGAGCTCGGACGCAAACTTATGTCAAAGTACGACAACAATTAGAACAGTTGAGTGACCGTCTCGTACAAGAGATGAAAAAGATGGAAAAGTTCTGGGACACCGAATGGGAGAACCTGGAAAGACTACAGAGACAGCTAGCTCAAGCAGAGAGCGACCATAGAGCCACCGTGGCCAAATACCAATCACATTCCCCTGATGCTGTTCAGGAACTAGAATATTTACAGAACGAACCAAAGGAAGAGGAATCTTCAGGAAGCCAGGATTTTATTCCAGTTCTTCTCTACGACTCCTTACAAGCAGAGTGTGAGAAGTTGAAAGAACAGTATGAACAGGCCCAGGCTACAATTCTGGAGGGGGTTAACTCGGCAGCCTCCGAAAAGCTAGTTTCAGTAGAAGCATATGAACAACTAAAGGTTGAACATGAGCAAGAAGTCCAAAGGCTGCAGGAAATTCTTGATGAGCTCAAGGCCAAGACAGACTCATCGGTAGAAGTTCAATCCATAGATGAGAAATTAGAGGTGAAAAACATGGCAGAGCATGAAAGACAGGATGTCCAAGAACTCATAAAAACATTGAAGGACACCCAAGACAAATATGAGGCGGCAATGACCGAGGTTCAACAACTTGAAGAACAGATTCAACTGGGAATCCTTGCAGTGGAAGAACAGGACACTGTAAGAATGGTCCCTGAACATGAACTAGAGAGCATCAGGGCGCAACTTTTCCGAGCGCTGAAAGCCAAAGTTCAAGAGGAACGTAAGGTGGAAGTATTGGAGAAAGAGGTGGATGAAATGGAGAAGACTCTGATCCACCGTGTTCCCAGGGAAGAGTTAACGGTCAGCCAACTCCTTCATATGCTGAAGGACAAGACTCTGCAAGGGGAACAATCTGAACACGAGCTTCAATCTTCAGGGGGAACGAGTTCGGAGCTCTCAAAAGTCACGGAGATAGCTGAGGTGGCAACACAAATTTTACAAGGATGCCAAAAGTACGTTGAATCACGTCAAGGTGAACAGAAGAATGTGGAAACCGTTACTTCAGTAGAAGGTTTAAATAGCCTGATAACGCAATTCCCGATGGAAGGGAAGGTATTGAACTCACAAATGAGGTCCGTCGTGAAGGAATGGCAGATAACCCAGGAAGAGCGGGATGAATATGAATGCATGAAGAAGTCTTTTCAAGAAAGATGTCTAGGGAAGGAACCACCGTCAGCTAACGTCCAGACGGGTGAGGAGGAAGAAGAAGGCTCTCTCGCTGGCCTAACTCAGGACGAACCCGAATATTACCATGACCTGTTGAGTGACACTGAATATTACGAGGATGTGGTCTGCCCAGCTTGTGATGAAAACTCCCAAAGTGCTGAAATCCGGATGAAGCACTTAAGGTCTAAGGAACATAGAGAGTTGGTGGCGCTACAGCTGGCAGCCGAGAAAGGAGCTCCGAGAGTTTCAAAAAGGCAGAAAAGAAAAAGAAGAAGCAGAAGATAATAACTGTCTAAAATATTAGCACTTCTACCATTCCAGGCGGGACATTACGAAAGGAGCTAAATTAGTTGAAAAACTGGAAAATGTCAAGACAGCCAGTTGGTTGTAAAAGCCCGCACTGCTGGTTCAACAGGACGAAAGTTCAAGCTGTTACGTCAAGAAAAAGGCTATGGAGGAGTCACGCTAGCCAGGTGAACCGGCTACACCAAAGAAATGTTGTTCGGAACGAGTCAAGATCAGAGACTGAATCTATGAACTGTTTCCGCAGAGACTGAACCTGTGAACTGTTCCCACCGAGATTATATCTGTAAATTGTTTTATATGACATTGACTCCACCGAGATTATATCTGTAATTTGTTTTATAGGAAATTGAAGATATGTATGTTTAACGGGGACTCTGTAAGTAATAAGCTAAAAAGGGAGGATTATAGTGTATGTACCCGTCTACCTTTAAGGGAACTATTGAATGTAACCGTTCACCTTTAAGAGAACTACTTTAAGTGTGGCAGTATTTGTTTGGCTTCTGCATACTGTAATACCGATAGTGACCACACCAGTATATAAGTGTTGTGGCAGGATTGCTGGGGCAGATTCGCCCGGACCTTCGAATAGTAAAGACCTGTTTGTTTGTTACTTCTGAAGTCTGTGTATTTATTAACTGCACAACCCACAGACTTTACACCACCCCCCCCCCCACTGTTTGTGGCGATGGGCTTACAGTCGGGGGTGAGGTTAGCAAAGAGCAGGCGATACAGTGCCGGGGACAGGGTTTTCATCAAAACCGAAGTGGAGCGGCTCCTGAAGGAGGGGATTATTGAGGGCAGCTCCAGCCCCTGGCGAGCCCAGGTTGTGGTCATTAAGACCGGCGAGAAACAATGCCTGGTCATCGACTACAGCCAAACAATAAACCGCTACACCCTGCTGGACGCCTACCCACTCCCCCGCATAGCTGACATGGTCAACCAGATCGCGCAGTACCGCGTCTTTTCGACCATTGACCTGAAATCAGCGTACCACCAGCTCCCCATCCGCCCCGAAGACCGCCAGTATACTGCTTTTGAGGCAAACGGCCACCTCTATCACTTCCTTAGGGTTCCCTTTGGCGTTACCAACGGGGTCTCCGTCTTCCAAAGGGAGATGGACCGGATGGTCGATCAAAACGCGCTGCAGGCCACTTTCCCTTACCTAGACAATGTGACCATCTGCGGCCATGACTTGCAGGACCATGACGCAAACCTCGAGAAATTCCTCCGCACCGCCCAACTCCTGAACCTGATATATAACAAGGAGAAGTGCATATTCCGCACAGACCGCCTCGCCATCCTTGGCTGTGTTGTGGAACACGGGGTCATCGGTCCCGACCCGGACCGGATGCGTCCCCTTATGGAACTCCCACTGCCCCACTGCCTAAAAGCTCTGAAGAGGTGCCTAGGGTTTTTTTCCTACTACGCCCAGTGGGTCCCCTACTATGCAGACAAAGCCCGTCCGCTGATCAAATCCACCTCTTTTCCCCTGATGGCAGAGGCCCGCTCGGCCTTCCACCGTATCAAGGAGGACATTGCCAAAGCCACCATGCACGCAGTGGACGAATCCATCCCCTTCCAGGTGGAAAGCGATGCGTCCGACTTCGCTCTGGCCGCCACACTTAATCAGGCGGGGAGACCTGTGGCATTCTTCTCACGAACCCTCCAGGGCCCGGAGACCAGACACTCCGCGGTCGAGAAGGAGGCCCAGGCTATTGTGGAGGCTGTGCGCCATTGGAGGCACTACCTGGCCGGAAAACGATTTACCCTGCTCACTGACCAGCGTTCAGTTGCTTTTATGTTCAACAACAAGCAGAGGGGCAAAATCAAAAATGACAAGATCTTGAGGTGGAGAATCGAACTTTCCACCTACAATTACGAGATCTTGTACCGGCCTGGGAAGCTCAATGAACCCCCAGATGCCCTATCGCGTGGCACCTGCGCCAGCGCGCAGATCGATAGGCTGAGGGCCCTCCACAATGACCTCTGCCACCCGGGGGTCACCAGGTTCTTCCACTTCATCAAGGCCCGCAACCTGCCTTACTCCATCGAGGAGGTCAGGACCATGACCAAGAACTGCCAAGTCTGCGCTGAGTGCAAACCGCACATTTATAGACCAGACAGAGCCCACCTGATAAAAGCCACTCGCCCTTTCGAACGCCTGAGCGTCGATTTTAAAGGGCCTCTCCCCTCCTCCGACCGCAATGTGTACTTCCTCAACATCATTGACGAGTACTCCCGTTTCCCGTTCGCTATCCCCTGCCCGGACATGACCAGTGCCACGGTCATTAAATGTCTGAACAGCCTCTTCACCCTGTTCGGTTTCCCCAGCTATATCCATAGCGACCGGGGCTCATCGTTTATGAGCGACGAACTCCGCCAGTACCTGCTCGCTAGGGGTATAGCCACAAGCAGGACCACCAGTTACAACCCCCGGGGGAACGGACAGGTGGAAAGAAAGAATGCAACAGTTTGGAAGGCCGCCCTACTAGCCTTAAAGTCTAGGGGCCTTCCGACCTCCCGCTGGCAGGAGGTGCTCCGCGATGCGCTACACTCGATTCGTTCACTGCTCTGCACTGCCACCAATGCCACCCCTCACGAGAAAATGTCTTCCCAAGGAAGTCCACATCGGGGACAGCGTTACCGCCATGGCTGACGTCCCCAGGGCCGGTACTACTGAGAAGACACGTGAGGACCAATAAAACGGACCCCCTGGTCGAGAGGGTCGACCTCCTCCACGCCAACCCCCAGTACGCTTACATTGCGTACCCGGACAGGCGGGAGGACACAGTCTCCATACGAGACCTCGCACCCTCGGGGACCACTGTAACCCACTACCCATTACCACCCCCCCCCCCCCACGACACCCTCGGGGACCGCTGTAACCCACTACCCATTACCACCCCCCCCCCCCCCCCACGACCCGATATCCAACCCCAGCAGACGGCTCGCCTTGGACAGTCACCCACGAGGACTACACTCCAGTGCCCCAGCCTACACGGGACGCGACGCCGGAAGCTCCACCACCCCTGCCGTCGCCACGTCGATCACAGCGGCAGACAAGACCTCCGGAGAGACTCCAATACACGAACTGTTAAATACACTTCACCCCGCCGGACTCATTTTTAAACCACTGTTATACCTGTCTGTATGTGTATGTGTATTCCACTAGGTACAGGTCTGGACATGCCTCGGCTGACTCCTCCCACTATTCCAGGTATATAAGTGACTACCTCCCAGTCCCTTAGTATTCTGGACGGGTTGACCACTCGAGACTAGACCTTCATTCTTTAGTTAATAAAAGCCTGGTTGTTACTCGCTTAACCTCAGTCTTTTGAGTAATTGATGGCGCATCAGAGATCCAACTCTCTCACCCTCAAACTGAATTTGGAATTCAACCATATTATGGTCACTCATTCCAAGGGGATCCTTTACTAGGACATTTTTTATTAATCCTGTCTCATTACACAGGACCAGATCTAAGATTGCCTGCCCCCTGGTTGGTTCAGTTACGTACTGCTCAAGGAACCCGTCCCTAATACACTCTATGAACTCTTCCTCAAGGCTGCCATGCCCAATTTGATTAGTCCAGTCAATATGAAAGTTAAAATCCCCCATGATTATAGCTGTTCCCTTATTACAAGCCCCAACTATTTCCTGATTTATACTCCGACCAACAGAGTTGCAACTGTTAAGAGGCCTATAGACTACGCCCACTAGTGACTTTTTCCCCTTCTTATTCCTTATCTCCACCCAAACTATTTCACTATCCTGATCCTTTGACCCAATATCATTTCTGACTATTGCAGTGATTCCATCCTTGACTAACATAGCAACCCCACCTCCCTTTCCTTCCTGTCTGTCCTTCCTAATTGTCAAATACCCTTGTATGTTTAGTTCCCAGTCATGATTATCTTGCAGCCATGTTTCCGTAATGGCCACCAGATCATACCCATGTGTAGTTATTTGTACCATCAACTCATCAATTTTGTTATGAATGCTGCGTGCATTCAGATAAAGAACTTTCAACTATGTTTTCTGACAATTTATTCCTGCTGTTACCTCTTTTACTACTTTACCTTTATATCATTATACATTCATTCCAGCTTTCATTGCAGTAAAACTGGAATATTTTTGCCATGTATGGTTTTTCTAATTGTAAATCTTATCTTTTTTAGTATGTGAATAATCACATCCACGACATTGTGGGGCAAATGACTGTACAGAGGGCACAGCAAAGTGTAGAAATGCAGTGGTAATAGAGGATGCAATAGTCAGGGGGATAGACTGGCATTTCTGCAAACGCCGATGTGAGTCCCGCATGGTGGTGTTGTCTCCCTGGTGTCGGGGTAAAGGACATCACTGAGAGGTTGTCAGGGTAAAGGACATCACTGAGAGGGTGCAGAACATTTGAGGGGGGAAGGGGGAAAAGCCAGAAGTCGTGGTCCATGTGGGAACCAATGACATAGGAAGGAAAGGATTGAAGTCCTGCAGTCAGAGTTTCAGGAGCTGGGGAGAAAGTTAAAAAGCAGCACCTCAAAGGTAGTAATCTCTGGCGTACTCCCAGTACCATGCACTAGTGAGTATAGGAATAGTAGGATAAAACAGGTTGACGCGTGGCTGGAGAAATGGTGCAGAATGGAGGGCTTCAGATTCCTAGGCGATTGGGACCAGTTCTGGGGCAGGAGGGACCTGTTCAAGGTGGACGGGTTGCACCTCAACAGTGCTGGGCCCAATGTCCTCGCAGGAAGGTTAATTAGTACTGTGGGTGAGGGTTTAAACTAGTTTGGCAGAGGGATGGGCACCAGGATGAAACATTAGAGAGGAGAAAAAAGGTGCACAGAAGACAGGGGGAGGCAAATAGCACTAGAGTAAAGAATAGTTCAGAAATAGGAGGGATCAGACAGGGAGAAAATGTGAGACAGTCTAAGATGGGTTTGGATTGCATGTACGTAGCGTGGTAAATAAGGTTGGTGAGCTGCAGGTACATATCATCACATGGGACTATGATATCTCTTCTTAGGCAGTCCCTCGGAACCAAGGATGACTTGCTTCCACATTAAAAATTGAGTTTGCAGGTGACTGATAAGTCCAATGTGGGACCTACAGTCTCTGTAACAGGTGGGGCAGATGGTGGTTGAAGGGGCGGGTGGGTGGGGTGCTTGGGTTGACGTGCACTGCCTGTGCTTGGCTTCCGCTTGCTCCTGGCGAAGAGACTCGAGGTGTTCGGCGCCTTTCCGGATGCTTCTCCTCCACTTTGTGCGGTCTTGGGCCAGGGATTCCCAGATGTCGGTGGGGATGTTGCACTTTTTCAAGGTGGCTTTGAGGGTGTCCTTCAGGCATTTCCTCTGCCCACCTGGGGCTCTCTTGCCGTGCCGGAGCTCCGAGTAGAGCGCTAGTTTTGGGAGTCTCGTATCGGGCATGCGGACAACGTGACCCATCCATCAGAGCTGATCGAGCGTGGTCTAAGCTTTGATGCTGGGGATGTTGGCCTGAGCAAGAACACTGACGTCGGTGCGCCTATCCTGTCAATGGATTTGCAGGATCTTGCGGAGGCAGCGTTGGTGGTACCTCTCCAGTGCTTTGAGGTGCCTGTTGTACATGGTCCATGTCTCTGAGGCATACAGCAGGGCGGGTATCACTGCTGCTCTGTAGACCATGAGCTTAGTGCCGGTGGCACAACGTGGACCACTTTCCATACCTCGGGAGCCTACTGTCAACAAGGGCAGACGTCGACGACAAAGTCAAACACTGCCTTCAGTGTGCCAGTGCAGCCTTCAGTCATCTGAGGAAGAGAGTGTTTGAAGACCAGGACTATGATATAGTGGCAATACAGCCTCCTGGCACAAAAAAAGGGAGGATTGGGAACTTAGTATTCCCGGCTACAAGGCATTCAGGAAAGATGGAAAGATAAAAAAAAGGAGGCGGGGTGGCAGTATTGATCGAAGAAACTATTATAGCACTGGAGAGCAATGATGTAATTAAGGGGTCAAAGACAGAATCTATTTGCTTAGAATTAAGGAACAATAGAGGAGCTATTACGCTGCTGGGTGTCTACTATAGGCCACCAAATAGTGGGAAGATGATAGAGGAGCAAATTTGCAGAGAAATTACAGAAAGATGCAAGAACTACAAATTAGTGATAATGGGGGACTTCAATTATCCTGATATAGACTGGAATAGCAACAGTGTAAAGGGCAAAGCGGGGGAGGAATTCCTGACGTGTACAAGAGCGCTTTCTTGATCAGTGTGTTTCCAGCCCAACAAGGGAGAAAGCACTGCTGGATCTAGGTCTGGGGAATGAAATGGGGCAAGTGGTGCATGTTTCAGTGGGAGTGCATTTGGGTAACAGTGATCATAACATCATCAGGTGTAGAATAGTTATACAAAAGGACATGGTACAATCAAGTGTAAAAATACTTAACTGGAAGAGGGCTAACTTCAGTGAGTTGAAAAGGGATCTGGCCCAGGTGGATTGGAATCAAAAATTGATAGGCAAACAAAGTTTAACAATGGGAGGCCTTCATAGAGGAGATGGTTCAGGTAAAGAGTGGACACATTGCTATGAGGGGGAAAGGAAGGGCATCCAAAGCTAGAACTCCCTGGATAGCTAAAGTTATAGAGATTAAAATAAGACAGCAAAAGGAGACTTATGACAATTGTAAGTTGGTTAATACAGTAGAGAACCAAGCTGAATATAGAAAGTACAGAGGGGATCTAAAAGAAGTACAAAGAGAGAGTATGAGAATAGATTAGTGGCTAACATAAAAGGGAACCCAAAAGTCTTTTATAAACACATAAATAGTAAAAGGGTGGGGCCAATTAGGGACCAAAAAGGAGATCATTTTATGGAGGCAGAGCACATGGCTGAGCTACTAAATGAGTACTTTGGATCGATGCTGCCAATGTAGCAGTGAAGGAGGAGGCAGTAGCGATATTGAATAAGATAAAAATAGATAATGCAGATGTACTTAAAACATTGGCAGTCCTCAATGTAAAAAAAAAAGTCACCCGGTCTGGATGGGATGCATCCTAGGTTACTGAGGGAATTAAGGGTGAAAATTGCAGATACTCCGACCACAATCTTCCAATCCTCCTTGGATATGGGGGTGGTGCCAGAGGACTGGAGGATTGCAAATGTTACACCCCTGTTTAAAAAAGGGAAGGGATAAACCTGACAATTACAGGCCAGTCAACCTAATGTCGGTGGTGGGGAAAATTTATAAGACAATAATCTGGGACAAAATTAATTGGCTTTTGGAAAAGTATGGGCTAATAAATGAAAGTCAGCATTGGATTTGTTAAAGGCAAATTGCGTTTGACTAACTTGATCAAGGTCTTTGATGAAGTAACGGAGAGGGTTGATGACGGTAGTACAGTTGATGTTGTGTATATGGACTTTCAAAAGGTGTTTGATAAAGTACCACATAATGGACTTATTAGCAAAATTAAAGCCCATGGGTTAAAGGGACGTTGGCAGCATGGATACAAATTTTGCTAAAGGACAGAAAGCAGAGAGGAGTGGTGAACAATGTTTCCTGTAAGCTGCGCAGCACTCTAGGATCCCATGCAGCCGGCTTGCTGACTTTTCAACAGAAAAACCGTGCACGCACAGTATTTTGAATAGGCCACACAGCCCGAATAAATTACAGGAAATACTGGTGGTGAACGGTTGTTCTCCTTAGAGCAGAGAAGGTTAAGAGGAGATTTGATAGAGGTGTTCAAAATCATGAAGGGTTTTGATAGAGTAAATAAGAGAAACTGTTTCCAGTGGCAGAAGTGTTGGTAACCAGAGGACACAGATTTAAGGTGATTTAAGTCAAAAGAACCAGAGGCGACAGGTGGAAAAGTTTTTTTTTTTACACAGCGAGTTGTTGTGATCTGGAATGCATTGCCTGAAAGGGTGGTGGAAGCAGATTCAACCATAACATTGAAAAGCGAATTGGATAAACACTTGAAGGGAAAATATTTACAGGGCTATGTGGAAAGAGTAGGGAAGTGGGATTAATTGGATATCTCTAACAAAGAGCCAGAACAGGTACGATGGGCTGAATGGCCTCCTTCTGTATCATTCTATGGTTCTCTAAATAAAGGAATTTCTCTGTATTTGCCTATTGGATTTATTAGTAACTATCTTGTATTTATGGCCTAAAATAAAAATAGAAAATGCTGGAAATGCTCAATAGGTCAGGCAGCATCTGTGGCGAGAGAAACAGAGTTAATGTTTCAGGTGGATGACCTTTCATCAGAACTGGAAAAAGTTAGAGATATAAAAGGTTTTAAGCAAGTGCAGAGGCAGGGGGAGAGGAGGAAAGAACAAAAGGGAAGGTCTGTGACGGTGGAAGACAGGACAGATTAAATGACAAACGGTATGATTGTACAAGGCAAAAGGAGATGGCAAATGGGACAAGAAACAAAAGATGATTCTAGAAGAGGTGTAATTGGGAATAGCAGAATCAACAGCTGCTGTCTGGGGAAAAATGGGGGCAGAGGTTATGGTCTGAAATTGTTGAACTTGATGTTGAATCCAGAAGGCTGTAAAGTGCCTAATCGAAAGTTGAGGTGCTGTTCCTCGAGCTTGTGTTGAGCTTCGTTGGAACAGTGTAGGAAGCCGAGGACGGAGAGAACAGAGTGGGAGTGGAGAATTAAAGTGACAGGCGACCGGAAGCTCGGGGTCATGCGTACGGACTGAATGGAGGTGTTCCGCAAAGCGACCACCCAGTCTGCATTTGGTCTCCCCAATGTAGAGACCACCACATTGTGAGCAGCGAATACAGTATACTAAATTGCAAGAAGTACAAGTAATTTGTTGTTTCACCTGGAAGGAGTGTTTGGGACCCTGGAAAGTGGGAAGAGAGGAGGTAAAGGGGCAGGTGTTACATCTCCTGTGCTTGCACGGGAAGGGGAGGGGGTGTTGGGGGGTGTGATTGAGGGTGTCGCAGAGGGAACAGTCCCTTCAGAATGCTGAAAGGGGAGGGGAAGATGTGTTTGGTGGTGGGATCACGCTGGAGGTGGCAGAAATGGCGGATGATCCGTTGAATGTGCAGGCTAGTGGGGTAGAGGGTGAAGACAAGGGGAACCTTATTGTAGTTCTGGGTGGGAGAGGAAGGGGTGAGAGCAGAAGTGTGGGAAATGGAATGCATTTGGTTGAGGGCCCCGTCAACCAGGGTAGTGGGGAATCCTCGATTAAGGAAAAAGGAAGACACATCTGAAGCACTAGTATGGAAAGTGGCATCGTCCTAACAGATGCAATGGACACTGCGAATCTATGAGAATGGAATTGAGTCCTTACAGGATGCGGGATGGGAGGAAGTGTAGTCAAGGTAGCTGTGGGAGTCAGTGAGCTTATTGTGGATGTTGGTTGATAGCCTATCCCCAGAAATGGAGATTGAGAAGTCGAGGAAGGGAAGTGTCGGAGATGAACCAGGTGAAGGTGAGGGAAGGATGGAAATTGGAAGCAAAGTGAATGAAATTTTCCAGTTCAGGACGCGAGCAGGAAACGGCACTGATGGTCATGAATGTACTGGAAAAAGAGGTGAGGGGGACCCGAGTAGGACTGGAAGAAAGAATGTTCCACATCACCCACAAAAAGGCAGGCATAGCTAGGACCCATGCAGGTTCCCATAGCAACACCTTTTATTTGGAGGAAGTGAGTGGAGTCAGAGGAGAAGCTTTTCAATGCAAGAACAAGTTTAGCCAGGCAGAGGAGGGTGGTGGTGGATGGGGACTGGTTGGGCCTCTGTTCAAGGAAGAAGTGGAGCACCCTCAGGCCTGGTGGGGGATGGAGGTGTAGAAGTTTTGGACGTCCATGGTGAAAAGGAGACGGTTAGGGCCAGGAAACTGTTAAAGTGGTGGAGGGCGCAGAAGAGTCACGGATGTAGTTGGGAAGAGACTGGACAAGGGGAGAAAAAATAGTCAAGATAGGAAAAAATCAGTTCAGCAGGGCAAGAACAGGCTGAAACGATGGGTCTAGCCTGTTTGTGGATCTTGGATAGGAGGTAGAAGAGGGGTTGGTGGAATATGAGGTTGGAGGCCGTGGAAGGAAGATCTCCAGAGGAGATGAGGTCAGTGACAGTCTTGGAAACGATGACGTGATGTTTGGTAGTGGATGACTTTTGAATTCTATACCCCTAGAAATAAATCCCAGTGCTTTGATAGCATTTTTAATTGCTTTTCTGACCTGCGATGCTGCTTTTAATGATTTGTTCACTTGTATCCCTAGATCCCTTTGCCCTTCTACCCCATTCAGTTTCTTATTTTCTAAGGTGTAGATGATGTTTCTATTTTTACTACCAAAGTGCATCACCTCACCTTTATGTTAAAGTTAATTTACCACTTAACTGCCCAGTCTGCAAGTTTCCTAATATCTTCCTGTGTTATGTTGCATTCTCCTTCAGTTATAGTCATAGAGTCAAAACGGCACAGAAGGAGGCCATTCAGCCCATTGAGTCCGTGCCGGCTCTCTGTAGAGCAATCCAATCAGTCACATTCCCCAGCTCTATCCCCGTAGCCCTGCAAGTTTATTTCCCTCAAGTGCCTATCCAGTCTCCCCTTGAAAACATTGAGTGTCTCCGCTTCCACCACTTCTGTCGGCAGCGAGTTCCAGGTCTTCACCACTCGCTGTGTAAAAAAGTTTTCCCTCGCATCCCCCCCTGTATCTCTTGCCCAAAACCAGTGTTACCAATACCCCCCAGTTTGGTATCATCTGTAAATTTTGATATTGAGTTACTTGTTCCCAAGACAAATCATTAATGTAAATTATGAATAACAGTTGTCCCGGCACTGATCCATGTGGAACACTACTTTCTACCTTTCTCCAATCTGATTAACAAACCTTTATCCCTACTCTCTGATTTCTAATTTTTTAGTTAATTTGCTGTCCAGTCAGCTATTTGTCCCCTGACTCCACATGCCTTAACTGTGTGGTACCTTACCAAAGGCCTTTTGAAAATCCAAGTATATGACATCTACTGCATTACCCTTGACTACTCTTTCCATCAGAATTCTGTCAGGTTAGTTAAGCATGACTTAGCCTTTTGGAATCCATGCTAAATATTTTTAATTGTATTTTCTGTCTTCTATCACTTTTAGTATAGATTTCAGTATCTTTCCTATCATTGCACCATTAAAGTAGCTGCTAATAGCACAGACATTCTAAATTAGTAGTCAAAATATGTACGGTTTAATGACCAACTTTAATCAATGTATTTTTATCTGTTACTACATTTTTTAGATCTGTTTATGCAGTGGCATTGGTGAGGCGGGGGTGGGGGGCAGGGTGGAGTGACAGACAGCCAGATGACATGTCAACAGGCCTTTGTGTTAGAGGATTAAAGGAGTTTGATGCTCTCCATTAACTATTTTCCTGCTCCTGTAAGTGCTATGTATGTCCTCCTATCAGCCCAACTGACACTGGGAAATAAACATGTGGGAAATTACAGACATGAAACCACTTGGATATCGATCCGCCTGAAAAAAAATAACTTATTTTCAAGCAATCCAGTGATATCAGAAGTTGACCTGAAACAATTAAGTGGGGAAAAATGGCAAGGGGATATGAAAGGCAGCATATGTTAGCTAATAGCAATTCGACCACTTGTACCATGAGGTGATTTTGTGATTAATTTGATTTGGAAGGGCTATCATGACTGGCAAGATGAGGTGCATTTTAAATTATATGCAAGTGAAAGTTTTTCCTCTGTCCCAGTGGTCAGGTGTGTATTACAGTGCAGGCTTGTCCAAGACTTGTCATTTTTCAAAATTGATCCATGTTATGAGTTACTCCATTAAATCTATTTTACCATCTGTAAGATTATGGAGTTTTGTGTAGATATACTCGAATGAAATCTTCCAAGGGCATCATCTGTTTCTAGGATGAATATATTTGGACAGTCATGTATGTGAAGTGTGCATTGAGCAGTTTTCTGTTTATTATAACTTTGCTGTCTGTAATCTCCTGGAGTCTTTGGGATATTCATTATCTGTGTGCGATAAACTGTCTGCTAGAAACCTTCTGATAAACAAACATATTTGGAATGCAGAAATTGATTTTAACAATTCCACTTAATTTAGGTGGTTATATCTAGTTTGATAAGACTTTAACCATTTAACTAGATAAAGGAAGATACAGTATATCTTAGAGTGAAAAATTAAACTTTTTCAGGTTTATACATTGTGCATGAAGACCTCAGTTCTTTTAAAGTTTTGTATAATTTACATTGTTTAGTACAACTTGCATTGTAAATTACTGTATGATCCGTGTGTAATTTGAAAAAAATCTAGCTCTGATCTATTCTCATTGAGCTATGATTTGTTACCAAGTCTGTCAGCTGGGTGCAATTTTGGAACTGACGAAAATGTTAAGAGAAATGTGAATTTACACATTATCAGCTTTTTTTGGGAATCACATGAGTTGTATGCTGATGAAACATCATTAATAATGCAGTGCAGCATTTAGCTTCTAATTCATATTCAGCTCTGCTTCAGCTCGTAGCAGTCAGATCTTTGCAGGGGGTTATTATGGTGCGTTGCAGTAGATGCTTAAAGGAGGGGGGTTTCTGGACATGTCAAGAAAGAAATTGGCTTTTGGAATTCGGATTTGCTGATTTAACTAATGTAAAATTTGATTGCGAAGGGGCTCCATTCTGGAACACTACCCACTTAGGTTTTGAAGTTTTATATTTTTGTTTTCTTAGTCAATAACACAAATCTTATCCAGTTCAAAAGTTTAGTTGCTCTTCAGAAATTGATCTCTAAACTTCCAAAAATTTTGTTCCACATTTCCTGAGAGAGGTTATTAGGATGGCATAACTTTAAAAGATGTGTTTGGCATTGCCCATTTCCTAGCTATTTCAGTAGCTTTTTTCATTCAATAACCTCCCTAGAGTTACCCCATGACATCACAGAAAAAAACCTCTAAGTAGTCGATGTGTAGTGAGCAGTGGGCCCTTGGTGTTGGATCAGTGTCTGGCCTGATGAAACCGGCAGGCAATCGAGCCAATGATTGAACCTTTGCAGAGGTTCAAATACATAGGATTTGCTGTGGAAGGAAACAGCAACAATGTCTTTAAGCTAAATCAGCTGCTTTGCCAGCTAAACTCATAGAATTCATATGCCAGAATGGTAGCAAGGGGAGAATTGACGAGGTTTTGGAGTCTAGAGAGTCTGCAGCTTGGTATGTATGGCACAAATGTACTGCTGATTTGCATGAAGCTGTGAAAATTAAAGCTAAAGGTCACATGGGGGGAAGCATTTATGTAACTCACAATAAAGATAAAGCACAGAAGAAAATGTGAAGAGTTGATTTAAGATATTGTGCTCTGAATTTATTCATTTGGAAGTGAAGAATCAGAGAATCCAAGATCTAAGGATATAAATTTATGAAAATGTGCTGGACGTCTTGCTCTTGGAAACAAAATGCCAATGACTAAGCATGTATGGCAAGGCTGCACTTATTCTGATGACCAGTTAATGTTAATAATTACTACCCAGTGGTATTTTAATTATAGTATTGTTACTCAGAGAAATAACTAGATCCATAACACAATTTGATACAAAAGTAAAGGTTTTATAGGTCATTTTCTTAACACTGAAAACCTTTAGATGTGGCCCTGCTAGTTACCACAGTTCAAAATTTCTTCTGTCTAAGGCTTTCAGCATACAGCATTTGATACTCGTAATTTTTTGGGAAACGCATGCCGTGCACGACGTGATTGAACTAAACTAATCATTGAGTTATTTTATTTGAGAACATTTGCCATTCTAATAAATCTGAGTTGTTATAGTGTGGGAAGATAGTGACCGATATCTTGGAATATACACAGATTGTTTGTGGGAGGGACAGAAAGAAGAGGATGGCGTGAATAAATGGATAAGTCAAATGCGCTTTTTTCCTAGAAGCAGAGTTTTAATTATAAAAAGGCAATGTCCTTATACCCACGAAGCGAGAACAGCTTTTGTTATGATGACATAATATGCAAGATGATGTTTTTATAATGTGCTTAGCAATACGGCATTGCAGCGTTTGGTTAACAATTCTAAAGAAACTGCTGGTGCAGGTATTGCTCCTTTTAAAGAGCCATATTATGGGTGTGCACTAAAGACTGAATATACGTATTTAAGTAAAAAGACAGTAAATTGTTTTTTAAAATCTGAAAGTGAAAATCCAAAATATTCTCAATATTGAGAAAGACTCTGACTATAAATTAATCGACTGAAAAACCTAAGGCGGCCCTGAAATTATGCTGTGGGTTACTAACATATAGGGCTGAATCTTAATGTGGAAGAACACGTGGGTTTAGGAGCGAGTGGGGGGTTAAAACCAGCAAAATTGATAGAGCGTCGGGAAGCCGGCTCCAACCCACCGACCTCCACATTTGACTCCAGCGTGTTACGCTGCCTCCGCCAAGTCCCTCGGGAGAGGTGAGTTGTCAATTTCCATATGCTAACCACTCAATTAGAGTGATATTGATGCACTGTTTTTACTTTAACATCGGGTCCACGGGTTTCCCGGGCTTCCTGAAACTCACCAGTAAAACCGAGGCGAGTACACAACAGCAACTGAGGGGGCTGAAGCAATCTGAGTCAACGATGCCAATAAATACTCATTACTCACAGCTGCTTTGTTACCTGCTAGTGGGAAAGGGTTTGTTCACATTACTTTTGCTGAGAAGTTACTTTCTACAATTTAGTGGTTACTTTCTACACTTTGGAGGTTTGCTCTATCACATCAGGATGGGTGCAGCTTATGATGCCTTAGATTGGACCTCAGATGAGGACCAAATTGACCAGCAACAGCACCTGCAACAGCCTGCTGCTCACAGACTTGTAGCCGTACAGCAGAGAGAGGGGCAGCTGGCAGGAGGCACTACCCACGAAACAGGGTCTAACAGGCAGAGGATCAGTTTCCTGGACATATCTGAACACCAGTGTCTCGGGAGGCTCAGGTTGTCATGTCAGGTGATGTCTGCAGCCTCCTAGAAGAAGACCTACTGCCTGCTGGACCTGGTGGCCATGCATTACCAGTGGCTGTCACCACCACCCTCACCTTTTTTGCCTCCAGATCCTCCCAGGGCTCTGCCGCAGATGTATCCAGGATCTCCCAGTCGGCTGCGCACAAATGCATAAGACAGGTGACTGATGGGTTGTTTGCCAGGGCCGGCAATTATGTCAACTTTGCCACTGATGATGCCAGTCAGAATGAGCGGGCGCTCAGCTTTGCAGCTCTGGCTAGCTTACCACAGGTGCAAGGCGTCATCGACTGCACACACGTGGCAGTCCGGGCAATCCCAGAACAATCGGGACTATTCGTCAACCACAAGGGCTTCCACTCCAATGTGCAGCTGGTGTGCAACCACAAAAAGATCTTTATGCAGGTGTGTGCAAGATTCCCTGGTAGCTGCCATGAGGCTTTTGGCCTGCGGCAGTCCAAGTTCCCTGATCTCTTTGGATCTGGAAGCAGACTTGAGGGGTGGCTGCTAGGCGACAAGTGATACCCACTGAAAACTTGGCTCCTGGCACCCATCAGAAATCCAACCACTGAAGCCCTATAGCGCTACGATGAATGCTATATTGCCACCAGACGTGTGATTGAACAGGCCATCGGCATGCTAAAGATGCACTTCAGGTTCCTGGACAGATCTGGAGGCACCCTTCAGTATGCACCAGCCAGGGTCTCCAGAATGGTTGTGGCATTGCGCAACAGCGAGGCTTGGACCTGCAGGAGGAACATGGCGAAGAGCTCATATCCTCCTCGGACGATTCGGAGGGGGAAGAGGAAGAAGAGGAGAAGGGCGGTGAAGGCAATGTGCCCCCATTTGCACACATTGCTGCCAGGGATGCCCTTATTAATGGAAGGTTCACTTAGGTTGCACCAGTGCATCCATGTCACCAGAAAATGCAACGGCCACTTTCCCCCGTCCCCCTCCACCCCGCCCCCGCCCATTCCACTGACATAAAGCAATCCTGTAACCAACCAACTACCCCTTCAACATCCCCCATTGGTCCCTATGAATTCATGCCCTCACATTCATCATCAAGCAAGTTAAAGGGCCATTTAGCACCTAGTACCCAAGAATGGACCAGATGGGAAAATGGTGAAAAAGAATAACACACATGTGATTTGAATAAATTTTTTAAAAAACTTATCAACAAAACATTTTCTCAGACACCCTACAACTACAAAGCCTTACTCTTCCATTTTTTGCTACGCCTACATGGTGCAATCTGTGTGGCTTCAGCAGAGGTAGAGGCAGGCTGCTCAGATCCCTGCTGTGACTGCTGAGATGCTCTTGGCTGACGCCCTATGCGTTTTTGAGCCCGTGAGGGCCCCGCCAAAGACTGTTCCACCTGCACTCGTGCAAGGGCAGACTCGGCCATCAGGAGACAAGGCAGCATGAGGGCTGTGGGTGAGAAGTCGAAGCACTTTGAGTGGAGTCCCCACTTCCATGATCCCTTTCGCCATCATCCCTCTCATGGCCCAGCCGCACTTCACTGCTACCACTATGCTGAAGAACACTGGTGCAGATCAGTACAGCCCTGTAAGGCGAAGGCTAAGGTATCTGTCAACTTATTTAAGGTGGCAGACATATTGGCATCCAGAGCCTGCACGGTGGTGGGGAAGGCATGCATGGACTCATTTGATTGGAGTGTATGATGGTCCATGGTGCTGGCCACTCTATCCTTGGAAGAACACATCATATCACTGGCCTTTTAAACCCCTCATCTTTGAGGTGGACTGCTCCAATCTCTCTGCAATTGCGTGAATTCCACTTTGAAGGCCTGTCAGTACATTGCACAATGTCTGCTGCTGCTCAATGATTCTCCTCTTCGTCGACAGCCCCAGAGGTACAGCATCTGTGTCCAGCTGAGCAGAGCTTGGAGAGGGCTGTGCCCTCTGATGTGGCCTCTCCACTGCTGTCCCGGTCTCCACCATCTGCTCTTGCTCACTTGTGAAGTGTGCGTCACCAGCTGAAAACCCAACTATCTGCCTTATTGGTCCCACCGAAGTGGGAGTATCTGAGCTGGTGCCTGGTCTGTACGATTCCTGTGTCAGTGCACCCTTGGAAGGACTCTGCTCCCCTGAGGAATCACCGTCAGCGACCTCCACCGACTGCTGCTGCATGCGTGAAGGCCCTGTGTGAGATAAAAGACATGAATTAATCCTGGCATACTAAGAATATGCTGCAAGTTGTCATGAAGCTGATCATATTCCACTCACTGTTGAAATCAAGGCAAGGTGACTGAGTGCCATATGACGTGGGTGACTTTAATTTAATTGTATTACCAGGTAGCTGGGAGCTCCCCATCTCCAATGGCCAGGGACGCTGAATCTCCACCGATCTGCGTTTGTCAGCTGAGATGTTTGGAGTGTCTCTCCCTCTCCCCGATATTCTGTGGATGCTGAAACTCCTGATCTGCATTTGTCAGCTGTGAGATGTTTGGAGGGGCCCCTCCCATTCGCTCCCTCGCCGATATTCTGTGCTCCTTTCTCATGCAAGAAGGGAAAGAAATGTATGAGTGAGTGTAATGGCATGTGTTCATCCGATGGATGGAGTGCATTTGGTGAGGGTGACTGAGGGAGAGGCATGACGTTGCATAAGGATGAAGGTAAGTGGGAGTGGTGGATGGATAGATGGGGCTGTGAGGAAGTGCATAGAAAGAGGAGAGTAAGTGGGTATGAGGAGTGATGTGCTGGAGTAAACATAGAAACATAGAAACATAGAGATAGGAACAGGAGTAGGCCATTCGGCCCTTCGAGCCTGCTCCGCCATTCAATGAGATCATGGCTGATCTTCGTCTGAGATCATAGCTGATCTTACCAGTTCAGTACCCCGTCCCCGCCTTTTCTCCGTAACCCTTAATCCCCTTAGCCTTCAGAAATATATCCAATTCTCTCTTGAAAATATTTATTGAATTAGCCTTCACAGCCCTCTGTGGCAGGGAATTCCACAGGCTCACCACTCTGAGTGAAGAAATTCTTCCTCATCTCTGTTTTAAATGATTTGCCCGCTATTTTTAGACTGTGGCCCCTGGTTCTGTGCTTCCCGGCCATTGGAAACATTCTCTCTGAATTCAGCCTGTCCAGGCCTGCCATAATTTTATATGTTTCGATGAGATCCCCTCTCAATCTTCTAAACTCCAGTGAGTACAAGCCCAAACTATTTAATCTCTCTTCGTAGGTCATTCCCGCCATTCCAGGTATCAGCCTGGTGAATCGCCGTTGCACTCTTTCCATGGCAAGAACATCCTTCCGCAGATGGGGCGACCAAAACTGTACACAATACTCCAGATGCGGTCTCACCAGCACCTTGTACAGCTGTAGTAAGGTATCCCTATTCCTATACTTGAACCCCCTTGATATGAAGGCCAACATACCATTTGCCCTCTTAATCGCCTGTTGCACCTGCATGCTCTCCTTCAGTGACTGGTGCACAAGAACACCCAGGTCCCTCTGCACTTCCCCATCTCCCAATCTATTGCCATTTAGATAATAATCTACCCTCCTGTTTTTACCCCCAAAGTGGATAACCTCGCATTTATCCACATTATAGTGCATCTGCCACGTATCCGCCCATTCCCCCAACCTGTCCAAATCGCACTGTAGCCTCCTGACATCCTCATCAGAGCCCACCCCTCCTCCTAGTTTAGTGTCGTCAGCGAATTTGGAAATATTGCATCCAATTCCCTGATCCAGATCATTTATATATATTGTGAACAGCTGGGGTCCCAGGACAGATCCTTGCGGCACCCCGCTGGTCACTGCCTGCCACTCCGAAAACGAGCCGTTTATTCCAACTCTCTGTTTTCTATCCGCCAGCCAGTTCTCTATCCACGTTAATACTTTGCCCCCAATCCCATGAGCCTTAATTTTGCATGATAATCTTTTGTGTGGAACCTTATCGAAGGCTTTCTGGAAGTCAAGGTACACCACATCCACTGGCTCTCCCCCATCTATTTTACCAGTTACTTCCTCAAAAAATTCCAGCAGATTAGTCAAACACGATTTACCCTTTGTAAATCCATGTTGACTCTGTCCGATCCTTTCCCCATTTGTCAAGTGCTCCGCTATTTTATCCTTAATAATGGACTCTAGCATTTTGCCCACAACCGATGTAAGGCTTACTGGTCTATAATTCCCTGCTTTCTCTCTACCCCCCTTTTTAAATATTGGGGTAACATTAGCTACCCTCCAATCCACGGGTACTGTTCCCGAGTCAATGGAGTTCCGGAAGATGATCCTTAGAGCATCTGCTATCTCCAGGGCCACCTCCTTAAGTACCCTAGGATGTAGTTTATCAGGCCCCGGGGATTTGTCGGCCTTCAGTCCCCTCAACTTACCCAACACCATATCCCTAGAGATACTAATTTCTGTCAGCTCCTCCCTCTCATTAGTCCCTATGTTTGCCGATATTCCTGGGAGGTTATTTGTGTCCTCCTTTGTGAATACAGAACCAAAGTATGAGTTTAATTGGTCTGCCATTTCCTTATTCTCCATTATATATTCTCCCGAATCGGACTGCAAGGGACCGACTTGGGATTTTACCAGTCTTTTCCTCCTGATATACCGATAAAAGCTTTTGCAGTCTGTCTTTATGTTTGCTGCAAGTTTACTTTCGTATTCTATTTTCCCCTTCCTGATTAATCCCTTTGTCCTCTTTTGCTGTATCCTGTACTGCCCCCAATCTTCCGGTCTGGTGCTTTTTTTTGCCAGTTGATATGCCCTTTTTTTTGATTTTATGCTGTCCCTAATTTCCCTCGTTATCCACGGTTGAGTCACCTTTTTAGGTTTATTTTTATGCCAAACCGGTATAAACATGTTCTGGAATTCTTCCATTCTATCTTTGAATGCTTGCCATTGTCTATCCACTGTCAATCCCCCCAGAAACACCACCCAATCAATCTTACCCAATTCCCGTCTCATACCCTCGTAATTCCCTTTATTTAAGTTCTGGACCTTAGTCTCTGATTCAATTTCCTCACTCTCCATCTCGGCTGAGAGCTCGATCATATTATGATCGCTCTGACCCAAGGGGCCTCGTACAAGAAGATTGCTGATAAGTCCCTTCTCATTGCACAATACCCAGTCTAAAATGGCCTGATCTCGAGTCGGCTCCTCGACATATTGGTCCAGATAACCGTCCCGAAAACATTCCAGGAATTCCTCCTCCTCAGAATTTTTACTAATTTGGGTAGTCCAATCAATATGTAAATTAAAGTCACCCATGATGACAGCTGTGCTCTTATCGCACGCTTCTCTAATTTCCCTTTTTATGCCTTCCCTCACCTCCATATTACTATTTGGAGGCCTATATATCACACCCACTAACGTTTTCCTCCCCTTGCTATTTCTCATTTCTACCCATACAGATTCCGTTTCATCCGAGTTAATATCCTTCCTTTCCATTGCATTAATCCCCTCCTTTACCAGCAATGCTACCCCACCTCCCCTACCTTTTTGCCGATCCTTCCTAAATATTGTATATCCCTGGATGTTAAGTTCCCAGCCTTGACAAGGCAGAGTGGGGTCATGCGCACAGCAGGATGTAGGTTAATGTGCCACTGTACTCTCCTTTCCTGACCTGCATAGGTTATTAAAGCGCTTTCTTCACTGAAACCAGGAGCATGACACCATGCTCCTGACCTCCTCTGCTACCTCCAACCACGCTGCCTTAGTTTCCGCTGCATGCCTCTTCCTCCCGTTGGTAGGGAAGAGGGTCATTCTCAGACTCCTCACAGCAACCAGCAGTGCATCCAGGGAGGCATCGGTGAAATGAGGCGCAGCCTTTGCTCATCTGGACTCCATTCTGGCACTTCCTTTTCTTTGGTTCCCAGCTCCAAACTCCTTCAAATTGCCTGTTTGGAGTGTCCCTTTAAATACTGTAGTTGAGATCGCGTCATGTAGGTCCACATCACGCCCGCTGCCGCTGATTGGACTGGCAACCTGGAAGTAAAATTATAATGAGGTGGCTCAGTTAAAAAGCCACTGACAGACGCACTGCACTTGCCTCCGGGTTTCCCATGCGCTATCGGACACCCCCGCTCTCAGCATGTTGCAGAATTAAAATCTGGGCCATAAATGCTTAATACCTTTGTCTGAAATTCTTATATCCGTTACTTTAGTGGAGGCATTAATGCATGTATTCTAAACAGGCTAATGTCGCCACTAAAATAACAGAAAAAATATCAGATGGATATACTAATCATTCATGTGTTAATAACCCACTATGTAATTTGAGGGCCATGAAAATTACAGTGCAGCACTTAATCTGTAAAATCCAGTTAAGATTTCAGATGAGAGTTGTTTATTACAGTTTTTCTATGAAGATTCTTATTTAATAGCAACTTTCCCTAGTGCAGTTAATTTGAACTAGTCTGACGAACAAACGCGTACCTCTGGTATCTTAGCAACAGTACCAGTTTCCGCTATGCTTATCTGGCTTGACATTTGCATTCCCTGGTGCTTGATAAGTAGGCCAGAAGCTCCCTAAACCCACATTTATCTCTTCTCTGACATCCTGCAGTTGTTGAACTGTTGGATGGATTTTACATTTTCTTGTTACAGAATTAGAAGATAATGCTATAATGGTCCCAACCCAATTTTTTTTTACAATTTTGATGTGACGTGAATCATTTCAATTTAGATTCATGTGGTAAATATATATTCCAAATGTATTCATTTCTAGTTTTAATAATGCTTTTGGAACAAGAAAGAGAGAGACTACTTAATGTTTATTTTAAAAATTCTATACTTAGGAGTTTTGAATCTATGGTACTGCACTGCATCATGTTTGATTCTATTTATCAACACTGTGCAGAACCATTTATATGCACATTGTTTTTTGGCTCATATCAATTAAGTTGATTTAAGGGCCCAGACTAAATTACTTTTAGATTGTTTTGTCTCTGCTGGATATTTGATGTAACACTCTAAATCAGTTCTTTCATCTACTTGTTTAAATAAATATACAAGTTGAGCTAAAATAGTGTTTTCTGGATAAGAGTATTTAGGAGAACCTATTCAAATAATTTTGACACTTAAAGCCAATCCTCAAATAAAAGCTGATTTTATCCTTTGAAAAAGTTTATCTTTGAATCAAAGGGAAGCCTATTCAGAAGCAGCGGAACAACTGATTGCAATTCCTTATTCATTCCTTACATGAGAGAACTTTGGGACAAATCTTCCTGGAAAAATAGCAGCGTGTTAACAGCACACGCCATTATTAATGTGCAAATCAGCCAGCAAGTTCAGGGGATGAAGAGATACTCCGTGAGTTGCAAGTCTCCAGAACTTGCTGGCCAATTTACTCTACCTCTCTCAAATGGCACCTTGCCCTTAGCCTCCCCGATATTTTTAAGAACTTGCTGGAATTGCACATTAATTGCTTATTAAACTCTCCGCAAAAAGTTAGGGCTCATAATTAATAGCGCAAGTACCCTTTTAACAATGTGATAATTGTTAATGCAATGCCAATCAATCTCTCCGGCCAAAAAAGGGGAGAATTTAAACTGTTGAATCTCATTCCTGCATGTAGTAAATTGTTGTTGGATTTTTTAAAATTCACATTTAAATTTTTAAAATTCTTTTCCTTTGTCTCTCTCTTAAGCCAATCTTTCTTTCCATCTCTTTATTTCTTTTTCTGTACCTGATTTGACTCTAATTCACCCACTCTAGTTCACCCTCCTTCTCCGTTGTTCCTCTGTTTCTTTCTCAATTTTAAAATGTCATTGGTTTAGGAAATAGACTGTTTGTCCTACCATTCCCCAAGGTCCGAGGTGCCCTGTAGCCCTTGCAGCACCGTTATTAGCTCGCACTTCTAGCAAGTTACGGCGCAAAAATGTTTTGAGCTGAGGGGTGCAGTAAAAAGTCTGACTAATGGTGCACGCTGCGAGATGCCCCCTCCAGCAAGATTTAGCCCATGAAAACAAGAGTTTCTTTCAGACCTTTAGTTTAGAACTAAACTTTTGTTCTAGCCATTTTGTAGTAGCCTATATTGTGTTACTGATGGCACTTGTTATGCCTTTTGCTCGACCCAGTAACATTGTTGCTTCTGAGTCACGTGGTTATGGATTCAAGCCCTTCTCCAACTTGATCACATAATGTAGGCTGTAGGTTTTCAACTTGAGATTTCTAGAACCTAGGACGACCAGAAAGTGAGGTCATCGGACTTCATCCTGAAATCTTCAGATTTCTGTCCAGTCATCATATTTCTTGGTTTACAGACTTACTGGACATAATCTTTGCTGCTGTATACCAAAAAAATGTTTTCTCTAATGATGGCACTGTTTGCTTTTGGATAGCTGATGCTAACTTTCAGAAGTTAGAAGAGTTCTCAGGAGTATAATTTTTGTAGGAAAAGTTTGGACACCACTAAGCTAAGCCACAATCCAGTGTAGAATTGAAGGAATGCTGCATTGTCGATAATCCCATCCTTTGGATGACGCGTTAAATCAGTGGACAT